>NC_142924.1:0-312833 GCF_054131065.1 Drosophila arizonae | reverse complement strand
AAGAAAATGAGGTACATAACACGCGCCGCAAACTGTTTTTCTTTTGTGAGAAAAGCAAGAGAATAACGCTGCTGGAGAGGGTTCATGGTTTCCGACAGACTGTCGGACATATGTATGTATGTGTCTGGGACAGAGTGCTGGCCCAATGTCAAAAGCAGTTAATAATAAAGAGCAAGAGAGGGACAGAGAGTTGAAGAGCGAGCAAATTATGCAACGCATGCGAAATTCAAACAGACTAAATATGCTAGAGTGAAAGCTCTTCTTGAAGATACATACAATCCGCTCTGTCAAAAACAAAACTCGAGAGATTATAATAGGTATATAATATGAACAGACTTGACTACAGGAAGGATGTACTTTAAAGGCACACTAAATTATTCCTTTTTTATCGTAAACGTATTGCCTTAATTTGCTTACTTTAGCAAGTTAACACTTTATATAGACATGTGCCATAAAACATAAACTTACCTCGGTCGATTTTGCATAAAATGCTGACCCCCAAATATGACGAGCATATAAATGCCGCAGTAGTAGAAGACCCATGTCCAGTTCTCCAGCATCCATTTGCGTGTGCGCTGGTGTATGAAATCGTTCTCGAAATCAAAGATATACGAATAGTTGGGCGTAACGCTGATGTCCATGTTGATCATTGTGCTGCCGGTGTGTACTTTCTGAGTAAGGGATAGACTCTGTGTATATGTATATGTGGGTCTTTGTGTGTGTGACTGTTGGCGGGTTTCTACAGAGAGAAAAACAATACGAGATATTGATTATAGACTCTACTAATGGTTATCAAAAATCACACGCATGCACAATTTTTTTTGTTTTTCAATTTATTTATTTTTATTTCGTTTTTTTTTTTTAATTCTTTTTTTTTTTTTATCTTAGTTTTCTTGGTGTTATTTTGTAATCACAATTTTGACCCGCATTTAAAAAATAGAAAGCGCGCATAAGTTTTTGGCTTGCAGAGAGTGACCTTCCAGTTGGGTCCATTGATTTTGCATAAACATTGAGAGGAGAGAGCGCGCCTGCCGCTCTCTTGGAACACACATACATAAGCGCGCGTAAATGCAATCCATTCATGAATGGCGGCTGCTGATGCTTCTTCTTCACCATCTTCTGTTTTGTCTTCCGCATTTCACACCTTCGTCAGTCGCTTCCATGCACTTGTCTCATTAATGTTAAAAGTAGTAGGAGCTAATAGGAGGGGGCACATTTAGGTAAGGCACGCGACAGTCTGGCGGCTGCGTTAGTCTAATTCACTCATTTTCTCTAACTTACAGTCGAAAAAAAAAAACATGTGTAACAAAACGAAACGCGAAAAATATATAATATACGAACGGCGCTGTTGGCAGGTGCCGGGAAGAAAAATAAAGTTAATAGTATGGAAGACATATATACATATGGGTATACGACTACATATACATATGTATACATATGCATGCTCGTATTTGAATGCTAATTGCATGCCAGACACGCGACAGTTTGTCTACGCACACAAGCTCACAAACATACGTAGGCACAACGCACACTCACCACAGATACATACACTCACACTCACTCATACGACTACACTCAGGTACTTTTTTCATTTCATTTCGTTTGAAAGCTTAGCTTTAGAGTATCATATCCGGTTTTTTTCGCGGCCCAACGCTTTCAAAATTTCTAGTGAAATTTTTTTGCCGCTAAGGTTTTCCTATAAACATGCACGCATGCATATTTAAGCGCGTGCATGTGTTCCGCTTGTATATGTATGTGGTTTATGTTGTCCCACCACCGCTGCCCTGGCAAAAAAAAAAAGAGATCAAACACTCGCTTCGCCACACACAGTCATCTTCTCGCCCATTTTATCTTCTCTCTCATTTTATGCTGAGCGCGCCGACGTAATCGATAAAGTACACAAATACGATAAAAATACATGTGGCAAAAAAGGAAGACAAAATTCCTGTTCACAGTTAATCTCACTCAACACTTTAGCACTCTTTCATTTTTCAATTACATTTTTTTTTCTTAAGTACGTTTGGTAGGCATTTACTTTTTATTTGTGTTGTTTTATACGCTGGCCAGTCTTAAAATGCACGCGGTACACTTTTCGGATTTCGTGCGCTTATATGGAACTCTCTTTTCGAGCAGCCGGCGTTCCACTGAGCGCAATCGTCTCGCTGCTTGTGTATTTAAGTTTTTTATTTAAACAATTTGCAACGAACGAGCAGTAATAACAGCGCGTGCTGCCGATTCGTTCAGGGGTTAACTTTGTTATGTTAAGCTTAACATTGTTGTTATTTTAACAGATATTTCTGAATTTGCAAATGTTAAGCAAGCGATAGTTGTAATCGATAGGGACACAATTATTATCGATGGGCGGGTGTACAGCAGCTGTTGCTCTGGTGTATCTCACGTTAGTCAGCTGTTTCTAGACATAGTTGGTGCCAAATTTGAAAAATTGTTAACTTAATCCAAATCAAAAAATAATAATTTAGGGTAGTGAGAAATTATATATATTATAAAATGGTTTATTTTTTTTTTTAATTTCTCTCTTAAGTTTTTAGTCTTGGGAGACATTAATATTAAAAATAAAAATTCGTCACAATGTTTTATATTATTTATTACACATATTACAAACAGCATATATCGAACAATAATATGCATAATTATTTGTATAAACCTAGCTACTTAGTTCGTTAATATTACACCAAATACATTTAGATATAATTTTTAATTATATTAGTTGTATCAAATATTTCTAATGATTTTCCTAAAACTAGAATTTTTTTGTTTTGTATAATTTTTTTCTACTAAATGAAGACTTGCAGCTGGTGGAAGCAATATACAAACGCATTCCAAAAAATAATACAAAATACATTAACATTTAATCTGATTTGCAATCGTTTTCAGAATTGTGTTTGTGGCGACAGGTGCAGCTGCCATAAAAAGTGCCTTACACTTCAATAGAATAAAAACAAGTGTAAAGCTCACAATAATACGTATATCAAACTGCACAATGCTCAGCTTTTAATTTAAAAATAATTAAACTGAGTCCAAAATGAAAAATAAAAAACATTGGGTAGCGAGTCCGCAAACTCTAAAACAGTTAGCATAGAACAGTAGCTCTCAAACTGTAAGCGAAGCAAAATGTTTGTGTTGTGTTTTGTCTAGGCAAATCAATCTTGATAATCACTGGAGTGGATAGATATATAATGCATATAACATATACTATATATTGCTATATCATGGAGAATGCACATACATATGTGTATATATTTAGAACATCAAATCAGAATAGCTTTGAATAATTCTTTCAATCTATACTATTATACCTTAGATTACACTTCAAGGTATATATCGTATAATTTTAAACAATATGAAAATTTGTGAATTTAGTATATATAAAAAGACTTTAATGCAACCGCGTATACCCGTTTTCCCCAGAAAGACAGTGTATATTCATGTGAAAAATAATAGCATTGGACTTTTGGAATTTTTGCTTCATAGGGAGTTCATGTTGCATACTTTGCTGTTTTTTGTTTCGTTCCTCTCTCAGTTCAATTGATTTTGTATTATAATTTTTCACGACGCTGATTTTTTTTCTTTCTGTGTTTGGGTTTTGGGCTATTTTCTTGTGCTTTTTTTTTTTTGTGTTTTCGGTCGCTACGTTAACCGCCAGCACAGCCAATTAGGCAAATTAAACAGTTTGTCATCCTGTCCCGACAGCAGCACCGCCAGACTCCCGATTGTGAGCTTAATTCAATCAATATGCCAATAATTAATTAATTAGCTGCTCCCGCTTGCATCATGCCTGCTGCTGTGTCACACATTCAAATCGGCCATCATTTTGCGAAAATCATTCAGCGATCCGTACATGTCAAAGTCCCCTCCAGCCCCATTTCCGTTTCCGCTCCCGTGGCCATAGGTTTGTGCGTGGGCGCGTATATGCGGGGGACGTGGCAGGGTGAGCGGCACGGGCAACAGCTCTGGCATTACCGAATGATGGGTGATCAATGCTCGCAGCGAACTAAACTCCTTGGTGAAGCCCTGTTGAGAGATAGATAGAGAGAGAGAGAGAGAACAGTTAGAAAAAAATATTTAATGCAATAGAGCAACGGAGGCAGCAAGACAGCTACAGCCTGTTTACTCTATGATGCATTTGTTCGACTGCAGCTGAGCGCGCTAGAGTGAGGGAGGGAGAGAGCGATATTGCTTTTCTATTTGTTGAGATGCGAGCAATTACGAATTTAAGGTTCCTGTCTCATCTATGGCCTGCATGATTGGCAACTGCAGTCAATCGATTGTTGGCCTACCTTGATCTTATAGCCGCGCTGGGTTCGCAGTATCAGGTAGTGTGCCACGCGTGGCGCGGGTGGTGGCACACGCAGGGATAATGCAAAGCAGCCCGGCTTGGTGCTGCTTTGGCGCACTAGGAATGCGCCTGGACTCTGGCGGGATAGCACCTCCAGTGAGATCTCCCTGGGTATACCCGCCTGATACCAGGCGGCGCCCTTCAGCTCCTGCTGTTCGGCCAGGCTGAGGTTGTCCAGGCGCAAGGGGGAACTCGCTGCAAACAGTTTCGGGCTGGAGTTGGCTGAGTCCCGGGGAACATAGAAACAATATGTTAATATCAGCAGTCGGGATCAGGAGACATCGCTAATCAGAATTATTGCAATACCTACCGCTGCTTGTTTCCCTCAAATATTTCTTGCTGTTGGGTAGCTCCGACTGTAAGCGCTGTGTGGCCGTTTCCAGAGCCGTCAGCGACTGGCGACAGGAGTCGCCGAATTTGCTAGCCACATACTTGTCCGGCTCGCAGATGGCCTCGTTCACATAGCCATCCGATATGGTCTGCGATGAGCCCGAGTTCAGGGAGGAGGAGCACGTGTTGTGGACCAGGGGGCGGCTGTCCTCAGTGCCACGCAGCAGTCCAATGCCCATGGTGAGGCGCTTCACCTGAAAGTAGATCGGGACAGAGTTCCTCAATAGTTTTGCATGGCTGGGATTCGGCTTCGTGTTGGCTGCCAATTTGGCCAACAACGAGAAAACTTTTCGAGCCAACCCAACGCCACGCAATAATTGCAATTCACTTCGCTGAGTCTGGCCGCAAAGCCACTAACAAGGATATCACTTTAGTCGATGAGGACTAAAACAAAGTAATATTAAGCTGCTAGACGATGGCGACGTTAAACAGTTTACCTCGGGCTATAAGCTAGAATTTATAGGACTACTTCTTCAAATTTTAGGATCCATATGGATCATAAATTTATGTAGGCACATATAACATGTTCAGAACTTTGCAAGATACCCTCCTCTTGCTGTGCTTACAGGGTATCTTGGCAGGCAAACGCCTTGAAAATTGATGTGTTACATTTTTGGTTACTAATAAAATGTTAGCTATGTCGTTCCTACTTTCCACACCCCACATGCCACACTCCGTCTCGACCACTGAAGCCACCTCTCGCCAAGCTGCCGACCCCCAACTAGAAGTTTGCTTTGGTTTTTGGGGCTGCGGTAAATTACTTTGAAATGAGTTAAAGCAAAAAGTTTTGCCTGCTTGTAGGGCGGCATTTAAAGCGTTTCCAATTAGTAAACAGTTCCGCTCAAGTGTTGACGGGCTTCTTCCCAGTTTCACCATTTCCCGTTCCCCGGATCCATTCCCCCTATTCCCATTTTATAAGTTATTTACCTAATTTGCAATAATTATGTTGATTTTATGTAGCCACCGAAATTCGCTTTTGATGTGGCATTTAGCTCAATGAGCTCCAAGCCGAGCTAAGTCCACTTTATCAGACTCATGAATGAAATAATGTTGCTATTATATAGTTAACATAATGAGACTTTTGTAGAAGTTGACTTTGTAATAAGTATTTCTTATGTTTATATAAGAAGTGTGTATTTTTGATTAAGGTAAAACTCGGTAAGTGAGTTCTTGGCGTGGATTTTATGATCTTGCTTTTTCCGCTAATACAGCATTGCTGCTTGCCACACTTGCACTCGCAGAAAGAACCTTGCAGGTTGTCCCCTAGTCAAGCACTATACTTTTTTAGAGCTGCTTGAAGATAAAAGATTTCAAATTAAGATAGAATGCCCTCGTTTCGGCTTTAAGAGAGCTACTCTTGCTGCTGCTGTGCATCATTTCGCAATTGCAGCTAATTGAATTGGCAGTCAGAGCTGCTTTATCGTTAAGCATGCAATCAGTGTCAAGGGGTAGGTCGGAGGGGGTGGGGCGGCAACCTAATGGCCCCATTATGCTAATGACATTGGAAAAGACTCTCGCAATATGCAAAATCCTCAACAAGACAATGCGCCCAAGTGGCAGTCGGCAGGCGATGCTCGACAAATCCGGCTGACAACTGCTAGAAAAAGGCGTAAATATAAAAAATGCAATGCACTGGGAGAATCGACAACGAGCAGAGATGAAAACAAGAGAAGAGGAAAAGAGAAAGAGAGGCCGAAGATGCTGCAGAGCGCAGCCAGAAACGGTAGGCATAATGGGAACAATGGAACAATCGGACTGGGGGCGTGTCCTTAGTTGCAAGCGTTTGGCAAAGTACAGCTTTGCAATACCCTGTAGCTAGCGCTACAGCGCACTTTACATTTGCCTACTGCTCCTGTTTATGTTTTCCTACAGGGTATTTTCAAGTGGAGCACTCTCAGTGAGTGCATTCCAAGTTGTTTGTGCCGGCATTTGATTTGGTCCTTTCTCTCCACCTTTTGTCTATCTCCCTAGTGACTCTCCGCCCTTTGGCTGTCGCTTAGTTGGCAGAAAACTTTTGCCTCGCTGCAGCTCCAGCTGCAGCTGCAGCTGTCAGCTGTAGGCCTATAGATATATAGCTGTATGTATATTCGTGTGTAGGTGTGTGTAGAAAGCAGGACACGTAATGCCAGCGCCAGGATTTTGTTGGCATTGTTGCAGCGATTTATGTGTCATAAAGTCACTAAGTTAACGGCATTTGGCTGCCATTCGCCTGGCATGCCTGCTGCAAGTTTTTCATTTCCCACACACTCACACGCACTTACACACTTGCCATCTCACTCCCACCTGCACTCCCCTGGCGAGCGTGTGTGGGTGAGGAAAAGCAGCAGAAAATGGCGCTTTGCACTTCAGCTTTCCAGTTGTTGTTGCTGCTGGAATTGCTGGCGGCGCGTGCCAAAGTGCCGTTAGCTGCAAATTTGCATTTTTGCAAATTAATTTAATGAACGCTTTTCGGTCTTGTTTAGTGGCAAACATTTTTAGAGTATGCCATCGTTCCAAGCTGTTGGAAGTGCTTTACTAAATTGCATTTGATTTTCGAGTGCTGCCAATTTGTTTGCCTGTTAAAGCCTTTATTAAAACTATTTTTTTGTTTTATAGGTTTAAACTTTAAAGTCGATTGAATGTAAATTGAACTAGGCTACAGTGAAGCAACGTGAATTTGGCTCTAGAAGAAGAGACAGGATTGATTGATGGCTTCAGATACATTGATTACCGAACAATGGCCTGGTCTTTGACAAATATTTTAAAAATATTTCTGTAGCTTCTCTCTTCTGTTCGTTTTTTTGTTTTTTTTTTGGTATATTTATTTTAAGCGCTGAATTTGTACAATGCAAGTATAGTACCTTAACAGCCTTCTGTTCCTTATTTTTGCTGTCTTTGTCAAAGCTTTGGCTTTATTTAATGACTCCTGAAAGTATGCAAAATTTTCCCAGTTTTAGCCATTTTATTTCGCTTGGCAGCATCATTGGCATTCAAATTAAATCGATTTCTGCTAAGTAAACCAATAAAATTGATCAATTTTGGCAGACTTATCAATTTCGCCAGGACTAATACAAATTATGCAAAAATTATGCAAGGACTGGAGCGTACCAGGCAACACTTTAAGATTCAGTTAGTTTGACTGAACTTCATGACATTTTATGTGTGTTATTCCATCGTTTCTGCTCCAGAACTCATTAGGCTAATAGTCAAATTTAAGCATCATTGAAAATAGAATTCCTATTGCAGCTGTTATCCTGCAACGTCATACAAAAATCGAGAGCATGCTCACCAGAGGCGGTTTATCAACCAAACGACGACAATTATTCATTTCAGTTGGGGAATTGTCCTCCTCGGAGCTGGGTGAACGTGGCATCTGCTGTTCGCCCAGCTCTTGGCCATTGTGTGGGCTGTGCGCTGTGTGATGGCTGTGCAGCAGCTGCAGCTCCTCCACCTGATGCCGGGGCGTGGCACGTGGCTGCACAGGATGCGAATGCGAATGCGAGTGGGAACGGGAATGCGAATGCTGATGAGGATGCTGATGGGAGTGAGGTTGATGTTGATGTTGATGTTGATAATAATGAACTGTGCTGTTCGCTGTGGGTGCGCTGTAAGAGAAGCTTTACTGGCTGTGGCACACTTCAGCGCTGCTGTGATTTACCTGAAACTTAGCTCAGGTAGCAGCTGAACTAGCGGCGAGCCTTCCGCAGAACCTTTCCTTTCGCCAGTCTCAATGAGCGCTGCCTCCGCATTGACCAGAGTTGCGGCCGAAGATGTTGCCTCTGCTGGTGAGTTGGTGAACGCGGCTGTATTATGTTGCGGCTCCAGACGTAGTCGTATATCCTGCATGGCCGTGGGTGTCCAGCTACAGCATCTGCGAAAGAGTTAAGAGCCAAGTTGAAAGCTTGTTAAAAAGAAAACTTATCTGGCCCAAAAACTAAAAGTTAGCACCGCATTGGTCACTTTGGGTTTATGTTAATACTTATGATTTCTTGACTTGCTCAATGCTTGGAATTTCTCTCTATCATTCTATCTCTCTCTCTCTCTCTCTTTCTTTGTCTCTGTCGCTCTCAGACGTATTTTGCGCCTTTTTGTGGTGCTGTTGCCTTTTTAAACTTTTGCTTTAAGAGTGACTCAAGTTGTGTGGGCTTAAAGACTGCAAAACTTTTTTGCCCACAACTTTCAGCTTATTGAATTTTCACACACACTCACACATACCCAGACAGTTTGTAAAAGTTTTAATGCAATTTTAAGCCTTTGCCTATTAGTTGCAAATCGTTTCCAGATTTTCAGCATATTAATTTTAAAGCTGGCGTAGCGCCTTCTTTGCTCTTTTGGCGTAGCTGTTGCAAATTGGGTTAAGGCTATGGCACACCCGCCAGCTGCTTATTGTGCCATAGTCTATATTCTTGCCACACTTTGCAGCAACAATGAAAAGGCACAAAAGGCTGCTGGCTTTAGGTTACAACACAACATTTGCAAAAAGTGGAAGTAGAAGTTGTAAAGGGCCCGAAGCCAGTTGAGCATAGAGTGCTCGACTTAAATTTGCTTATTAAATTGTTGTCAGTTTTTGTTGCTAATACAGCAGTCGAGGTAGGAGAAGCTGCATTCATGAAAATCACTGTTATAAGCTTATTTTATAAGCTACATTAATGATGAAAACTGAAGAAAATGCCGAGCACTCCAGCTTGCATTAAAGAATGTTGCAGCTCAAGTTGAGTTTAAGCTATGCAAATACGATTGACGCTGATTTCTCCTTGCTGCTGCTGTTCTGAACTTAACAAGTATACGCCATGTTGGCTGTGCATTAATTTAACTAACGACAACGTCGGCGAAGACAATGGGACACAAATGTGCTGACATTTTGGCACTTGATGTAAACGTTGCTTTTGCACAAGTTGCAGAATGTCAGCAGTGACAACAGCAACAATCACAGCAGCACAACAACAACGACCACAGCAGCACAACAACAACGACAGCAACAAACAACAGCTGGCAACTGGCTTATCTCACATTACTGTTGTTTTGCAATTTCTAGCTGCAGCGGACACGCCCAACATGTTCATTAAACTTGTCATACACGAAATGCATCAAAATGTTCTCTATGTCTTGCAACAACAACAATAACAACAGCAACTGCATTTCCAAGTGACAAATTTCATAGCACGCTTTTGTGCGTCTTTTGCTGCTCTGTCCAAAATGTACATGGAACTAGACTGTGTTAAAACCAAGAGACATATACATATATACATATACTCACAACAGCGTTCCACATTTCTAAGATTGTTTTATGAATTGATTGACTGGATGATTGACTGACTGAGTTCAAGCTACTATTGTCAGCAATTAAAACGAGAAGTGCTCTCTATTATCTAATTCTGTTTCTTATAACCTTAGCATTCTTATATATTTCACTTTCTTCTTCATCCTCTGTTTATTGGTAACTTAATCCCAACGTGGCCTCTTTTTATTGTTTTTCACTGCTTTCAGCGTGTCATTTGATCAAATTAAAATTTACATTTGAGCATACAAAGGCAAACAAACAGCAGTTTGTTCCAGCTTCAACTTCCACAATGTTATAAGTGCCGCCACATCCTCAGTGCTCAGCTACTATATGCTACTCTGCGCTCTCGTCTATAAGTACACACATAAACACGGACACACACATAAGCACACATACATTTGCTTGTTAGTTTATTGAAATTGATATTATGTGAGAGCTGCTGTCAAGCTAACTCTATAAAGACGGTCTGGTCTGCCTGTTGGGCTGTCTGTATCTCTGTCTGTCTGATCCCGTCCAGGTTTTGTCTTTGGCGGGCACTTTTATTTCTATTTGCCATAGGATTTTGTTACGAAATTCATTGTTAAATCGCTTGGAAATATATTTTAGGATGGAGTGAAGACGCTGCTGTCTCTGCTTGATTGCCATATGAAAGTGTCTCGTGTCTCATGTCTGCACTTTTGTCTTCTTATTGTCTGTTGCTTCCTTTTTTGTGTCTTTTGCCCATTTAAGTGCATCACAAAGGGTATACATATTACTAGTATAGAGACTGACATTCTCCCTTTCATAAAATTAACTAATATTTGAATTGTAACTCTTATATGAATTGTGACAACTAACTGCACTTTTATGTGGTTTTGTATGCTCAAATTAATATGTTGACTTTTTGGGACAGGGTATTTCCCAGTCAACTATTCTCAGTGGCTATACTCTTATTTATTTGCAGCTCTCGTTGAGCTCATATTTTCTTCTGACTTTTATGCATTTGTTGAAATTCAATCGGCAATTCGACACATGGTGCCCTATGTGACTCTCTTAAAGCGCTTTTATCAATCGGCTGTTGCATGTGCTACAAAAAATACACAACAACAACAACAACAAGAGCGACACAAAATGTCAGCAGTCTTTGAACTTTTGGGCTTCAGATTTGCCGCCTGGGTGGCCGCTGCTGCTGCAGCACTGTAATAAAATACATAGTGCTTCCAACGGAGTTTGCTTGGGCGATAACTAACGGTCCAGTCGATCATTGACCACGCTCTATGTGGGAACCGGGATTGTTTGTGTGGATGCCAGCTAGCCGGCCTGGGCTGGCCCTCTGCCTGCCTGTTGACGTGACAATCCGCAGACCAGTTTCATGTGCCGACATGTGGCATGTTGTAGGCAACATATTACAGAAGTAGGCGCGCCCTGGCCAGAGTTCCAGGCTGCAAGCTGCAAGCTCTAAGCTCCAGCAGCAACAATAGCAACAATGAGACTTTAAATGTGCACCGCTTTTGGCTTGACATCAGCGACGAGCAGCGACAAGAATAAAGCGCCCAGCACTGTCCTCAACAATGAGACAGCAACAACTACAAAAACTACAACAACGAGAAGTGTAAAGCCAAATGGTTCCGCCTTAAATTTATGAACTCCAATTGGCTAGTATTTTATTTACTCAAACTACTTGAACTTAAAATGCCTTTAAAATGTTGTCTGCATGCTCTAGCTAATTAAATTAGCTTTCAATTCAAACAAGATTTTGCTCTACACTTGATACTGTGTACAATATTCGTCTTCCTCCTAAGCATTATTAAATTTCAATTAATATTCCTGATCAAGCTTGCGTAAACATTCATCAATCTCATTGTCAGAGTGGCAGTGGCATGAGCAATGTTGAAATTTATGTAGCCTTCACGCAAGACGCGATTTCAATTCAATTATGAATTATGCGAACAATTCAGCTTGACATGTTCGCTCCCGGTTGTAGTGGCAGTGGCAGTTGGATTACAGCTGTGGCATCTGCTGCTGCTGCTGCCCCTTCACCTACTCTGTCAATGCCACTAATTAAATGCAATGCTGTTCGCTCGATTTGTTGTGCTAATGCTGCGTAATTACGGAATGCGACGACGGCGGACACGACAGCATTGACGCGGCGGCAACATTCCAAGACGTTACTCATACGCCGCGTGTGTCAACAGAACAGCAGAAATGGCTCTCCAAATCGGTACATCGTGCAGCAATTGCTGCTGCTGCTGCTGTTGCTGTTGCTGTTGCTGCAGCTGGGCCCAGCAGCGAGTGAGGGCGAAGGACGAGCATTGTCAGGCGGCTGCCTGGCGACGTCTCCGCATTTGGCATGCCACAACAATATCAGCAGCAGCAACAACGAATGCGTCTTTGTGTTGCCAGCACCTTGTTGCTGTTGTTGTTGTTGTTGCAGTTGTTGCTGCAATTGTACATTGACACCTCATGGCTACTGTGGGCCTCTTTTTATAAAATCCTTTACCCATTACTAATGTACCGAGAAGGGTATATTGACAATAGTTCGATAGTTAGTAATATAATAAACCGAGAAAGACGAACGGCCTGATGCAGCATGTGAACTAAAGTGTATACAATTAGCTACTGACAGCATAACATTACATGCATATGGTACATGGTATTCAGAGAGCATAGCATGCATTGAGTTCCTTAAATGTTTCTATTAAAGAGAGGGCCAGAGATAGATTTAATACAGATAATCATTTAGAGCATTCTCAGCTCTATACTGAGGCATTCTATGGTATCTTCTAGTCACGCCCACTCAACTAGGGCACTTGAGCAAGTTTTCTTTAATTTTATTTCTGCCCTGTGTAGTTTGCGCGGGCCATGTACATGAAATTTATGTCCCCTAAAGTGCAACGTTGACAATGTGCGCTTGTAATTTGTTGTTGCTGTTGTTGTTGTTGCTGGTGTTGTTGCTGTCAGCACTTGGCCATGGCTATTTAATGATTGTGTCGTGCAAATGCCAAAGCAAAGAGCTGCTGGAAACAACTTGGCTGCGATTGCTAAAAGAAATGCGAAACATTTTTCACGCCCTCGGGAATAGCGTCAGCTGTTGCGCAAGTTCAAAGGCGAGGCGGATAGGGAGATAGAGAGAGAGCGAGATAGAGCAGAGAGAGGGCGAAGGGGTTTGTGCTGCATGCAAATGTCACATGCAATCATAAATGCATATCGCTTCGCGGTTCAATGAAGTGAGGCGAGGCCAAATAGTCAACACATATATACACATACACACACACCCCCTATCGTGAGATGCATGCGACTGTAATAATTTATACAAATGTCTGCGGCTTTTGACTTGCCACCTCCGCCAACCCCTTGACCCCTCCACAGCCGCTCCCCACCTACCTCCGCTTCTTCACTAGTTGCGACAGTTCAATAAAAGTTATGCAACAAACGCCGTCTGATGACACACTTTGTGGCCGGAGTGTCGGGTCTCTGGCAAAAGGATGCTGGCGGCGCGGGTGGGGCAGGTGGAGATGCGTCTCCGGGTGATTGAAAAACTTTTGCCTCGTTGATGCTGAAAATGAAATATGTTACAGCGTTTCGCTTCCGATACTCTATAGACTGTTGTGAACGACTTGCCAGGGGGCTAAGACTTTCTGGGATGCAACGAAATTATTTTCATACATACATATGTATATGCGATTATTTTCTCGGCAAAAACTACCTTCTATGATATTTTTTAGTCTAATGCCATACATAGCTGAGAACTAGGTATCTCTTAGTTGGGCATTTTCGAGGTTTTTCGGGTTTGCGGTAAGCATGAAGTATTATATTTGCAAAGTGCAGCAAGCGTGCAACGTTAAGGTGTGTCAGTTGACTGTCGCATCCTTCGCTCTCGGTCTCCTCTGACACCGGAGGCTATCGATAAGCACCTCTGGGGACAACCGAAACGCTTGAGAAATGCAGCGAGACACATGACTTGGTTGCGGCGGGATCTTAAGTTACTTTTGCTGTCACCAGATGATGCGAGCTGCTAAAACACAGCCAAGACTTGTGTCTCGCGAAAAGTTTGTAGTTTTCAGTTTTCAGCTATTTCTGTTTTCTGCTTTCAGCTTTTAATTTTTATACCCTGAACCCATTGAAAATGGGAAATCAGGGTATAATGGTTTTGTGAAAAGTATGTAACAGGCAGAAGGAATCATCGCAGACCCCATAAAGTATATATATTCTTGATCAGCACGACGAGCTGAGTCGATATAGCCCTGTCCGTCTGTCCGTCCGTCCGTCCGTCCGTATGAGCAAAAGAATCTCAGAAGATATAAGAGCTAGAGAGCTGAAATTTGGCATGCATACTCGTGTATACCATAGGCAGTACAAGTTTGCTTTATTTTTTCGATAACTCGTCCGATAACTTTTTTATCGAGAATAATCGAAAAATCGACTTGGTTTTTTCAGCATAATTTTAACACTTTTAGACCTGGAGACTTCATATTTGGGTTGTATATAAAGTTAGTGGATACAAAGATTTTGTAATTTGCAGATTTTGGATACCACGCCCCCTTCTCCCCCAATTTGTAAAAGTACTAGTACTAGTACTTTTCAAGTACTAGAGACTTGTGCTTTGGAATGTACACATATTTTAACCATATGATTACGCTCTGAAAGTTTCATTAAGATCGTATGTCTACAAAAGAAATTATTCAACAAATAAATTCTCATATTATTGCCCACATTGCAGCGCAGCCCAAGCGCAGTCGCTGCTAACTGCGCAGTCAGCAGAGCACGTGCTTATAAGTGCATGTGTATGTATGTGTGCATAAAAGAAGTCCAGACTGATTAGAATATCAGCTTGGAGGGTTCAGGGTATCTCCTAGTCGAGCAGTCTCGACTGGAGCCTTCTTACTTGTTTATTTCTCTTTCAGAGGAACCGAGTTATAAACAATTCGCGCTGAGCAAATTACGTACGTTATGCGGACGTGTTTATAAGCGAGTTGCACAGACTTTTCAACAAAGTCTCATCAATTTACAGCCAACAACTTTTATTGCTATAAAATATTTGTTATTAGTTTTGAAAAAGTTATATTATTGATATTGTGATTTTAGCGTGTAGCTAGCTATTCATCGAAGAGATATCAAATATGGACTATGCTAGAATTCCGATCTAATGAATTTTCCTCCTGCTTATCTGCTTCCTGTTGCCCTTTATAGTATTCTATAGTGAATCCCAACAATCTGTATCAATATTTCGATATTTAAATCAATATTCTAGCTATGTTTACAAAATAAAAACTTTTCTTGATTATCAAGCAATAAAATGGAACATTTTATAATTACAAATTGGAAAAATTTCAGACACCTGATGACTCCAATGATGTAAAACTTGGTTTTAATTTCCATTTGTATGCTGGTGCATCGAATTAGTTAGCCAAAAGGCACTGGGGCTTCACCTTGGGACGCTAATCTTATGAGTCAAAGCCACGGATGCACGGGCATGGCTGACTGTGCCACATGCCGACTGCATTCCATTAATTAACAATTAGTGCCATCAAAGGCGCGGCCGCTGCAGCAAATCTAGACGCAGATGCACTCGCAATCGAGATGAGCAGGGCAACACTGAGAGAAAATGCGTGTGAAGTAAACTAGTTTCTTCAAGCTGGCAAATAGAGCTTTGCAATAAAATAATGGTTATTCAAGTCGTGCAGAGCCTAAAATTGATTGTCTTGGTCGTTGCTTCTTGTTGAGCTTTAAGAGATTGTAACAATATATATGTATATGCTTTCTCGCAGTGTATTTGAAGGCTGCCAGCGGTAGCTGCCGAGGCGTTCAACATAAGTTTTTGATGTGCGCGTCACTTTCCGGTAGATGTAATTGTGTTGAAGCGAGCAGGATACGGTAGCTGAACATTTATATATATATATAGATGTACAATCGGTTGGTAATGATGCGGCAACGCCTGTCTGAATTTGGTAGCAGCAAGAACCGCCGTTAAGGGGGCAAAGATCAGAGAGAGAAAAAGCGAAAAAGATCTGTGAGCGATGTCAAAAGATGACAGCGATGTAGATGACGTTGCTCGGCTGGCTCGCTGATGACTTGTGTAATAAGTGGAAAGAATCTTGTCTAGAAACAATAACTCGTTGCCTTTCGTTGAACTTGAATCGCAGTTGTTGCATGTTGCATGTTGCATGCAGCCATCTACAGCAACAAAAACAACAGCAGCAGCAACAACAACAACAACATGCGAGTTAATGATAGTCTCTCGACTGTTGGCTAGTAGATCGCTCTCCGCGGCTGGCTGGTTAGCCGACTACTCGATTTGCCTGTCTGACTGTTCTGTGCGCCTGTTAACTTGGCCATGAAACATTCGATGCTTGGGCAAATTTCACAACCGGCATCGGGAAATTGTGAAAAAGTGAGTTGAAAGACACAAATGCATACACACACACACCCGTACACACATTCACTTATGCAGAGATAGACCTAGACTTGTGGCGCGAGAGAGGGAGAGGTGAGCGAGATAGCAAGAGTGGGCTACGTGTTTTTCTTGTTTTCTTTTGCACCGCATCTACGCGATCTTGAGCTCAATTCTCCAGTCTGCTCAAGTCCTCTGCGCTCCTATATTACTCAGTGCTCTGTGCTCATCTGGAACTTGTTTTCTTCCCATATTTGTGCGTGGCGTTGGTGTCAGCGTCGGCATCTTAACCGCAAATCCTTTCGGATATGAATTGAATTCATATATTATTTATGATCTGTTTATTTTTATTGTGCATGCCACATGATCATCATCATGCTGATGATAATGACGTTTCTGTTGGAAATTGTTGCCGGCTCTTGACTTTTGGCATGCTGAATGCTATGCCTGTCAGAAATGAGAGAACTTCTAATTGGAATTGCTAATCAAGTTGGAGCAATTTTGGGTGATTCGGCCTCGAGGAAGTGTTAGCCAAGGCAACGGCTGATGGATTGTGGTAAAGTCAATGTAGAAGGAGCAGCAGAGAGCGTGATAAACAGAGAGAAGTATACATATAAATAAATAATATGTAAAGAGAGGAACTCAGAGGGAAAGAGCGATAGATGACGGTTATAAGGGAGGTAGGGGACAAAGAAAAGCGAAAGAAATGTAGAAGGATGGAATGACCGAGAAAAAGGGAAAGTTAAAAATATAAAATATACAATTAGTAGTTTCTCTATATGACAAATTAAATGCTAACTAACGGCAAGCATGTATATATTATACATCAATCGATTTATAATGCTTTGCAGCATATGGAATATGCCTATATCTTAACATCATCAATCTGGCAACTCCATTTGCTTTCCAAGTGCCCTGCCCTTTGCCCAGCATTCTCTGGCTCTGCTACGACTAGCTCTATTCTTAGCGGCCAATATCCAGTTCATCCGCCAATGGCCACGACTACGACTATTACGACTGCAGACGGGGCGCCCCACACGACGGTTCACAAACCAAATCGTTGTTGTGGTAGAGCGAGAGGGAGAGTGAGAGAGAGAGAGAGAGAGCGAGAGCGAGACAGAGGGGCATAGTAGATTTGTGTGCGCCTTGATTGCCCCACCGCGCAGCTTGACAAGCCGCTGCTCCTTCAACCCGCTGAACCTGCACGGCGGCTACCACCGTTTGTGCCTCATGGTGCAGTTCCAACTTCAGCTAGAGCAGGAGCACATGGCCTTCATAGTTTTGTACTATGTGTAGTATGTGTATTTTTTCCGGGACATGGCGCAACTGTTGGTTATTACGATTATTATTGTTGTTGACATGCAGTTCCACACTGACAGCGGGACAATTTAGTGGCTCTTCGCCTTTTCCGGCCATTCGAATGCTATCCCACAATAGCAAGCGCCTACTTAGCCCAATCCCAGATCCAAGGGCCTGCCATACTCGGACAGCTGTCCGGGCTGTCAAAATTCAAAGCAATTAGGCCGCCAACTGATCGCAGCTCAAATCTTCAATCGGATCGCATCGTATCACAGCTTCTAGCTGCTTATCCCAAGTGTAAACGGAGGCAAGCACTCGACTTTTGATGTGTGGCACTTGTCTGGTGTGGAGGCAATTGGAAAACTGCTTTCTAATGGCGCTACAAAGACTCGAGAGCTGAGCGCTTTTCCGGCTTAATTCGTAAATTCATTTAACATGTGAGCAGCAATTTATGTATTTCATTATTTTCATGAAAAGAACATGTTGGAATCTTGTTCGGAAAATTGTAGATATTTTGATTTTCAATAGTTTTTGTATAATTTTTGGTAGAAGAAACATTTGTACATATGAAAGCATGATTCCTATTTAATTACATGAGAGCCGTAGGAAAGAGCAAAAAGTATATGATTGAGAAAAGTATTTGGTATTTTCTCAGTCTCTCATTTATTTCAATTTATGAGAACCGTAAAGAAGGGTTTGTCATATTCATATATGTTACATATAGAAAATAAACAACTTCATTATCTCACGGACAAATATGCATTCTCTTACATTTATTGTTGTAATGTTTACTAAGAGCCAAAAAGAAATGAAAATTTTTGTTTTTGGCTTGCTAAAAATATTTTCATTATGAAATTGACGCTCGAGATGAGAAAACAAATGAGAGCAAATTCTGCAATGTGTGTGTGCCTGTGTTGGGGTATGTGTGCCTATGTGTGTATTACTTGGAATGCAATTAAAATGCGCGCAGGGTCGGATAATGCTGCTATATACTTATATGTACTTATACTATCTGGCACATGCGAGCAGTTTAGTATGCAAAAAGCGGGAGACGCAAACAGCAGCAGGAATAAAATCAGAACGGAAGCTGAAACAAGTAAATGCTGTCAAAACAAAGGTTGGTTGACTGGGGGATACTTCGTTATAGAATAGAGTTTATAGAAATAATGCCTTGAATAATGCCATAATGAAATTCAATGAGTTTGATATGAATATATTGAAACTTATTGATCACTTAGCTGAAATTCATGGGAAATCATTTATGTAAGCCTGATATACTCCCTTTGATTTAAGCAAACCTCTAGGGTATACAAAGAGTTAAACAGTTTAGCGTCGCTTGCCGCGTTCGGCTTTAATGATAATGAAGATTATGCCGCTGTATTGGAGCGCCAGGATGAGCACGAGGATATGTGGATGCAAAAGCGAATGCGGATGCTGCAGCTGATGATGTGTTGGTAGCCAACGTAGTTGTTGTCGTTGCCGCTGCTGGATGTGGAATGAAATGAGTGAAGCTGTAGTTGTGGCTGTAGCTCTTGTGCGTTGTTTTGGAGGCGGCAAAGCTGCTCGCGGCTCTGGGGCTTGGGACTGCTACACAGCTCCCCTCAGTAATTCATTCTGCTCCAGCATCCTACAATCCACAGGCCCCCTTCTCGCCTGGCAGTGAGTGCAACTTCAGCAACTTCAAGTGGCCTCTTAACGGGAACCGTTTCGCATTGCATGCTGGCATTTTAGCATATTGCAGCACAGTGGAAAAAATGATGTAAACAAATTTCAAAGAAAACAATTTGGATAATTACATTATTTTGATGAAGAGCTACAGTTGCATGTGCATAAATAAGCTGACGACGAGTGCAGAGAGGAATATATATATAGAGGCAGAGAGAGGTGAGCGAGAGGGAAGAGACAGGGGAGAGACAGTTAGGCAAGAGGAACCATAATCACTTTGCTGTGTGGTCGTCGTTCAAGACAGAGAATTCAAAGTATGGCAGGTTCGTTAGCATATTGTAGGGCTGATTAAACTGAAGACTGAGTAACAAAAAAGAGAACTGGAATATCAGTTTGCCTCAGTTCTGCTTCAATGAGTAGGTAGAATGACTGAGGCAGAACTCTAATCGAGATAGGCTTTTGTAGAAAAGTATTTCAAATAAGCAAATATTGGTTGTGAGGTGTACTGTGCAAAGACTGCGATGGTCTTACGCCTTTTCGTTTATTTTTGGCACCGTTTATCAACACGAATAACCGAAATTACTCACAATTTTTCATGGGCTTCTTTTGTTGCCTATGCCTTTGGGCTAGGCTCTGCCACGCTCAGTCCCCCCCTACAGGCAACAACTCATGGTCTCACATTAAAAGCAACAACGGCAACAACAAGAACTGCAGCCACCACACTAATAACAGCGACTGCGGTACACAGCATTTGATTATGTAGCCCATTTACATTTGGCCATTTTTCGTTCGACACGCCTCCGCATCTGCCTTAGAATCAGACGCCGTGGCTGCTGATGTTGCAGTTGCTGCCTCTGCTGTTGCCTCTGCTGCAGGTTGCTCAATTCAATTGCAAAAATCGTCAAATATTGCCGGCGGGCGTCAATGTATTCAATTATTATTATAAGCTTTGCCTCTGATGCTCTGGTGCTGCCTGCTGGCTATTGCCTGCCGCCTACTCCTCCCCTTGGACTGTGTTTTTGGGAGCTGAAATTGATTTGGTAAATTGCTAGGAAAGCCGTGCAAATGGCCAAAACAATTTTCCAGCATTTACATAATTGTCCTCTGTTGTGAAAACCGTTTGACTTTGTAAACGTTTCTTTTTCAATTCCTTAATGCATATCGTTAGCATTTCATTAAGGCCGTGTCCCACCCCCTCCCTAAATATTGTGTTCATATTTAAATGTATTTGGCTCATAAATAAGCTCATTGGATGTTATTTGGATCAGTTTATGTGTAGCTGCGAGTCATCAAACGACATCTGCAAGTTCGCCTTTCGTTCTTTCGTTCTCTTTTAATTACGCACGAAATACAATAAAAGTTCAAATTAAACAGGTTTTACTTTCTACCTGCGACTGTTTTTGTCTTCTTTCAATTCCCCAACATTCGTCGATTTTCTGTGCTCATTTTGACATATTTTTTACCTGGATGTCAGGTGAGTTTGTTTTACGTCTGTCAAATTTGCTTCTTATCAGCCTTTGACTTATCTATCTGTCCTTCTGTCTGTCAACGTGCCAGTCTATAGCTCACGATGGAAGTATGGATGCTCGACGGGTGCCTCCAAAATTCAGTTGCTCCTCTTATCTCGAGGGAGCACCTAATTGGCTGCTGACGTCCGATAAAGTTGATATGGAATGCAACAAAATATATATCGGAGGGCTGCATTCAATTGAGTTGTTAAAGTTTCACGGAAAGAGACTTAAGTTTTATGTTTAATTAACAGCTTATCGAGGCATTCTGTGAATGACCCTAACAACTGTTCAAATGTTTGAGAAAGATATAAAGATAGAGGCTTAGAATTGGAGCAGCTGGAAATTAATGAAGATATCACTTGAAGACTGATGATGTGAAAAATAGAACCAGGAACGAACACGAAATTGATTATACCTATATTATTTCTTCTAACTATGTTTGCTTATATTAAATTGTATAATATTTACAAATTGAATTAGCTAATATTAAGGAAACTTGAGAAGTTTTAGCCCCCAATAAACTTTTTTAAATGTTCTACTTGGCATGAGTGTCTCACGTTCAACTCGTGTCTACATACCACACACACACACACACACACGGACACACACACTAAAGCACCCCTCGTAGTCACGCTGTTGACATAACTTCAGCTCATTTCTGTGACACGACAAGTTTACAACGCTGTTTGTGTAGTTGAAGTCATTTGGTTTAATTCGTCTGTCCAAATTGCTATTTATATGCATCGCCCTCGCTTTTAATTTGTGCTGCAAATCACGAGGTCCCCATTCGAGCTCCTTAGCCTGCAAGAGCCCAAGTGGCTGGCTCCGGCCTGAGGCCCAATCTGCAAACAAAATCAACAGGTGGCGGCGCATATTTCAACATAAAGCTGCCAGCCAAACCGAACCGACCGAAATATCAATAAAAATGCCATTTGCTGCGATTGCGTCGTGCCACAAAACGAACTGAGAACTGAGAACTGCCGGCCACATAGATAATTTTGCAAGCAAGACTCGAAGCTCCACTAGGGTCCTGTCTTTATATAAATATCCTAACAGAAAGCTAGAGTGCATTTCTTTATAGACTCTGAGAGTTATCTAAGACGTTCATAACATACATATGCAAAGTGTAACTTAGTATTTATCTAAATATTCATTGCATTTTAATATTTATTTATTATAACATAATCCTCTATTTGCTTTATCAAGATTATCTCATGTCTACCTACAAAAAGCGTAGCTAAATCTTTCCATAGTAGTGTATTCAAGTTTCGTATTCTTTGATATAAAAATGATTCTTAATTTTGTTTTCTATTTATTTATTTGTTTTTTGTTTTTGTTTGCATTGCATTTAATTTATTGGCAACACTTTGCTCGGCTGCTGCATTTAAACGACAAGTGTTGCAAATAAAAAGGCAAAATTAAAGTGGTGCAAATTATAAAAAAAAAAACTAGCAGGGACGTCAACACTAGAGGGGCTCAAGGTGCCAGCAAAAGAGAAAAACTTGTTTGCAGCTAAAAAACTATTAAAAAATCGCACAAGCCACAGTCTGCTGTTGTTGCTATTGCCGCTCTTGCTGCTGGAGCTGCTGCTGTTGATACTGCTGGTGCATTCAGCAAGTAACTTTGGCTTGGCTTGGTCGTCGCTTAATAAAGGCAATGAGCTGAACAAACGCGGTGGGGTTAGCTTGAACGCCAAAGGCCAAAAGTGTTGGCAACACAAACATATAAAAAGCATTGTTGCTGCTGTTGCTGCTGGCGCACAACAGCAACATGTGTAGCAAAAAGCCCAAAATGAAGACATGAGCCGCAGCAAGAGCAACTGCAGCAACGATGACGACCTTCTTTTGTAAACGCGCGCTACATAATTGCAACATCCAAAGCAGCAAAGCTAACGAGTTCGGTGCGGCCTTTTGTTACCATCTGTGTTTATGTGTGTGTGTGAGTGTGTGTTGCATTGGCCTCTATGCCACTGACAGTTGAGAAATTAGAACGGTTTTTTGGTCTCCGCAAATCACATGCACGTGCGTCCTATGCGTTCTATGTGTAATTGGCAGCTGTTGCAGGTGTGTAAAGAGAGTGTTGCTGTTGCTACTGTCGCTGCTGCTGCTGGTATTGCTGGTGTTGTCTGAGGTCAGCGGCAGCTGCAATCAGTTGGCCACACAGACATGCCGAGGCAATCATTGAGCCCTGTCAAGGTGTGTTTAATCAATGTTGCATTTACCTTTTTATTGTCGTACACCTCTGCACTACCTAAGCACCTCCACTTGTCCCCATCGCTCACATGTTGCTCATGTCGCAAAAGCATTAACGTCAGCCCATTTGCACAAATCTTAGTCGTCGTCAGCGTCAGCGTCATCATCGTTGGTGTTGCTGCCATGTTTGTTGTAGTTGTTGTTGTCGTTGCTCATGGCCAGGCCTAAAAGTCTCGGCATTGTTTCTCGGACTGCGTAGGTGGATATTGGCGCATGTTACTGTTGCTGCTAGCAGCCCTCCAAGCTGTTGCTATTGCTGTTACCATTGATAATTGCCCCTCGTTCGACGCGTATAAATCGCAACGCTTAAATCTCCGCTTAAACTTGTAAATTAAAACCTTAATGAGCCTGTACGAATTGCTTTGGGTGCTCTGAACGTCTGCAGCCCATGCTGTGTCGAGGTACACGCATTGCTGAACTAAAATTTATGCTCCTCTGCTTCGTATATATCTGAACATTTCCAATTTTGTTTGGAAGAAATAAGAAGGCATTGGCTCACATTGAAGTGCATGCAGGGAGGAAATAATATTTTAAGCATTCTTATGCTAAAGTTGAGTCGAAATCGTCCAGGCTATTTTTGGATAAACTTTGAGGAAAGTATTTTTCTCTCTTTTTGAGAAAGCCTTAAATTAAGTATCGTTATTCTGACTAAAATATGTTGAACTTATTTTTAGTAGGAAACTTGTTAATTTAAATATTTTGCATACAGAAAAATAATAGTTTGCATGCAAATGCTTCTAATTATAAAGCAATTCGAGTTCCAATTACATTTTGTCTGCTGCTGTCAGAGTCACAGAGCGGCGATAGCTGTTGCTGCAACTGTTGCAGCTGCTGCTCTTGCTGTTGCTGTCGTTGTTGCTGTAGAAGGAGCCAATAGCGTGTCAGCTGACACGTTTTTAATTTTCAAGCAATTAGTTTTTTATTTTTCTGCTATCCAATGCCAATCAGGGGCCACAAGCATACACACGAAAATCACCTGAGTTAGGTAGGAATCAGGGAGCAGGTAGGCTGGGAAGACTGGGAAGTATTATAAAGTATCTTAGCCTACCCGCATTGTCGATTAACTTAAAATGATTTCATTGCTAATTAATGCGCTGTGAATTTTCTCACGCTTCGCCAGCGAATACTAAAAACTTGTTATTCTCTTTCGACCGCACTCAGGCAGCAAAGTGTAACACACACTAAAGAGTCTTTTCATTTATTTTTTCATTTTTTGCCATTCTTTGCTTGACTTCCTCAACAAGATTTGCATAGTTAGTTAGTTGCATGGCAGCTTCATTGAATTAAATTGTTTGGTGTTTCGCCAAGCTCTCGCGATTAGATGATTACAGTAAATGTTTTAATTAATTAGTTATGTCTTTTGCTGCATTATATACCAACCTTATAGATAGGAATGCGCTTTATAACTCGGCTATATCCGTTTCGAAAGTGTCAACAGCTGCAGCAACAGGTTTGCCAAGAGTTTGACAGACCGCCGTAATGTAAATTATGGCTTTGTTTTCAGATATGTTTTCAACGATATAATTGGATATCTTTTTATTTAAAGATATCGATTTATTTTGAATTGTTGCACTCTTGCTTAGATTTACTTTTAATTGCAATGCATTACGAGACAAACTTCGCAGGCTTGGCAGTTGCAGCCAGATCTAAGCACATCTGTGCACATCACAACAAAGATGATGAACCCATACACTTGCATACGCACACACTCAATACACGGCTTTAACCGACTCCGATTTCCACTCTTCGAAATGCGACTGCGACTGCGATTGCGACGTTCGCTTCCGCTGGCTAAGCGTAAACGACTAAAAGCGGCCACATAAATTTCAATAGGCCAGGCAGTCAGCCAGCCAAGCAGCCAAGCAGCCACACAGCCAGGCAGAGGCAGGCAGAGGCAGGCAGTCACACAGGCAGCGGCTGTTCGGCTGCTCGCTGTTATGGCAGCAGCAACAGCAACAGCGACGTCGCACTGTGGTTTAGTGTTGCAGTTGAAGGTATTTCATCATAAATATGACTTATGTTGTTACAATTATAATGATACTCCTTTAAATTATTTTAGTTCAATCTCTGTTTTTAAATAATAATGTAAGAAACATTTGAATTACTTTTAGTTTTATCTTTTTATGATAAAAAGTTTTATTATTGTTCTCTTGTCATTTACTATTAATACAATCTATACTCTAATATTCTTTTGTATAAATAGGATATAAAATTTTTTTTTTATATTGATGGTTACAAGATTACTAAAAGTAATCGTATTTAATATTTGTGTGATTTCAGCTGAGTTCATTTACTGCTGAATCACTGTGCAACTGACAACCAGTTTCCTTCCATTCACATGGACATTGTTTGTGGAACGTAAGTAATACCGTCGCTCATTGTTGGTCGCGGGTGTTTCGTATGTGTGTTAGTCTCTTCGTCTGTGCTGTGTGTGAGCCCGTGAGTATATGTGTGTGAGGATCCCATAGCGAGCCATGGCATGGCAAACTGGGTATTCCAGCATCCACAGCAGCCAATCAGAGTCCACGTCAGCCACCGCGCCTTATCTTCTCTAATGATAACAAGTTTTTTTACGATATCAAACGACAGATTCATAAATTTTATTTAGCACTTGTTGGTCCCAGCCTAAGAGCTTCTAATTGATAATTTACCTACCTAAATATGAGCTGCTTAACAGTGGGTTGAGGTGGTCTAATGAAACTGGACTGCATCGCAAAATATTGCAAAAGGTTTTTATGAGTAGTATTTTATATTCGTCGAAAATGAAAAGTTGTAGTTGATGCATGATCACTTAAATAGAACTTAAAAAAAGAATAAAAATAAAAGTAGAGTCAGTTTTTGCTCTTATTTCAGCAATTCAGATTTAACCAAATAATCCAATTTACGGCTTACCCTTAAGTGAGCTCTCGCTATCTTAAATTCCCATATTATAGTCTGCTTGACTGAGTACGCTGTGCTGTAACTGAAAACTAATGTTGAATGTGGCCAATTCATTTGATGACACATGTTCATCTAGTTTAGCACTCTGCCAAGTTTTTGCTTAGCGCCAATAATTAATTAAAAGTGCATTAAAAATGCTCGTGTCACACACTCTGAGCCATGCTGCCGCCAAAGTGGCCGACTCTGTGAGTTGTCAAGTCTGAGAAGCGCACTGTGAATTCTCTGGCAAATGGCAAATAGCAGCAACAACTGGCAGCAACAACAACAACAACGCAACTTCAACAGCTGCGACAGCAAATCTTTTTCCACTTTTGCACAACTCCAAAGTATTTACAAGCATCGTTCGCAGTCGCATCTAAAAATGTTTGGCATTTGGCAACACGCACCAATGAATAAATAGCAGGAACTCTACGAGATGGGCAGGATAGGTGCAAGGAGTGATAGAGAGGGGAGAGGGGGCGTGGTTGGGGCCAATATGTGACGGCTAGAAGGCTGCTAAAATGTTTGGATTTCAAACGAGCTCATTTTTTGCGTGCGTGGCTGCATTTCGAAATGATTTTCAATGCAGCTGGCTGGGTGGGTGAAGTGGGGCGTCCTAGTGATGGTGGTAGTGCAGTGGGTAGCAGGAAATGAAAGGCGGTTTTAGTTAAGTCTACCCGCTGTTAGCTGAACTCGAGCAGGCAAGCGTAACATGTCGGCGACCGCAGACGGCGTGACTCGGATGAGGGATGAGTTATAGAGGCGACCACGCGTGAATCCAAATCGGGATGTGATGTGATGTGAGTGCTTTCAGTGCGTGTGTTGGTGTGTGTATTGCTGTGTGTGGGTGTGCATGCTGCACAAAGGCAAACTACAACATTGCTCATAATTTATGACAAGACGCTAAAGCGCTGCCTGATAAGCAACAAAACAGCTGAAAGCTGGCCCCAATGCAATTCGCCCAAAAACCTTTTTGCTGGCCACATTTCCCAGCTGCAACATTATCATCGGCAGCAGCAGCAGCAGCAGCAACATCTTCAGCTCTAGCACATTCACGAAGTGCACACAGAAGCCGAACTTGCTACGAAGCGTTGTTGTTGTTGTTGTTGCTGTTGCTGTTGCCACGCGGTTCTGCGTGCCACACGTTGTAAGCTGCTGTTGCTGTTGTTGCGGCTGTTGCTGCTGCTTCTGTTTGCTGACATCCACGTGCAACTCGTTGCTGTGCGCCGCATCAGTTGGCAGCGTGTTTTTTGTCGCCGCGTCGACGCCAGCAGCAGCGGGCGACATGGCAACATCATCGAGTTGCTCGCGTTTGCCCCACCAACAGCAACTGGAATGTGGTCGGAGGCAAATGTTGCCAAGCTGTCACAGCACAAATAGAACGAGAGATTTGATCTAGAAAGAAAGCAAGAGAGAGAACAAGAGAGTTAAAGAATGTGGAATAGAAATATGTTATTATGTTGATGTTGCTAAAGAAGCTTAACTACCATTGTTGTTGTAATTATTTTTTAATCGTATCTTGATCAGAATTAATTAATTTTAGAGAGTTTATATTGGTAAACTTTTGGTAGAAGAAACATCTTCCCAAAATGGAAATCAATTGGGTAAGTATAATATATTTATTTAATATTTCAGACGATAACTCTTTCATGTTGCATAAATCTTTTGAAGGTTGTTTCTCAATTTCTGTACATTGGACAACATCTTTTCACCTGTGTTTCATTCACGGATTCAGCTTGTGAAACAACTCTCATTAAGTGCTGAGCTCATATGCGATTGTGACTTATTAGTTATATATCCGTCTGAATATATGCAAGACTATCTTGTCTTTGTCAAATTAGTAACTCTTCCAGTATATATAATTATGTGTATATATGGATATATCTTTAGCTGTATTTCCCACCTGCTTATCTTCGACACATTCATCTTCAGATCCATCTGTCATAACACGTGCGTCAAAAGTCATTTGCTGAAAATTAATGATTCCTTGCTAATGAACCCAGATTTGACAGAGTTGAAAAATCACTAAAGACTTGCAATCAAAGCAAAGTTGAGTTTCTGCCTCAAGTGGCTTTTGTGGCGCAATTAGCATGTGTAATTGGCATTCTGTGGCACATGGTGAATCATTAGGAGGCACCCAAAGGGTGCAACATATTTTTGGGCCAGCGGCTAATTGCTTGCTGTGTTGCTGCTGCTGTTGTGTTGTGTGGCATAACGGCGAATAAGGAAAGGGGCGTGTTGCATTGCCGCTTAAGAGCGACAACAAATGCGCCCCTAAATGGCACTTGCAACATGCTCTTGAGGCGTGCGCTTCATTTGGAAGGTATCAATTAAAGTGCGAGCGAAATAAATGCAAAATTTAGAGGCGCAGCGCGAAAAAAGTGAAATTTCAATTAATCATCGCGAAGCGAGGAGCGGATGGGGCAGGCAAAGGTTCAGTTCACACTCTTGGTCCTGGTCTGGTCTGGCCAGGCGATAAGATCAAAAGATCAAGCTGCAAGTTCAACATTTGGCAACGCTGTCTTACAATTCGTGTTGCCATTGTTTGCAGTTTGTGGTTGGTGTTGTTGTTGCTGGTTGGTGTTGCTGTTGCTGCTGCTGTTGTGGGCTGTGGCACGCGCACTGCGCCGGCTCAGGTCAAAAGCGTGCTGCTTGGAAAACGGTAGCCAACAGGAATTGCAGCATGCAACATGTCGCCGTACTGCCGCATGATAAATGTGCGCTCATAGAATCTCTGAATGGTTTTTTGTCCGCCGTGCTGGCTCATAATGCTGTGGTTGCCATGTTGTCAAGTGTTGCTGCCACAGCATCTGCTGCTGCTGCTGCAGTTACTTAATGTTGACAATTTAGCGCAACATTTATTTGCCGTGTTATTAAAAATTTGCAACGCTTTCAGCAACATTTGCTGGCGCAATTAGCTGCATTTATAATTGGGGTACGTGCTTCCTGAAAAAAAAAAAAAATGCTTTGGTTGTCTTCATTTTATGCGGCTTCCCATATATTTTGTTACTTTTTTATTTTTGGGCAGTCTGCTACATGTTCGAACGCTATAAATCAATTTGGCGGAAGAGCTGTCCAAAGCGAAGGCATGCAAAAATACATGGCCAAGGGAGTTCGACTTTTAAGACATTTTGGTACGCTATAACCGAGCTGAGAGCGCATGGAAAGTCGATCCAAACTACTTTATAAATGCAGCTGATAAAGATGAGATAGAATCGAAAATATAAAGAAAAGAGGATATATACATATACAACAGAACCCTCTTTTACATAAAAGAGTTACTTGTATCAATATTAACAGATTTACATTTTTGTAACTTTTGAGAGATAATGCCATAAGGCTGGGTATACGAAATACAATATACAAAATAAAGTTTGCAATGCGAATTAAAATTTTATCGACAACAATGTTGCGGTCGGCAAGCAATAAAAATTGTTACGCTGATGGACGACATGACACCAGCAGCAGCAGCGGCAGCAGCAACAACAACAGCAACAGCAACAGAAACATGCAACAGCAACAGCCGATCGACCGCAGCAACAAGTTACAACAACAACAGCAAAATGTTGTCGCTGTTGCCAGTGGAGCGCATCGCGAAATTCTTTCTTTCCTTTTTTTTTTTGAGCTCTTTGTGTGTGTGAGTTACCCTTTTTCTTTTTTGGGAGGATTTTGTTGGCTGCTAAACTCAAAATGAGAAATTGCTGCCGCTGGTGCAATTTTCATGGTTGACCTCATTTTGCTGCTGCTGTCGTTGCTGTTGACTTTGTGGAATATTTTGTGGCAGCAGCAGCAGCAGCCGCAACAGCAACGCATCAGAACAACTCGTCAGTCGGTCAGTCAGTCAGACAACATGAGGCAGTCACGTCAGCGCCTGTGACAATTTGTCGCTAAACAATTTTTGGACCGACAAAATTGTAAGCTGATGTTGATGTTGCTCTTGTTGTTGCTGCTGTCGCATGTTGTTGCTCGGTCCCTGCATGCATGAAAATTCAATAAATAAAAATGTAATTACGTGTTGAACAGCTGCAGCGACAATTTGATGGATGAACAGAGCCTAAAAGTATAGCTTTGCTCATGTACAAGAGCCAAGAGCATGAAAGCCATTTAGAGCTGTGTGCTAACAATTGAAACGAACATTCGAATGCCTGCTAATCCGATGTGCCAATATTTGTTAACGCTTCGAGTTCAAAGGAATATGTTGATATCCTGCTGGCACTTGCCACCTAGCCTGCATCAACAGCAAACGTTCAGCAACAATTGCGCACTACGCAACAGAAATTGCCTACTTAGCTCACTGCTGAATGGTTCTCCACAAAACTACGTCGAGACCTGTATTGAGTGCTCGAAGTGAAAGAGAAAATTCGTCTGACTAACAGATACCCAGTTGAAGAGACTATTTTAAATCAGATCTGGTATACAATGCCAAGATGGGGCAACCACTTTAATAATAGTAATAATTGATTGGATATTTTACAAACTGTATAGGCTCTGCTCTACTACAAAATACCCTTACTTACTCTTATAGACTCCTGCCAAAACATTTTAAGAGTATGCATACAGTCCTTCACACACCACCCATAGGGTATTCGACAATAAAGGTAAACAGGTACAACACACAACGGTAACAGTCCACATATCTGCTGGACAAGGCACAAAGTAGCCGTCATCAGAGGAAATGGAGGAAATGTTGGACACTCTCTAAACGGTTTTGTTTACACGTTACGTTGTAGCTGCCGATGTTGTCGGCAGGAGCTGTTGGCGCTGCTGCTGCTGTTGCTAGGAGTTGTGTATATCCTCTCGATACATGCGACTACGTGTTTTCCTATGCCTTACGTACATTTGCAGCATGTTTAGTGATGCGATCTTTGTTTGTGTCTCGTGCTTTGCTTTCCAGCAGCAACAACAGCAACATCAACAGCCTCCACAACAACAATAACAACACTTGCCACATAGCTCACTTACTTTCTCGCTGCGCTGTTAAATGCTTGGAAAATGTGCACAATTTTCACATCCGGTGTCACATTCGATTCAATTGAGATTTACCTGAACGTGACTAAAATACGCAAATTAAAAACGCTTTTCCCGACTACAGTGTACAACATATGTGGGTTTGCTGCCTCTCCTATGTATGTGTGTGTGTGTGTGTGTGTGTCTGTGCGTGCAGTTTGTGTATCTGGGATCTAGGGTTTGTTAGCAGTCTCTTTTTTTCCAATGGCGACCCTCATTTTCCGCATGTTTCCTTGTGTAATGTTTAAATCAGTGTATTAAGTCAGGCATATGATATAATAAAATAGATTTAAGGTATGCTAAAGAGGGTTGCCTGTCGTTGCCTGTGGGTCTACTGTGGAAGGTGTTAGTTGACGCTTCATTCTAGGAAAATTGAGTAGAAGTTAAATCGTTTATTTAATAAACTTGTTTGTAAACTTGAGAGGCTTAACTGAATACTCTGTATCATATATAGTTGAAATTATAATGGCTCTGAATTAGGACTGAAATTCCTAAAAAAAATGGTAAATTCCTGATTTAAGCGCTGATTTGTTCACTTAATTAATTGGAAATTAAATTTGTAATAATTGTATTTAAGCCCAGCTTCCTCTATAGGTTTATTAGCCAATAAATGGTAAACAGACAAAAACGTAAATATAATTAAAATAACTAATTGAATTTTTAGAGCACGGAATGCAATTAAAGGCTGCCCAGCCTCGGTTTAAAAACCGCTTAAAATAGTTATTAAATAATTTGAGCTTTTTCCAACAGAAATTAAACTGAGCGTAATGAAACGGCAAAGTCAAATGCTAAAAGGGAATCATAAATCAAAATTGTTATAGAAATAAACAATCGAGCAAGTTACCGGCTTCATGTTCGATACAAAATACTATGCAACAAAAAATGTTTTTAAAAATTTTCTAATATTATTATTAATATTACACAAGTTTTTAATTATTTTCTGCTTTGCCAAATATGAACAATTTATGTATAAGTTATACATACGAATACATATGCGGCCAACTCTATGTTGCGCAGTGTTTAGCGTCAATTGCGGCCAATATTATTTTTTGTTGCATCTATTTTTAGCTGAATTCTGTTGGGGTTTGCTTTTGTATGGGAGCCTTTGGGTATTCAGCTATGCGTTGCGCTTGAAATAAATCAATATATAGTATATATGTATATTCATCTGCCGCATAAAGTTCTTCTTCCTTTGGTCATAAAATTAACGCTGTGGCTTTTCAAACTCATTTAATGGCGCCGACTTCAAAGTGACAATAATTTCGCTATTAAGTCGACGAATTTCTAAAATGTCCAATCTTTCTCTCCGTCTCTTCCTCTGTCTGAGTGACTCTGTCCCTGTCCCTGTCTCTATTCCTGACTCTGCCTCTGTCTGTCTGTGGCCATTAAATGGATTGTCGTTTAATTGTTCTCGCGTTCAGGCCACGCAACGCCAAAAGCTGACAACTTTTTGAATGTCTTTTTTGGACTGAGGGCAGTTGGCACAGCTCCCTTTGCCTTTGTTATTCAGGCAGCTCTGGCTGCTCTTATATTGGTGCAATGCCAATAGTCATAATGGCGCAGACGTTGCTTGACTATGCGGGCAATTATGAGTTAAGAGGAATCACTTCTTGGATCGACCATTAAAGCAGGCGCATACTAAGTTCTGCGGTCATAAAATTAGTTCTGGACCGAAAAGTGCATTTTGGTTGTTTCGGGCGAGCAGAGAAAGAGAGAGCCGAGAGACGTGAGGAGTCAAATGGCTGCACATCTTAAACTTTCGGATGGGGCAACTGCAGCGTGCAGAGTCATTGACACGCCCACCCCACATGGGCGGCTGTTAATGCGACTATGTTGGCCCTGTGAACTGAGCCAGAGGGACACAACGCGTGCAGCACCCGCTTTGTGATGGTTCTAAGTGGCACTTGAAAGGGGCTCGCAGATCTGTGCTAAATGATGGTGGTCATATATCTGGCCTTAGACTGGACCGCCAGTCACAGCAATGTATAGCAATGTATATATATATATATATATATATATATGGAAATGGGAGAGAGAAGAATTATTATGACGGAACGGAGAAAATGACAAATTGTCATCTATACGGGATATTAAACTTGTTCGTAGCTGCAGGAGACGTGTACAACAGTACGGAGGTTTCAGTTAGCACTTGATGTGATGTGTATCAGGTAATAGTCTGCATTATCTGTCAAGTGTAGTAAGTATGATAAAATTGTATTCCATTTAGCCAACTACCTCCACATCGGCCCAGCCACAAGCTTAATCTAAGCGCTACAAGTTAATTGAATTGTCGTAGCTATGCAGTTAGGGATACAGCAAATAACCCTTTCGTCGCAACACGAAATGTTCGTGTTCAGTTCAATTCAATTTGGGGTACAAGTGATTTGGCTTTTTGGAAAAGTAAAATGCAATGCAGGTGGTGAAAATGATTGGCTGTCGGTTTTCACTTTCTCTCTCGCTCTGCATAGCTAAAATTTGCATATTTCGACGCCTCGGCATGCTTTGCATATCGCATGCTGGGTGATGCCCGAAAAGTTTGTGACTTTTCGGTTTGGCTTTAGAAACTCGACCATGAAACATGACAGTTTTTGTTTGAGCTCTATGTGCCTGGCATGCCGTATGAATAAAGTGGAGCCAGCCAAGTGGGTCGACCCAGAGCCTTCAGCATGTTGTGGCTGCTGGCACCTGCACCTGGACATGTTGCGCACAGGCACTTTGCATATTGCTGAAATTGAGAATCGAATTTCGCTTGCTCCTGACATCTGCTCCGCATCTACACTTTCAATCATTGTTAGTCGCAAAATCATATTTCAATTAAAGGCCAGCCTGGCCAAGCGGAGCAGCGTGCAATAATCAACAGAAATTGGAGCCAACCTCCACTGTGGCATTGTCTGAAGCGAAGGGCGTACAACGGCGAAGGACCCAACAGCAACATGGAACATGTTCCCTCTGCTGAATTGTTGCAAATTTGTTTGCATATTTTGCTGTAATTGTTGCAAAACTACAAATTGCCAACAAGGGAGAGCGAGGGAAAGAGACGGAGGAAGGCATGAAGCATGCTGGCAAAATTTGCAATTTCTGCAATTGAATTGCTTGCTAAATGAATGCTACGGATAGGTTTGATTTCTTCGCATACGAAATTTGCATTTTAAAGTTGAAACTTAAGAACGCTCGTGTGTAGCTGGAGCACAGATTTCCTATTTCCCTAAAGATTTTCCTATCAAGTTCGCTACTTTTTTCTCTCTCTCTCTCAATCTCTCTTTTTCTATTCCTCTTTCCCATTAATTATTAACCTATTGACATAATCACAAACCAAATAACATTGTGACACAAGTAAGTATGCCGTAGTGAAGTATAGCTGACTAGAATATACTCTGTAGACTGTTCTGAGTTGTAAAAAAGAAAACTCTTATAGACTATACACTTATGTACATAACATGCAGTACTTCTGCATGGTGTTTACTATCCCACATACTTGACTAATATCCCCAATAACATTCACTTCGTTAGGTATATATTGTGAGCCATGCCACAGACACATACTCATACATACTCAGATGTACATATATGTGAACAAAAAATGTTTTGCTTTTCATTTTGTAATGCCTTTTTTTTTACAACGTATCGTGTCATGTTTGTCAAAGGACGCCACCTGTCGACCGCGACCGCCACCTAGCGCCCAAATCCGCCTGCCCTTCCTCGGCTCTCTACCGCGTGTCTCTCTCTATCGCGTGTCACAGGTTAATTTCGCATGCAAATAATGTCACGTTGTCGTTGTCGCCGTTGAATGAACTTGATTAAAATTCAATGCGACGTTAATTAAATTCTGCCAATGCAATTTACAGTCTTTTTTTTTTTTTTTATACCCTGAACCCATTTTCAATGGGAAATCAGGGTATAATGGTTTTGTTGAAATGTATGTAACAGGCAGAAGGAGGCGTGGCAGACCCCACAAAGTATATATATTCTTGATCAGGGCGACGAGCTGAGTTGATTTGGCCCTGTCCGTCTGTCTGTCCGTCTGTCCGTCTGTCCGTCTGTCCGTCCGTCCGTCTGTCCGTCTGTCCGTCTGTCCGTATGTATGAACGCGTCGATTTCAGAAGATATAAGAGCTAGAGACTTCAAATTTTTTTTAGAATGTCCGTAATTACAGCGCGCATATCAAGTTTATCATTAAAAATCGATAACTCATCCCGATCTTTTTTTTATCGATAAAAAACCTTATCGAAAACCAGTTATAAAATTATATCTTCTACACCTTTATTGCTAGAGTCTCCAAATTTTTAATGTATGCTTACATGCAATTTATACAATTTCGGTTTTTGTTAAAATTAACCCCCCACCTCTAAATTCACCCCCTCACCCTCACTTTTGTAAAAAGCGTATTTCAAATACTAGAGACTTGTGCTTTAGCAATTACATGCATATTCATGTTATAATCATAGTCTGAAAGTTTCATGAAGATCGTACGTCCATAAAAAAAGTTATTAAACTATTAAGTTCTCATAGTAAGCGCACACTGCAGCCCATGCGTGTTTATGCGTGGGTGCTTGTGTGTGTATGTGTTTGTGTATGTGTGTGTGTATGTGTGTGTGTGTATGCGTTTGTGTGTGTATGCGTGTGTGTGTGTGTATGTGTGTCTGTATGCGTGTGTGTGTATGTGTGCCTGTGTGTGCGTACGTGCCTGTGTGTGTGTGTGTGCGTGTTTCTTGTGTAAGCTGAAAGACGCGAAAAATTATTGAAATATCTATTGCTCCAAGGGTTCAGGGGATCTCGTAGTCGAGCAGTCTCGACTAGAGCTTTCTTACTTGTTTTTTTTTTTTTTTTTTGCAACCAGCTGCTGTCAACTCATTCCGACTGAGATCGAGCTTAAAGCTGTAGCATTGGTAGGTGTAAATAATGACAGATTGACTGTAAACAGGTATCATGCTTCATTTATTGGATAATCCCCAATCAGCAATGAACAAACCGGCGCTAGAGTAGGGTAAATTGAATGGAGTTTTACTGCGATGAGCAACTTTTTAGTTTTTAGTGTAAATTGCTCTTGGCCGACCTAGCAACTTTATGGATTAAACAAGGTTCACATTGAAATAAGCAAGTTAACGCCAATTGGATAGGAGTAGACCCCCAAATAAATCTGTATCTGCATCAAGCTCTGGCAAAGTTTGTCCTGAATCCATTTAATCGTCTTTAAGCTACTCCTGACACACGTGGCGTATGAGCAATCAGCACATAAATTATCCAACTAAACATTGTTGGGTCTCGGCTTCAGTTTCAGTTTCTCTCTGTGGCGTCGCGGAATTCCGGTGCATTGTGCGCGCCATGAAGTCTAGACAATGCAATCATAAATAATTTCTGCATAAAGACGTAATAATTTGCCTTCTGCCATTCTCTACTATCGCTCGTCTCTCTGGACTATCCTTGCTGAGCTTCTAACTGGGTCTGTTTGCCTCTCATCTCCAGCCCAACGTTGGGGTTGTCCAAATATTTTGTTATTAAATGAAATTGCAATGTTTGCTGCTGACCAGCACCACAAATACGAGCCAGCTCCAGCTCTCTCATTATGACTGCTGTGCAGGTCCTGCAGGCCCTGGAGGTCCTCTGCGCCCTGTGCTCCTGCTTGTCTGGGAATTTCATGTTGGGCCTTCCTTGGTCAGTTTGGTGTCTATGTGGGGAGTTGGGTGCGGACAGAGACTGCGGTTAGGGGTTGGTATTTCACTTTTTGCGTGTTTTTAAACGTTTTTATGAATTTGTTTGCGGTTTATCCTGTTGTTGTTGTTGCTTTTCTTGTTCATGAAACTAGCTGAAGCTGAGCTGGAAAACTTTATGCATAGTTGTTGCTATGTAGATGATGCTTACTTGGCTCCCTTGATGATGTTTGCAGTCATATTAATTAAGGGCTCTAAAAGTGTGAATATGCGAGATGTTTATATGGAATGAAGCAGAATGTATGATGTGATGTATGGGAACCAATACCATCATTGTAGGGCTATAAATATATATAATTGCAAACACAATATATTTGTGGTAAATCAACAGTATATCAGGAATATGATATACAGTCGACTCTCGATAATTTGTACCCCGCTAAACCGAAAATATTCTATTCCCTTGAAAGAAATTCGTTGTCAATAATTTTCGATGATTTAAATTTTTGTGTAAATCGAAAAAAAAAAAAAAAAAAAAAAAAATCGGATCCCCCTGCCATTTTGAATGATCGGGATTCTACTGCATTTACATTTGATATTACAAAAGGTATTCTAATTGAATATATTTTTTGCATGCATATATTTCTCTCTCTGTCTCTATCATATGCTATTCATATAGTTAGCACTTTATTAAAAAGTTATATGATAGCACTTCTCTCGCATACTGCAATCCTCGCCAGCAACAAGAGAAAATTATCTTGATTTTGGTTTGGGGTCAGCCGTCCAGTTGTGTAGAGGCACACGCAGCCAACTAATGAAATTTTCAACATTTCTCATGTGGTAATCATAAAATGCTTTCGCCCTCTGCTCGGCATCTGCAACAAGCAGAAGCAGAAGCTCGAGTCGAGCTTAAAGGCGCTTCAAGTACATCCACAAGTGGAAAGGCAACTGCTTGCAGGCGCAACGTTGCGTATGATTGTCAAGTTGCGAGCAACTTCTATTTTGTGTGCTTGCAACGAGTTAAGCAGCTTGCAACTTTTCTGCCTTGCATTTGATGCAAAAGTGAGCGCAAAAAGTGCTTGTGACTAGGTGCAAACATTTGCAGTTTGTAGTCGACAACTCGTTAAAAGTTGCTCGAGCCAGAGTAGCCCGGACACTGAGTTACGCACACGCCAGCCACGCCCATCAATCGCAAAGTGTTGCTAAAAAGTTTGGCATAAATAATGCGCGTCTCAATATTAACAAGCGAAAACTTTGCCGCACTTCAATGAGCAAAGTGTCATGCCAACAGACGAGCCCCAGTCGGTGCGTCCCCCACTGCCTCTGCAGCCACGCCCACCTTGTTATAGTGCTTTCGGTTGCTACTTTCAAGTTGTCAACAACACATTGATGTTGGCATCCCTAGCACTTTTGGTATGCCCCCGAATATAATCACAAATATATTTTTGCGGCCACAGCCAAATGTCAAAATAATTTCCAACTCCGAAAAGCCTCGCAGCTGTTGTTGTTGCTCAGCTGAATATTGTTTGCTGTTGTTGCTGCTGTTGTCTTGGTCGTCGCTGTTGTTGCTGCTGTTGTTGTTATTTTTGTTGGTGTTTATTACGTTTCAAAAGCCATGTCATGGCTGTGGATTGCCACAGGCAGTCGTCTTTCATATCCGTTGTGAGGCTTCCGGGCATCTAGGCAAATTGATTTGCTGCTTTGAAAAACTCTAGCTCCGGGACCAGCACCAGCACGGGCTCACTTTCGTACGGACTTGATACGCAATGTTAATTAAGTGCTAGTTTAAAGGCTTCAACTGTGTGAAATTAACTGCGCCACATGTATTATTTATCTGGCAGCTCATTAAATTTCTATAAGGTGAGCGAGCTCAAGGACGAGCTCCACTAACCCGAATAGAACGATATTCAGTGGGGATTTGATATGACTGCGCCACTTCATTAAGTGGGTGTGTGTTAACTGAGCAAACACGCGTGCCCCGCCCCAGCGCCCCGACTCATTCACTCATTCACCACTCCTTCTATATGCCTAGATGAAAGCTGACAAAATGTGTCATAATGAAGTGCATAAATTTGCACAGCATTTCTATGGCAAAGCCTTCTACCTAATGAGACAGCATCAGATGGCGAAAGACATATAGCAAAAAAGTAGGGGCAGTACTCTTGTATTGAAAATGTTGATATGCGTGTGTGCGTGTGTGGGAGAAAGCGTAGTGTGGAGAATTGAAGAGAACCGGAGATAAGAGATGCAGGTACAGACATTAGTATCAGATCATAATAGGGAATCAGAAGAATATTGTAAGACAAGAGGAGAAGCAGAAATCCTTCAGCTCATATTATTCCATGAATATGTCGTTCTCGACATGCGTGTTGCTCTAATTATAAGTACTTAATGCTTGTGGGTAAGGTTTAAAGTCTATGCTCAAAGTTAAACTTGACTAGCAGCATCAGCAGCAGCTTGATGCTGTCTCTTTTTTTTGGCTTAGACGCACGTACTTTGTAGTTGTTCTTGTTGTGCTTGTTGTGCCCCCACGAAATCGAAGCTATAAAAGTAATTAAGATAACGACTTTTCTACTGTTCGCATTCTGTTTGTTGTTTTCTTTGCTTCTTTTTATCCGCTCTCCGTCTAGTGTCGATATGTATCGTGTATATTTACTTTATAGCCCAGAGTTTTACAATATTTTCTCACTCTCGGCTTCGGTCCGGGTGCCGTTTGTCGACTTCCTGTTGTTTGTGCAATTTTCTTGAAATTTCATTTCTTAACTTCTGCCAAAGGCCTTTGAGAGACGGCGCTCCCTCTATGGGAAACTGTAAATCATATGAGTGATGCGGATGGCTGCTGGGCATGTGGGCGGGATGCTCTTTCTGCTGCTTTAGTTTTTGTTGTTGTAGTTGGGATTGCCTGTGGGGACAGTTGGGGTGGCATTCTTGCCTCCTCTGTTTGGGGCCACAACTTGACGGCTGTTGCAACGTTTTTCTAATTGCTTGTCTGGCTATGAGTTCGTTGGCCATTTTGAGCTAGCTTCAGAAAGTGTGGGGAGTATATCGATTAATTAACGGCATTAAAAGCTAAAAGTTTTACGGGAATGTCCCAGTCCAGGCACATATGTATGTGGCTGGATTTTTTATTTATTCGTCTATTTGGCTCCGTTTTAATCTTTTGGTGAGCTCAGGAAACGGATAATTAATATGAAAGAGATACTTTTCGATGCAGGCGAAATTTGAGTCTTTTATTTCAAGAAAAAAAAAAAAAGGTTGAGAAGAGAGAAGAGAGAGGGAAAAGCATTCAGGCAACATAAAAATTAATTGAGTCTTGTTGTGAAATAATAATAATGAGACAGGGTTTATATTTTATATACCAGATTAAAGCATAATTAATAAACGGCATGATGTTACAGAGGAAAAACCTTAGTATTGCTTCAAAAGCAAGATGGGAGTAAGATATATAAAAGTATGCTTAATAATATGAATTGCGCATGCCACGTAGTATTACATCTGAAACTATATATACAATTGTAAATCAAATCGGTTCCAATCTTAATTCGATGCGCTGTGCGAATTTGCTGATATATGTATTTTGCTCGATATAATTGGATCATATTAACGCAATTGATGCTTAAAATAAATGAAGCCTTTAAGCCGCTCTGGCTGCCAGCTAAAGCTTACCGAATCCTCGCTGCATTTTACTGTCTTTCATCAATTTCATTTTAGTTGCTCATTCAGCCAGCCGCAACTGTTGCCGACATCCTTCCGTTCTGCCGGTGACCCAGTTGGGCAGGAGGCGCCTTTATGTTGTTAAGGATGCGCTGCATTTAATATGCATGCTGGCTAAATGCCAACTGATGCTGTATATATATATATATATATATATATATGTCGGTATATAGGAATGAAAATTCAGTGTAGATTTTTCCCTTGTTCTGTACTCTCTTGTGTTGGGGTCAAAATAGGTTGCCCAAGGGTAAGTGAGTCCGTTGCGTGGGCTGTTGATCAGGTTAATAAGTCCACAGTGGGTGTTGCTGCTGGTGGTGCTGCGGCGAGTGCTGACACAATTTTCCAGCCACTTTCCACATTACACTCAACTCCTCTGGCACTTTCTTGGCGCGTGTTATACGTCATCATACTACACGCCTCGTTGGACACTCGAGCACAGCAACAGGAACATCATTTCCGTTCCCTTTACTCTCTCTTTCACTCACGCCTCCAAGCTCTTATTCACTCTCGCATTGAAAGCATTTCGCAATGCGTGGCAGCTTTAAGCGCATTTAAACACAAAACGCGTTTCCGGCTTATGCTTCTAATTATGCACAGCAGATAATCGAGATGTTGGATGTGAAGTGCGTGCTAATTAAAAGGCACAACATTTATGCAATGCCAACTGCAATTCGCAATCGGGCACATACAAAGCCGGCGTCGGCCGCCATGGCAACCAGCAGCAGGAGTTGCTGCTGCTGCTACCTGCAATCTCACTCTGGTTTGCAAACACATCACATATAAACAGCAGATAATCCTGGCAACAGCATTGCACACGTCAGCATTGCTCCCTGCTCTTGCTTTTGCTGCTGCAATCTGCTTTGTTCTGGCAGCTACAGGTGAATCTATATACCAGCCGGGCGTCCTTTTTGTTGCGGAATGTCTGATTGCTGGCCATCGTCACATCCGAGTAGTCGCATTTATTGATTTTGGCCGAACAACTCTCGCTGTTGGAGTTTTTGGAGTGCATTCAATTAGAAAAATAGTTTTCCTAATTAAACAAAAATCGAGCGCAGGTTTTGTATGCATTGGAAAACTGTGCAATGGACATGTGAACATTCACGGTACTATGGCAGAGGGCACAATTAAATATTTAGTATCATAATTTAGGCCAAATCTAAAAACATTAATTATTAATGTAGCTGTTAATTGTCTTTAGTTTGCTCAAAAACCGTTCGTGCTTTTAACTAAGCCTTTACTCATACATATATTTATGTGCATATAAAAAGCCTCAGCTCTTAATTTGCGTTGCAATTAAAATGCGCTTCATTTTACAATTAGTAAACGGTTAACGAAAATGAGAATGTGTGAAAATGTATAAAGACGAGGCGTCTTTGCAGCGGGAGTCACATGCACAGCACACAGACCAAATGCAATGTTGCGCTTACGTATTCTGGGGCTCATCTGTGAATTTAATTTGAAAAGCAATAGCTTTGAATATAAACTAAACATACTGGCGCTTCTAAAATGTCTCTCATTTTATTTAATTCATTCCAAACGTTTTTAATGCTTCTAGCACTGGTACAAGTTAAATTAAATATTTAATGATGGCCTAAGGTAGCTCTCGATACCATAAATCTAGTTTCTGCACTATAAGAGATAGTAGGAGAGCCGAGTGGATACTGCTGTGAATATTACTACTTGAATGCGGTGTTTCAAGAGATCCAAAGTAGACATTCGTTCTAATTTTGGTATCGTTTTCTTTGCCACGCTTAAGGGTTTCAAATGGGCCTTTATTATCAATGTATTGGCAAACGGTTATGCCATCCCCTGTTATAAGTGTAGTATCGTTAATTCCATGTGACAGGTTCTAATGGATAAAAGAGACAAAATAACGAATATTGTGCAGTCTGGGTGAACGCGACTTACCCATAAGCCGATGAGATACAGTAGAAATACGAAACTTTTAACGTTGCTCATTGCATTGTTAGCAACCGAAAGCAGAAAATCGTAGCCGCAAAATGAAAGAAAGGGCAACCAATAATGTCTCTGCGAAATAGTAACCCAAGAAAAATTTTGTATTTTTGAGAAAAATATAGTTTTAAGTTGAGCATTTTGAGTCGAAAATTCAGGCAGAAAAATACAAGTGTAATTGATAACCTCATATGTAAGTAATAAAACATATTTTTTCTTATGTGTATTCATCTTAAAGGCTTGGCTTTCGATATTTAAGTAGTAATAGTGCCAGCGTTTTCGTATATTTATTTATTTTTGATTAACCTCCTATTGTGATTATTTGCAGTATTAATTGATTTATTTCGGTGTGCAATATTTGTTATTAAATGACATTTACTTTTTCGTCTTTACTTACAGAAACAAAAAACATTGCAGACTTTGCGGCAGAATAGAAGTTAATTTCGAAATCGCGTATTTCAGAATGGCGTAGCATACTCTTGTGCGCAGCAATTTAATGCATTTGGACAGGAACAAAATTTACATAATTAGTATAAATATATAATATAAATATACGTAAATAATAAATATTTTAAAAATTTTAAATGTCTCATTTATAAATCATAAATTTATTTTGAATATAAATATGTATGCAAAATAGTATACCGGATTGTTTTCTTTGAAAAAATGGTGGGATATAAATCGATCGGTTTGCAGAGTCTGTCTGCAGAATCTGCGAAAAGTTTAATTTCATTGCATACTCCCAGGGGTAAAATTCCCTGAAAAATTGCTCTAACTCTACTATATCCTTGCGCAGGACTATGTGGCATGGAACGACGAAACCAGGACGACCACCTCTATTGATTGCCATCAAAACATTATGGGATCATCTAAGAATCTAGCACTTGGCCTTTTTCGCCTCATGGCGGCCTGGGATATCAAGGATATCACTAAAAATATACAAAATCGCCAATATCTCGCAAGGCGGTAGGTCGACTTTGATGTCCTTTGGCCAGTTGATAGTCCTGGTGGCACCCAACATTTCAGCACCATACTTGCCAGGATACATAAGGATACGGCTGAGTTATAAGCAGTTTTTTGTTGGGACAAAAGTCCATATTTCTCTGTTCCTTGAAGGATTTTTATGATTCTGATTGCTAATTATTTTTAAGAAAGGTTATGTCTTTTTTGGGTATGAAGGGCATCCTGATAGTCCTTCAAATTAATGAGATAGGGTGGGCTTGGAGCATTTTTCGACCATACTCCTTGTAAAAATTCAAGGTGATATTTTTTATCGAATCTTGAAATTATTTAAATGCCAATCGATAGTCCCCTAACCAACTTGCTCAAAAATATATATCCTTGCCCAATGCCCAACGATATAGCTTAGTTATAGCCAAAATAGTATATCCCTTTTACGAAATTTAGCTTTAACTCTATAACATTTGTATAAATATAAAAATATGCTATCAGCAATTGAGTTGCTAAGTTCCGAGTGTCTATCTCAAATTGCAGCTTTCTTTAATTTGGATGATTACGCTCCAAAAATTTGCAACTTACAGAATAATAATAATATAAAATAGCATAACAATTTTGTATTTCTCCTTCATTGTTTCTCTTCATATATTTTTAATTCTTTCTTCCATTTTCGATCTAAATGTTGCTGATCATGCTGTGCAACATGCCGTTTGGCCTTGTTGGCAACATGTTGCTGGATGCATTGAGGTGAAGAGTGCTCTGAACCGCAATTGAAAAATTAATGAGAGGCACTTGAAGCACTAATCACATGTAAGTGAAGCATAAGCATGGCTTACCCTCCAGTATGCAGACATAAGGCACAAGGAAGCGAGAGGGCGTGGCTGGCAGGATGCTGATGGAAAAGGCATTGGGGGTTGAAATTGTATTGTTCAATATTCTTACATTTTATTCGATAGCTCGTATACTTTACTGCACAATAGAAAGACTTAATAATATAGATATTAGGTTTTGATTGGCTTTAAGTTACACAGGAACTTAAAAGCTAAAAGCCTGGTCGAATTTATAGTAAACTATATCACAAGGACTACAATATATATATATATATATTTGTGTATAACTAAGGATTAATTTTTCACCTATCGTTCCCTTTGCAGTTCGATAAAATACGTTTATATGTCTAATCTAAAAACTATGCCTCATAGCTCTTGGCCTGCAAGTTCTTCAGTATACCCAGGAGTTGCAGTGACTCAAGCGGTTCAAAGTCATCAGCATAGCGCATCGCCGAGGTCTTCACCAGATCCTGTTCTCTGGGCATGTCCAATGTAAGAGGCAGCTGCTCAGGCATTACTGAATGATGAGTGATCAGCGCTTTCAGCGTGCTGAACTGCTTTGGTGCACCTTTCAGACTGTACATCTCGCTCCTGCTGCACTGCACCGCATAGCACTTGACTTTGTGCTCGAGACGCAGGCAGAGCTCGAAGCTGCGTGGCGTGCTGCGACGCAGTATGAAGCAGCCGGGCGTAGCCGACTGCAGATACTCTTGCGCCGCTTTCAGTGTAATTCGCGGCTGATACCAACCACACTGCAGTAGCTCTGGCTCCTCGTCGGCATCCTCATCATCGTCCGTGTTGTTGCTGTGTGTGCTAAAGCGAGGCGTGGCACGTTTACGTGGGGTGCTTCGTCGTCTGCTGGCACTGCTGCTGTTCTCATTGAGCAGCTGACAGCAATCGGAGATACCTGCATCCGACTCATCCTGGTCCTCGGCCATTACCTCTTCACTGCCGCTTGAGTCGCTGGGCTGACTGCTCTGCCAACAGTTGAGCGACAGCAGCGACTTTTGCGGCGATTTGTTGACACGTTTAGGTGTGCTGTCCGCACTGGAATTGCAGCTACAAATATCCAGCAGCTCCTCGTCTGTCTCTGCGTCTGCCTGGTACGAGGAGTCGAGAAGATCCTGCTGAATGAAAATATCAATATGGATTAGCTTAAACATTCTTTGAGCTATTTTCTCAGTCTTTAAATACCTCATCATAGTCGCTGGTCGGCTCCTCGCATTGCACACGCGAGGGATGTGCGAAAAGTTTTCGCTGCAAAAAGTTTTTCATGCTGTCATAGACCTTGTGCGTTCGACTCTGTGCGGGCTCCTCAGCTGTGACTGTTGCAACAGCTGGCTGCAGCTTGTTGTTCCATTGCTGACCCTTCTTGAAGGCCAAGTCCAGATTCTTGCCTGCATTTGTTCCATAAATGTCCGAGTAGCCAGGATAATTGATGGCATTGCGTAACTGCAGAGGAGAAGGAGAGGAACAAAAGTCTGTGATTAGTTTTGGTCAAGTCGGTCATTGTACTCCATGCAACCTCTCCTGCGTAAACCAAAGTAACAAAAAAAATGACCTAGCTCCTATTTCACAAGAACTCCCGCTTATGGTAGTCATTTTATAAAAAGGTTTCCGCTTTGCTTTCCTTTTTGTTGTGCTCTGATAACACATATTATGTGCACATTTTATTTCACACTCAACGCTTTATTCTCCATTGTTCATTGCCGCTCGAGAGTCAGTGCTAATGCCTCGCTCTCTGAGTCCCTTTCACTGATATCCTTGTAATGCGCTTGTTTCGGTTTCTGCATTGTCCTTAAATTTTCCAGCCTTGTATTTATTATTTGCTTTTTATTTATATATATATATATATATATATATATATATATATATATATATATATATATATATATATCCGTGCATATGTTTAAGGGGTTCTGAGTCTTTCAAATGCTTTTACTCCATTATAAAAATTGATTATTATTTGCTGTGACATTGAGAGCTTACAGTTTGAGTAGCTCTGCTCAACTTACGAACAGTTAAAATCTGCCAGCCACCTAGCTTAGTTGCTAATTGTTGTTGTGCTGCAAAGTGTGTGTATGTGAGTGTACTCAACATCAATTCTACCCACACGCACACTCAAATACACGCAGCTGGATACACCCCTTTTTGACACTTAGCAAACAATTCAAATCATTCGATTCGATTCATTCACCTCTGCAAAAGTATTCAATAAATACGCCAAAAGTGCGTTCGAGTGTGTGAGAGAGAAAGAGGGACAACGGAGAGGGTGATTGGTAAAGAGCCTGCATACAGTGACACTTCAGCACGCACGCACTCACTCACACACACTTGAGTGTGTATTATAAAATGGCAAAATAATGAGCATTCAATCGAGAACAAATCCTGTTTTCAGGTAGCTGTCATACACTCTTACGTGTGTGCATAGAAAAAATGAATTTATGCATTAAGCCAAATTGAATTTGATTGAAAAATAGACAGACTACCGATAGGTAGCTGGGTTTACAACACCTTTGGCGACTGCGGGTTTTCCCTTTGAGGAAATGCAATGTTTAAATTTCCGGCATCAATTTGTATGCTCAATTGAATCGTTGGCTGCTCGGTTGTTGCTGTGTTGCATGCAACATTAATTGTATGCCTTGTTGGAGCTGCCCTGGCCCAGGGCACCATGCATAAAAGCAAATAAATAAATCTGTTGAAAGCTGCGGCATGTAAGAAGCGTTAAAGTTCTTTCTGTCCATTTATCGGCTTAAATCAAACACAACAATGAAAACCGAAAGCTGAAAGTCGAAGCGGAAAAAGAAGGCGTTTAATGCTTCTAAAAATATTCAAATACATGATTTTTAATTTATGCCAGAGGCGCAACGTGAAGAATTAGAAAATGTTAATGGAGCAGAGCGAAGATGGTGAGGAAAGAGAACAAAGAGCTGGCTTATGGTAGTGGCCAAAAGGTGTTTCGTTTTTGGTATGCTCTTGCTTTAATAAAAGAGCTACCTTGATCCTGCCCTGTGGAAAGGCAACTCTAATTGATGATGAAGCATGGTATTGTTTGGTCAGCGCGAGGTGTTAGCATATTTTTCTAATCAAATTGTGCTACACAGGTAACTGAAAAGGTGCTCGCCACTACCTTTAAGGCCAGCTGACAACACGAATAACAACAATAACAATAGATCCATCCCGTGTCTACCTTTTCATGAACAGTTGTTAGTTTTCCATTTATTGTGCATTTAGGCCTCACTCCAGACTGAGATAAGGAGCAGGGGCAGCCGGAGTCGGACCTGCGGGGGCAGCTCAAGAAATTAGTTGAAGTGCATGAGTTGCGCTCTTCTTGGCTGATGATTTTATTGAAATGTTGCCTTTTGTTGTGCCTCAAGAGTTTCCATATTCTTCCAGCAGTACTCTGGCATATGCCCAAAATATTCATGCTGGAAATCAAACAGCTGCTGGAGTGTCTCAATAAAATGTTTGTTAAACATAATAGGCAGAAGAAAATACCCTCCCTGCAGGCAAATCCCACACGAAAGGCCAATCAGTAGCGAAATTTATAGTACCCGCGAATATAATTCTAAGTAGGCTTTATGAAAGAGAGCCACAGCCGGATAGATTTTGTAGACTCCGCCTGTGTCGAAAACAGTTCACGAATAATAATTAATGTTTTCTGCCATTTAGGATTATCTGAAAAGTTCCAAAGTTAGATTCACTAATGTTGATGTAGAGATGAATATAGATTAATATAGATTAATTTTCATAAATTCCGTAATTCTTGCCAAAGTCGAATCTCAAAGAATTATACTACTCACTGATTTGTACATGTTTTTTTTTTTTTTTTAATTTTTATATTTTTGTTCATTTGCTTTATATATGTGGCATGTTAGCAATGTTTTAGATATAGCTGTAAATTAGTAATATGCAACAAACTTTGCTATTAGAATATTTGAATGGCATTTCGTTTCGTGTGCTGCGAGGCTAATTTGACAGTTGGACAATACTCATAACACACACGTGCCTGTGTGTGTATGTGTGTGTTGGGGGCTTTCAAAATGTCAGAACGAGCGATATACATGGAACTGCGTCTAGTTTATGGCATTTTGGAACACTTCTGTCTGTTTGTCTGTCTGCCCCGCGGCGCATTTGAAAATTTATGAACTCGGTTTTTTCTGCTTCATGGGGATGTGGGGAGGGTGAGGGCTACTTACGAGCTCCATCTACATAACATATACCTTCCGTACATACATATATGTATATATATGTATAAACGCGCCCCAAATATCGTAAAATGATTTTAACATTTTTTTTTCCACTAAATTCGTTGTAAAATGTTTATAGTTTATAGTTTTCATTCTTATTGGCTGGGTTAGTTTTGATATGTTGCCTCTTGCGCCTTGGCGCGCTTTATCTGTGGCTGCAATTAGTGTCGCATTCGGTAGAAAAGCCTTTGTTTGGACACATGTGGCATGTGGCATGTGGCATTGTGCGTTCTTTATAGTCAGTTCAACACGTTCCACTCATTTTATTTCGTTTTGGGCTTTTTTATAGGTGTAAAAAATGGGGTCATATCAAACGAATTGAGCTGTTTTTCTCTCTTCTTTCTTTTTTATGGGAATTTAAAAAACACATTTTTGATGAGTTTATTAAATGCAAATTAAAATTGTTGAAATTATTTTCGTTTTTTGTTTTTCTCATTTGGCTATTTTAATTGTATTTTATGGGCGTTTTTTATGATGTGGGCAGCAGCCATGGGAATATTTTTATTTACTGCCAGAGCAGATGATTCTCTCGAGTGGCAGATGGAAAAGATATGCAGATGTGCATGCCACTGGTGCATTGAACTTGTTAACTCGTCGCCCCATAATTGTTCGGGTGTAAGTCAAAACACACAAAAAAAATTCGATATATAGTTTGTAATAGATGCATTTCTGATAGAGAGAACTGCTCTACGAGTTACGCTGTCGTAGTCGCAGTTGCAGTTGAAACAACTTTTGCCGTTATTCGAGAAGTTTTAAACATCGTGTCGTGGCGTCCAGTCTACTTTGTTGGGGGCTATCTGCTTTTAGTTTCCATATGCTCTTACAAGGGGTACTCGTGATTTATAGTTGAATATGCGTAAACGAATTGGAATAAATGGAAAAGGCTTCAATATTTAGTATTATAAGAAGAATTAAGTTAGAATTCAGCTTTTGATGCTGTTTCTCAAATTATTGTCAACCTGTTTTTTTTTGCTAATAGGATCCATTGGTATTCAACGACAATATCATACATAAATGCATGTATATAGATATAATTGAAGGCATCTGTAGCCCATCAATTATATGCGTTGATGCATCAACTACTTCAAATAGCCCTTGTTAGTGTATTTCAAACTCGCCTGCCAATGGCCAACTCGACTCTCTATTGCCTTTTTTCGCTTCACTTTCTGCCCCGTCTAATGCATACAAAATCCTTGTGGAAGCCATATGAAATACAAACAGTCCAACGGACGCGGCTCAAAGCCACATGACGAGCTGGTGATAACGATGATGTTGCCTGTTGTTGCTGCATGTTGCAAGCTCGTCGTAGCTGTTGCTGTTATTGTTGCCTTGTTGTGACGTTGATGGCTAGACGATAAAGCAGCGCAAAGCGTAAACTATTTGCTAGCCCGACCAGGCGGTCGATTCGCTGATTAGGAGGGAGTTGAAAGCTGCCTCAATTTTTTCTTTCTTGCATATTTGCATTACATTTGCCTGGCGAGGCATGTGGCAATCACCACCACCAACAACAACAATGGCGAACATTTTTATTGAGTCGAGCGTAAAAATAACAATGCAAACGGGCAGACGGCATGAAAATAAGTGAAATAGTTGTTTACTCAAAAAAAAAAAAAAAAAAAAAAAAAAAAGAGGGAGAGGAACGACAACGACGCGTCGTTGGGGCACTTGCAAGTCTTGGTGGGGCTGGCACACAAAGTGAAGAGAGAGAGAGGGTGCTTGGAGCAATATGGAGCATAAATAACAACAATGCATGCAATGCGCCGTCGCCAGCCATTTAATTATGCTCATCAATTTGCAGTCAAAGCCAAAGCTGCCTCACTTGCTGCCACATTTGCTGCTCTTGTTGTTTTTGTTGTTGTTGCTGCTGCTGCAGTTGCACTTGCCCATAAATCTTAACGAGTGTTGGGCTGGCTGGCATGCTTGCCTGCCTGCACTTTACTTGCGTTTCGCCTTATGGAAATTGTAAATTAAACTGCACTTAAATGCAACGCAATTAATCTAAACTTTCCCAAGCAGACGCCCGTTAAGAAATCAAAATTCAAATGTACTTTGAGCATAATTTTGGAAAATTACATATATCATATATATATATATAGATATGCATTAATCATTGCACTTGAATGATCCAAAATGCCGACGCATTTGCCGCTAATCGTTTGATTTAAATTTAGAAATAGCCCACAGAAAATTATGGGCATTGCCTTTATGCTTGCTGCCACTTAGGGCGGCTCGGAGTAGAGGCGCCCGCAAATGAAAACAAAGTGGAAGAACACCTAGAGAGATGCTGTACTAGTAGATACCCATCAGCTCTTATGCATGTTAGAAAACAATCATCTAACATACTATACATTTGTCGTTTGGATGATTTTCGATTTATAAGTTCTCTTATACATTTTTTTTCCTGAACCAACTCATCACTTGTCTTGAGCAATTGCCGAAATCAGAATCCTCCATTCTACTCAGCTCTGCTGATGTGTATAGTCGCCACGTTTTGTCTGTTTGTCAATTTCATTTGCCGTTTTAGCTGGCGAATTTAATTTTCCACAGCAAAAGGAAAACCAACAAAGCAGAAATGGAAAGAATCTTTAAAAAAAAAAAAAAAACAGAAACATTAAATTTCTCATTCGTTTAATTGTTTTAGATTTTAATCTATGGCAATATGGACGCAGCACTTCGCGAGGCGACATGTGTTTGACTTTTGGGTTGCTTTTCAGTTGCTAACATTTGCTTGACAGCTTTATTAGTTTTGTTTCGACTGTATTTGTGTCTGCGTGTGTGTGTGTATGTGTGTGTGTCAGTATGCACTTTGTCTCCAGTTTGTTGCCTTATCGTTCTTGTACCGCGATGTGCGTCGCCTTTCTCTTTTTTGCTTCAAGTGAAAAACTCATAGAAAACTAATTGAAGACGTTTGTCAGCGACTGTAAACAAAAATGCTAGACATCTCTATTACTCTCTCTTTCGTTCTCTCTCCCTCTCGTCTCTCTATCTTGCCAATAATTGTTTTTGTATGCCACTTTCGGCGCGTTCTGTCTCTGATAACGGATGCGACGCCGCCTCAGTTCGGGGCATGTGGTAAACAGAAAGCCTAAGGTGTTGAACGATTTATGCGCCTAGGCGTACATTTATACGAAAATCAGATCTCAGAGTTTGGCTATATATATAATAGTTCGATTCGAGTGACAGAAGAGTGAGAGTTCTTCTCTTATCTTGATCTTACAATGTTTCTTTTTCCTCATAGAAATTTGTGCGATTCTAAGTAGTCAAGTCCATCTTTTACATTACCGAAATCGGAGAGAGATTTTGTTAAATATATTCCTGCTGATGGTTCCAGCAAATTGAATTCCCGCAGTGCAAGTACAAACAGAACAAACACACCCATAGAAGCTGTGCGACAATCCTTTTGGGAGTAGCTCAAATAACACCTAGTACACAAATATTTCCATAGGTCATAAATGAAAAGAAAAAATCTAAAGAGGAGAGACCACAAAAATCAGAAGATAAAATGCCGTCAACCAGAGACGGGTGTCAATTCCCGTGAAAAATGACGACGAGCAGCGGAAAACAATGCTGATGGAAACGCTGATAGAAATTGTGATGATAAATGCATAGCCAAAAGCAGGAAAAGGCAGAAGCCACAACTGTCACTGGCTTAAAATTACAAATAGATAAGAGATGAAGTCGCTGTATGCATGTAGTTTAACTGAATAATTACAAAATATGATATTTGTTTTTGCTCTCTCTCACTCTGTCTCTCAGTCTCTTTTTGATATTTCTCTTCATAAGTCGTAGCTCACAAGATTAGAGATTCAAGATCACCTTGCTCTCTCATTCTCCCACTCATTTGTTGCCTATAGCACACAGGTAGTTGAGTCTGTAGCTTAATTAAGGCATTTGCCTAATCAGCTGTGGCATCGCTTTCGTTAACGTAGGCGCTTCGCATAGATATCTCTCTTCCCTGCTATACGAATGCGACAACGCACATAGTGTTTGGGGTAACGCTCAGCCAGACGTCGCCTTCTTAGGCCGATAAAGCCTAGTTAGCGCTTATCTCGGAGATCAAATACATGAAGTCCAAACACAAATAACACATGTTTACAAATATGCCCTAAATGCATTAAGTTCAATCAATCATTATCTTTATGATTCAGTCAGCCAGTCCGTCATTATCTTTCAGTTAGTTCCACAGATGCTTGCCATGCTCATATATGTACTGTGCTCCGTAGGCGATCTACCTCTCGCCCTCCTTATCTACGGTCAATGTTTGATTAGCTTTCGGTATAAATCTGTTTTTATGCAAATCATATTTATTTGATTATATGTGATTTAGTGTTTTGTGTCTGATTTACGCCGACAGTCGGGTTTATTATGTCGTCTATCTCTGACACTAAATCATTTTAATTGTTGTCGTTCGTGTGTTTGAACTCTCGATGCAGTTCTCCGATTCACAACTATTCTCTCTGTCGCTCCCTTCTCGCCCTTCCTCCCCTACAGCTCCAGCATGTGTGGGGCTTTGAGTTCGTGTTGTATTTTTGGTACGTGGGATTTGTGAAGAGATTACTCATCTGAGTGCGTGTCTGTTGTGGGTGGAATTTGTGGAGTCTATTACTTTGCATATGAAAAGCTTGGTTACCGTTGAAAATAGGTTTTGTAGGTGTTATTTGACTATCAGCTAGAGTTTGTATATACTTGTGTGAATATTCAGGAACATATAATTGAATTATCATCAAAATGGTGTCTTAACCTATTCTGGGGTAAATTGGAAACTCTAATATATATTTAGATGAAACTTTTTTACATACATCTTTTATATGATATATACACAATGCAAATGCAAACGCTTAGAGATGAATATCATATTTAAAAAATTTATATATAATGATTATAAGTCTATAATGCCCTAGCAAAGTACATTATTTCTTAATTTAAATTCTTTAGTAGCTTCGGCCCATCATTCCTTAAATATAACAGAATTATTGATATTTTCACCTTATATGAACTTCATTTTGATTGCTGTTCCCATTTCTTTGTCTCATGTTACATCGATTCTTAGCATTATCTTACATTTTCCTCTTGCCAACACTTACCATCTTTGTCTTATCGTGCGTTTTCTTTTGCGTATCCTTTTTGAGTTTATTAACATTGTCCGTGGCGCCAAAGCGGTTGTATTGGAACAAACGACCCATTTTCGTGCTCTTCTGTTTACACTTAAAAATAAATAAGTACTTGCTGTTTTTGTGTTTTCACAATATATAGCGCGCTGTATGCAAAAGCTTTGGATAACACCCGTCTGGTCGTAATATCGTGGAACTTATTGCGTTCTTTCAAGTGTTCAATAACGTAGTGTAAATGAGACGCGAGCGCCGAAACGCAATCGAACGAAATTCGAAAACGAAATCGAATGCCGAGCAACGAACGGGAGCGAGTGCTAGCGATCAGCGCGACGTGCGCAGAGGGAATGATGGGCCACAACTGAATGCATTCGAAAAAATACAGCGGAAAATGAGCACGACTGAGAGCGTGACAGAGGCAGAAGCAGAGGCAGAGGCAGAGGCAGAAGCAGAGGCAGAGGCAGATTCAGAGCCAGAAGCAAAACAACAACCAGCAATAACAACAACGCAGCCGTAGCTCAGCACAGGCAGAGATACAAATTTCATGCTAGGGCAGCGAAAGCAGCGATGGCGGCGGCGGCGGTGGTGACAGAGACGACGACGGCGACGGCAAAGTCAGTGGTCGTCGTCACCGGCGTGGTTCATGCAAGGCTGCCGCTGCCGCAGCATTTACCGCTAGTTCACTTTGTCTCCGTTTTGAGTGAACACACACAAGCGCACACAGCTAGAACTGACGAAACACACACATACAGAAACGCACTCACTCACACAGTTAGAACGAGGGGCAGAGAAGAAAAACCACTCAACAAAAAGCGAAATGAGAAAAAATTTTACTACGTCGAATATGTACACTGAAAAAAAGTACGGGCCAACTTTTGTTTTGGGCGGGCAATCGGCACTCAGCAGTCAGCAGTGAGCAGCAGCAAATGAATGGAAATGAGAGCTCGAGGGTCGCACCCCGTACTACGAGCAGCGGACTGATGACTGACGACTGCGGACTCTGGCGCTGAGTAACTGCAGGGCTGACGTCGCCCTGAAGGGTAGTTGAGGGGACTTCGTCAACAAGTTGAGTGGGTGCGAAGAGTGGGGTGGGGGTAGACGTCAGCCAGCGGCTCATTCAACTTCGAATACCGCGTCGAGTCCGTTCGTTCGCTCCGGTCTGCCTTGCATTCATTTCATTTGACCAAACGACTGACTGCCTCTGATTTTTACATTTTCGGTACAAGCTACGACTATTGACGCTTGTTTACAGTCTGCCTCTTTACTGTTAGTTTTACCGACAACTCTCTCGCTCTCCCCCACTCTCTCGCTCTGCCATTTGCTCCACATTTCGGTTCGCTTCTTCATTTGCCTGCTGCACATTTCAATTCGTCTTTTCGCCTATTTGCTTAACGTACTCACTTGTTGTTGCTCTTCTTGTGCTCTACTTGTTGTTGCTCCTGTAGTCCCGCATCTATGTATTTCCTCTGCAACCCACATGGAAACACTGCACCAGCTTTTTCTTTTTTGTGTAGTTTTTCTGAAAGTTTTCTTTTTTCTATTTTGCTGCGCATAAAATAAACACATAAACTTTGCAGCCTCATTCAGCAGGACTCCTTCCCACTCTCTGTCTCTCTCTTTCACTCTCTTTTCCTCTCTTTTGATGACTTTTACGTTTAGCGTCTGCCAACTTCAACGTTTCATTTGCAGCATCCGCGCCCCCTGCTCCTCTTCATTATCATTATCCTTTTGCTACACGCTTTGCGCTTTTCATTTTGCTGTTTATACGGCCAACTATGCCACTTTAATTGAAGTCAATTTTTTCTACTTTCCTGGGGCCACATTTTGTTGCAAGTCCCTCACCATTCTTTTTTTTTTTTTTTTTTTTTTTTTTTTGAAAATTATTTGTGCAACTTATTAGCACCTCCGCAAATTATGAGCTTCTTGTTGTGGCATTATTTTTTTCTTTTTTGTATTTTTAGTTTTGTTTTGCTTGTCTACGAGCTCTGTCACATTATTAATTGAGTTGCATCCTGAGTTGAGCTTGGGGGCAGGTGACGCATGTTGTAGATATAAAAGCGATCGCTCGCCCTTATTGCCTAATTAGCTAGCAAATAGGAAGTACTCAATACTAGTATAAGCTCTATTATTTTTGTTGAGTTATATATGTTATATATTTTGGAAAGTCTCTTTAGTTCACAAATAGTATCTATAATAAATCGATCATATACATTTTAATCCAATTCAGGACGAACGGAAAACGTCCTCTTTAGATCTGATTTTATCCCAATCATCTGCTCCAGTAAAATTTTACTCTGAGCTTTTCAGATATGCCTGTTCTCTCATCTAACCCCCTTAGCTTACTATTAATCCATTATTTCGCAACCTTCAGCTATTACCAGCACCCTCTGGACATTTTTTACTCTCTGCTAAACAATAGGGATTTAATAGAAGCTAACGCCCATTTAGGGAAAATCTCAGAGCTAAATCTCTGCTTATAATTAAATTATGATATTAATAAGCCGCTTTAACAAATGTTCAAAATTTCGCCCACCCGCAAAGTGGGAAGGGAAAACGTTCAATTTTCTATACATAAGGTTTTCCTGCTCCCTTCTTCTCTTGGATTTGTCAACAGTTGCGAAAATTGAATTTGTGCAGCGTTTAATATATAAATTGCAGCTATCAATGGGAAAAGAGCATTTGCAGGAGACATCGAGTGGCATTCATAAATCAAGTTGCAACCCCTTGTGGCAAGCACTTACCTCGCTCCATGTGCCACAAATTCAATTTCATTAGATAAAAAGCTTTTCCTTAACCAATTTTTCCTCTTTATTTTGCCTTTTTATCGTTTTTACTTTTTACTTTTCACACAATTGCATGCAATTTGTATTGCATGCGATCTTTGATTCATAGAAGCAGCTGTGTACACACACACACGACCAGTGTTTGGCCCGCCCCCTCTAAATGTTCTAAGCATTTGCAGTAATTTGCAATATTTTGTAAACGCTTTTCCATTTGTCGAACTACCCTAAATTGTTTTTAATGGCCATTTGCACTTATGGAGAACTGCTAACTGCATCAAGGGGAATACAGCATCTCTATTCCTCCTCTGGAAAACTCTCCTATTGTCTTAATGGCTTCATCATCTAACATTACTTTCTGGCCCTCTTGTTGGCCATGTTCCTCGAGTTTTCTCCATTTAATTTATGGACCCAAATAAATGTTATAATAAATTGAAACAACTTAAACAAATATCACTTTAGATGAGCTCTTCGCACAACTGCAGAGACAATTCGTTGTATTCTTCTAATTCTGCTTCTTCTTTGAAATTAATTTTCCCATAGCTCAGCTATGCTGCTCGCTGGGGGTGCCCCAAGTGTTAAAAATGTAGTTAAATCGATTCTTCAACAACAATTTGTTTGTTGTGAAATGCATAAAACTAGCCACAGGCAGTGCACGAAACACGAAATTGATATAGTAGAAGAAGAGAAACCGAAGATTTAATACCCTTCAAGAATATGATAATACTAACAAAATATACTATATAAACTCTACTACATTACCAAAACAAAGAAAATAAAATTATTTTCTATTGATCAAACATATATGTGATTTATATTGTAGTATAGCTCTTATAGAATTAATAATGCCATCTATACCCTATATCAAACTCTTCTAAAAAAAAGTAAAACACAATTCACTTTATGGTTTTTCTTCTCCCTAATTTTCATTCACAGCATTTCCCGCGGTGTCTTTGTCTGGCGTTATTTCTAAATTTTTCTTTTATCTAACCAAAGAGCTGGTTCAAGTGCCTTCAGCGATTACGTTTATAAATGATTTGTTAGGGTGGTCTGCTCATATCTACCTCTACTTTGCACGCCCCTTCTCCCTCCCTCTCTCGCTCTTGCTTCTGAAAATCCTTCATTTCATATGCGCTGCAAAAATTTTTAAAGAATCACGTGTGAAAGAATTAAAATTTACTTTAATTTCTGTCAAAGCCTTTAGAGTAATAAGACCGTATAGTTTTATAACATTGCATTTCTTACATACTTTAAGCCATATATGGGCAATATATAAATATGCGGTGTATAGCCTGCAGTAACATTTTGTATATTTTCTATCATGTGTGTCGGCTAGATTCAACAGATTTTTAATTGCTATGCTGGTTTTTGTTTATGTTGCTCGAATGCTCGAATGATTTTCCCTCTGTATATGCACCGCCTTTTATCATAAATCATTTTGATTGTGTACTGAAACCATCAGACTTATGTTTATGCATAAAAGGGGCGTGCATATATTTTGAAAACGATTTTCAAACATTTTGGTTTGATTTATTTACAGCAGTCTAACCAAAATTATTGGTTGTTGTTGGTTTTTTCACTAACGCCAAAATGTTTTGAAAAATATTTTTTGATATGGATTCTAGATTTTGTTTTAGTTATCTAACAAGGTATTAACTTGTCTGTTCGTAAGTCCCATTGCCTTGCTACAAATTTTCCATCAAGTTGATTTCTTTCATATCAAAGTTCTTATTATCTATAAGTCATTTATCAATTGAAGACAGCAAACTCCAAAACAAGCTTTAGCTAAAACAATTTCTATTAAGAGGGCAAAGAAAACAGTGGAACGGAGGGACGGAGAGTCCAGGGAGGAGGCCGCGGCCTTACTTGTGAATGCATCTGAATTTCTCACACGTTTTGTTACGTATCAAATATATAAAATAGTTTATTTTATATATTTTCTCTTCTTAATCTAGAAAACACCCACATTAGTTAACAAGAAAGAACGATTCGAGCTACTACGATCTACGCGTTTTTTGTACAGCGATAATAAACGATAAAAACGATTTTTTCAGCAGCACGAACAATTATATGATGCATAAATTAGACACACTCCCGAGAACTGAATAACTAATTTCCTGCTTGGCAATTACTAACAACACAACAAAAGAAATAAAAAAGCAAAATATTCAACTAACTACCCGAGCTACACGCATTGAACATTAGATGGGCATCAGCTTGAAACTGAGTGTATACCCTTAGAGAGGGTACTATAAATATGTGACAAGTCGGAAGTCTATGAACTAATATTCTGTTTTTTCTATATATGCAATTTATACATATATAGATATATGTATGTGTGTATATGGATTACATTAGAAATTAAATTGATTCGACGGTCTTTCTCAACAATATATACATATATAGCATATACAGAGTAATTCGTGGGCTTATTTTTCAAGTATATTTCGTGCTTCTATTTAATTTAAGGCAGACACTGCACGCACTGCAAATGAGTTTCGGTTATTGCCCATGCATGATACATTTAAACGCTGGAAAAATGGAAAAACTTCTCCATTAAAAGAAAACGTGACAAAATGCGAGCGAGCGATAACCGAAGTGTGACTCGATTTACAAACCACAACGCGCGCAGAAGGTGAGATCGTCGCCGGATCAGTTTAGGGGTAGACAAGAGTGTACCATATCTACTTCTTTTATATTATATATTTACATTTCTACTTCAAAAACACACAAATAAATCGTAATTGGCGTGCGAGGGGCTTTTTTATTTGTATACTTCGTTCGATAGAGCGCGGTAGCGTGTTGAAGTTCCTTTTCTATTTCATTTTCATGCTCATTAAATGAAAAGCGGAAAACCTATAGAGAGAGCGAGTGAAAAACCTCAGAGCATGGCGAACGTGAAAAACGCGTAGCGGGAAAAACCCCAGGCACAGGGAAAAAGAAACTGGGAAACTGCGGTTGATTTTTCCTCTTGTGTGTGTTGTTTGCCAAACCCGAGAGAGCGGAAGCACGTTGATCAAAATTTGTAGATAACCGCCATGAGATAACATCTCCTGGCTGCTGTAGGTGCTGCTGATGCTGAAGCTGATGTTGATAGGATCTGCAGCGCCAACAGCTGCCAAAAACCTCGAGGGTTTGGCCCTGACGAATTTTGCGATAAGTGTAGAAAGAGAAAGGGAGAGAAAGTTTGATTATTGAGTTGATAAATGATGAGCTAGTAACAAGTCGAAGTGGTTGTTTATTATATGTATACATACATGAGTGTGTAAGACAAGCTGCGGGCATTATCTCATAAGCTATAGACGTGGGAAGTATTGTGTTATAAGAGATGCTGTCGTAGACTACACATCATTCACACTCGAACTGCTCATTAGCGAGGAATTCGAGAAAGATACAGGACTTTAACGCCTTGGTGACCCATTTTTCCGAGTGCTGAAGGAAGAACCCCCAATGATAAATGGACTACAAAACATGCGCACAAATCATATGTAATAGCTGCCAGCCAGAAGCAGCTCTTGGCGTCTGCAACAAATGTGTGACGATTTCTCAATGCAAAAGCAAGTGAAACCAGTGCGTCAGCTGTGCCCACCCAAACTAAATGTGTATGCACGCAAGTACATATTTTAAGTGTGAAGTGTAGCAAAGTACTACACAAAACTAATACACTCCTTTTATTACGTGAACGAGCATGAAAAGGTTGCGCTTCTAAGTCGACTCTTGCTTCAGCTCTAGTTCACAGCGCCTACTAGGTGCCAGGGCCAAGTGAGAATGTCACACTTGAGCACATCAAAATAGAAACAGAAAATATTACATAAAAAGTGAGCTGAATATGTAGCTGCACACCGTTAGCCGTGACCTTTCGAGGTCCAGCGAGTCTGCCTGCCAAATGTATATGTATGTAATCAGAAATGAAGACATGTGCATGGAGGAGACCTTGTGCGCTGCTGGCTCGTTATCCTTTAGCTCAACAGGCGTTTGGCTTGTGTTTTAGAAATTTATGAGCAAAGGGCGCGACCAGCTGCCTCCAGTCGAGAGCTGCATTAGAATATGTTTCAAGAAATTTGATATTTTCCATAGACAATAGGCTAGCTCAGAGCTCAGCTGCAGAGGAAGTAATTTTGTGTATGGGCGCCGTATTTGTTTGGAATTAATGAAATTTAGACATGTCCTGTTTGATGTCCTCTCTCTATCTCTCATAAGGGTAATCAGCGGAAATTGAGTTAGCCTCTAAGGGCATTATGACAGATGCCATTAAGGGCTCAAGTTCGACGCAAAACAGGACTCTAGTGTAACATGAAGATGTTTTCAACTAAAGTTTTCAGGATTTGACTTGTATTTGCATATGAGTCGAAGCGACAGTCGACAAAGTTAAATAAGGCAAAGGCGCATGCATTCCCTCTTTTAGTTTCTGAACACGCCCCTTCAGATCCAATACCCTGTAATAGAAGTAGCCCTAATATCTTGAGCCAACTACACCCGCATCCCTCTAATCGCATTGCCAGTAAGGCAAACAAGATGCTGGATGGATGGCGAGATGAAGAGATGCGTCTAAAGCTAAACAAAGGCGCGAAACAGGACAACTGCAAAATCCGCTTAATGCGATTTTCAAGTGGAAAGCAATGTGCAACGTCCTTTAACAGAGCATGTATATAAATATATACATAGGGCTGGGTTTTTCGTTCAAGGCTGCGCCTATAGGGTAACAATGTAAAAACTGGCACAAAGAAATGCGAAGCATAAAAAAGATGAGATGAAAGTTGAAATGGGAAATGGGAAAACAATGCCAAGTGCCTGGCTGTCTGGACGAGCTGCTATTGTCTACGGTGAAGTATCCTACACGAGACCCAGACCCAGACCAGACAAGACCAAGACACGTTTACTTTTGGCAATGCACAGAAATTTATAGTGCAGCATGGAGTTAATGACGTTGCAATTGAAAACAAACGAGAAATAATGAGTTTCATTTCGTTGTATCCTTGAGAAGCGTTGCCAAAGGACGCGCCATGTCGTCTATCAACCGCAACGTGCAGCAGGCAGAACGAATCAAAGTCGGGCCAAGTCAATTTTGCTGCGGCAGCTGTTCTCTCTCTACCTGTGTCTTATGTCCGTACGCATTCAATGTCCTGGCACAATGGCCAATTTAAATGCGGTGCTGTCAGCAGGCAGTCCGACAATAGGGCCAGAAAATTAAAAGAAAATACAAATTCCATTTTATAAACTGAAATCGATGTGCAATGAAGTCACCATGTAATAAATATACCCTGTACTAAATGCCGAGGAGAATATATGTTCTAGTTGCTTGGGAAGCGTAAAGCTCAGTTTGTTTTGATTTCAGCAAGTAAGACGCTTATAAACTGTGTTTCAAAGATATAAAATTATTATTGAAATATCATCAAATTAACGTAAATCTAAGCTGGCATACTCTGTTTCAAAAAGGATATAGAGCGTATTAGTTTTGTCGCAGTTAACTTCCATACAGAGACAGTTCTCACAATTGAGAACCAAAATAATAGTTAAATAGCCAAGGTATTCGGAGATCGAGCAAACTCATTTCCCAGTGCATTAAGCTATTAATATACGAATATCGAACAGGGTATACATCTCACAGGAGCACCCCACTCTGCCACATTCCTGACTTTATTCATTGTTATTTTTGGAAACACAACAAAACTTTTAGCCTAACCGACAGCTGTCATAAGCAGTGAGCGACAGAGTTGTCAGACCTCTTCTCTGTCGTGAGTTGCGTTGAGTGTGTGCGGGTGTGTGTGTGTGGCACTGGCGTATCTTTCAGATACAAAGCAGACCAATTAAGCCCCGCCTCCTAGACTAGCAACGTCTCCCACATACCCTTAACCGCTTGACTGGCTGGTAAAAGTATTTTCGTATTTGTGTTTATTTTGGTAATTCAACGCATCAATTTAACCCCTTTTTTCTGGGCGCGCGTTGATGTCTTTTAAATGTGAGCGTTGCTTATGTAAATATTTTCTTGTCGCTCACTCAGACCCTCAGCTCGGATGTATGTATAGATGTGTATTATATGTATATCTGCAGCTGTATCAGTATTTGCATAACTGCAATCCCGCATCTAAGCGTGTACCCCTTGGCCAACCCCTTTTAGCGAGCACTTCGCCGGCTGTTTGCTTAGCTCGGCGCCAGTCTCAATTACTTTATTGATATTGCCATCAAAATAATTGACAATCTTTTGTTGCATTTTCCCTACTTTCAGATGGCGAAACGTAGAAGAAAAACGAATGGAATCTTTTGCTGTTCAGTTGAAACCTGATTGATGGCTCGCAGCTCAATTGTCAGCGGTACGTAATCAAAATGTCTTATGTAAGGCAGAGCATTGCAATTGTGTAATGCTCCTACTATCAATTCAGAAATTGAAAAGTTGCAAATGTCAAGAGAAAAATTGTTTAGGGAATTGCAAAATCGACAGTGCTTTATCGATACGGAATTAAAGTCTAGTTTAAACTTACTTCAGGACTTGTATTCGCGTTATGGCCAAGATCGAATCACATCTTGTTACAAAACAAGAATATATATATCAAAGCAGCAAAAGAAATCCAACTAAGTAAATAAAATAAATTAAATAAATAAATTATGATTAGGACCATTATCAAAGCATCAGCCAAGTTATAATGGAAGCTGTGTATGTCCATGTGTATGTGTATTTGTGTGGAAAAACGACATGAAAAATTGTCATTAGGCAAACGACAGAGACAGCCAAAAAAGTAGCCAAAGCCAAAAGAAGTTAAGTCAAAACTTGCCTGCGGCTTTTCAGGCGACCACAAAAATGGCAAAACACACACAGAAGATAGCGTGACTATATGTGAGTGTGTGTGAGTGTGTGTGTGTGTGTTTGAATGTGTGTGTGTGTGGGTGTCAAGTGAAGCTCATAAATCATATGTTAGTATGCCGACGACTACGCACTCGGCACGAGGACAAATGTTGATGATGACAAAGCGCCATTAAAGGTACATTTACACACAGATTCAACATTGGAGCTTCGTCCTTTTCCTCTTGCTCGTCCTCTTCAGAGAGTAACACCTACTTCAAAAGGCGTCAATTGACATAAATCAAACGCGACGTTCCTTTTATTATTTGCCGATTTTCCACGATAAACTTCCCAATTCTATTTGTGTGTTTCTGCGTGCTTGGGAAATCAAGATTTGTGGCCTTAGAAAAAGTTTGACAATCCCAATTGATTGGAAAAGTCCGAGGCGCAAATATTCAAATAGGAATTAGTAAACAAGCTTAATATGCTAAATCAGTTTGATTTATATGTTTTTCAATCATTACGATATGCATTCATGAAACCTGAAGCTGATCACATGAGACATCAATTTATATCATTTACATATTATATTTTTAAATTATACACAGAGTTAAACATCAATTTAACTCCCGCTGCTACTACATCTATTATCAGTTCTTAGTCAACTTTCTAGATCTTTTCTATTTCGCTCGTATAAACAACGTTCAACAGCTCTGTTCATAAATTCCATAATTTGCTCCATTGTTGCTAATATCATTTTCAAATATAATGTTTAATAAGTTCAATTCTTATATTAATAAGAATTCTGTGTGTCCTTTGCCAAGAAAACCTATTGTGTGGCCATCAAAGCGGCCGCCCGGTACTCGGAAAAGCGAGCAATTAGAAATGCTATTAGCGGCCAACGCCCCCTATTCAGAGCCACGTCCACACCTGCAGGTAGAATATAGAGGCAACATCTTTGGTCCTTTTATATAATTTTCCCTTTTCCCTTAATAAGAGAATTGCGCGCGTTGCTTGGCCAAGGCGATTTTGTTGTTGTTGTCGTCTTTGGGTTTTGCCGCACGCTTCAATTACGTTTTTCATAATTTCCCACGTCGTAAAATTTATTGGTTCTGATGTCCGTTCTGTCCGTTCCTAGCAAGTCGCCAGCTAAGCATCACTGACTTCCGCTCCATTGGCTCAGCTGCCTTGGAGCTCAGCTGTGGGCGTTATCCTGCTGCTGCTGATGGCCATGTCCTGCTGTGCCTCAGGCTTACGCGCTGTGGTCTGTCATTAATTGAACAGCATTTAGCTTGAATTATTCAATTGATTTTTATTCATTTTTAATGCCTTCACTTTCTTCTTTTTCCTGCGACGACCAACTGGCATTTTTCGTAAGTTCTTTAATGGGTTTTCATTTAAAGCTTAGGCCGGGTTTTTCATTTTTGTCTCCCCAAGGACCAAAAGTTTTTGTGTATTTAAGCTGTCAGCTCTTGGCAGCTGCTACTAAGCCTCTCCATTAGCCAGCTGACATTCTGGGCTGTGGGGCATTTTAAAATGAATGCCACACACAGTGTACGTGTGGCATATGCCACCGCATGAGTCATCAATCAGTTCTATTAGATAACCACCAAGAACTTTTCACAGTCAGTCTGTTGCATGCAACCCTTATAGCCTGGATTAGCGATTCCTTGCTGCATTATTGTGCAATTTCGCGCTTGGCCACACACGGACCAGCACACACACACGCACACAGAAACTCTATCTATGCACACGCACAGCAATAACAATTCAACGCTTCTTATTGTTAAGTTGCGCCTTTGCATGACAGGGCAACATTTGGATGAAGTCCTGCCTCGTTGTTCGGCAAGCTGCCAAATTGAACTTTACATAAACCTAATTTCTCAGCACTTAAAACCCAAATGGAATTATCATTATGAAAACGCAGCAGAAACGAGACTCGAGGCAAGGTTTCACACCGTAAACTGAAACCTTTGTCCCACCCTCGGGGCTTTCACCCCGGCTCTCAGCCCTTATGCTGCGGGGGCGGACGCGTGCCGAAATGAAAACGTCATGTTTTTGAATGAAACTTTTGAATTATGATGTTTTGTCGTTGTCGCAGTTGTTGTGCCGCCGTGACGTCGTGCGTCGTCGCATAGCTCATCTGCGCCCATTGGAATTGGGCATTAAATTAATTCAAAACCCTGCTAGGACACGCGCCTGCACGGTTCTCTTTGTCTGATTGCCAAAATATGTGTAAAGCAACGAAAAATTGATGAAAGCCCAATAGATGCTAGATATTTGTGCAAAGGTAACAAAAGCAAAACGGATGACAAGAAAAGAAATGAAAAGCAAAGGTAAGACCGCAGAGCTAAAAGCCCTGACGACATGTTGCCAAAGTCCTTTGGGGTTTTTGCGGCTTAGGACGCATGCAATAGAGGGTCAGGCAGATATTTACTTGCTTCTCCCGCCTCCATTGGCTTCTCATGTATTTTCACTTGCTTTCAATATCGTATTTATTATTATTACTGCTGATACCCTGTAATAAATCAATGAACGAAAAGAGTATATTGAATAGGATATAGGATATGTACACGAATGTATAATATGTAAGGATGGAATAGTGCTTATCAGCTTTAATTGCCAATAACATAACTTCTAAAAGGAAATCTGCAATGATATAAATATATGAGTCACATGAGATATGCCCAATACTACTTAGGACAAATATTAGTATGGAGTATTTCCTAGTCATATCAGGGACTCTTTAGCCATGTATTTTGAATATTACTTAAACGACTGACGCATTTATGGCATTCAAGTAAACATGTCCTTCTAGTTCTCCATTCTTTTCGACTAGACTTTCCACTGTCCCACTGCCTCACCCCCGTAGCTATATATCGTGAGCCACCCACCCTTTGCCTTGGAATACCGTCATTTACAAATTGCGTTTCGTGTTCAACACACATCTATTTTGGCCTGGCTGCATAATCACAGGACACATTGAACAGTGCGGCGAGGGGTCTAGTAGCTGGGGCTTCTGGCCACTCGACGTGATCTCGGCGCTTTGTATTTTTATGTAGCACGTCGAAACTCTGTCCGTTGCTTGTTTGCTTTTGCTGATAAGGCACGTGGCCTCATTTATCAATCGCGTCGCGCGACTAGTTGCAACAAGCGACATGCAACTAAATATAGATTCTGAACGTTGCCAAATTGCTGCCAAGTATCGAAATACCTAGGCAGAAGGGGTTGCTTTCCTGCATTATTCTATGGGGGTCTTTCCCCGCACTTGGGTCATTAATTCTATTTGTAGGAAGTACGCAAGTGTTTCCCCTCTCCCTTTGCCATTGTTGGGCCCTGTGCGTGGCATGCTCTACACGTAATTACTGTTATTATAATTTGTGCTGAGTGCTGCCCTATGCAATCTATATTGCACTATTTTAACCGACTATAGATGCCTCCCCTCTAGCTTTACCTCTGCTTCGTCGTCGTACGCTTGTTCACGTGTGTGTCTGCTTGATTTCTCAGTTGACTGATTCAGCAACCCTGTTGCCAGGTTGTCATAGAAGCCAAATCTTCCTGGAGCTTGTTATAAAAATAAAAATGATACCTTGGTGATGTTTATCTCACGGTCTTAATACTCTGTTCAGTAAACGCTGGCAGTATATTCATGTAATGTTTACTATTCTAGAAGAAAGAATTAGAAGGTACCATCAGCTGATTTATTTTTATTATTTTTCTAATCTATCATATAGTCGAACACAACATTCAATATATATATATATTCAGGTCGGTTTGAAAAGCAAGCATTTTTCGACTGATAACCAATAATGCGCTAGACTGTTTAATTTCATGTGCGTCTACTCACACAACAAATCAAACAGAGTATCAGACAGTCCGTAGCAGCCGGCTGCAATTGAGACCGTAGCAACTTATTTTTGTATTCATCAAAGATTATATCATTGCCCATGGCCCTTGATGAGCTGTCCAATTTGCCCAGCTTAGTTCGCCTCAGTTGTTGATCAGCTTTCGTGACTCCGCCTACGTCACTCCGTGGACGCTCTGTCAGCCACTTGAACTGCACGTAATTAATCATCATCCAGCAGTTATCAGAATCAAATGCGCCCCCAGCAATGCTCCACAATTGGCCCCTTTGCAATTGTGACCGAGACTGAGCAAACAAATTGTGTTTAAGCGCACTTGAAAAAGATGCTTAAATAAATTCACAATTTGTCTCAAGTGAGTTTTTGTCATTTTCATGCCAGAGCTAGACTCGACAAAAACGAACGAACGAACGAAAGGGCAGCAATGGAGCATCAAGTTGGACTGGAATGCAGCACTTATCCACAATGGAATCAGCAGTCATGATTGAAGACAACACACTCAAGTGTGGTCCCCATTCAGTGGGAGGTCGCTTGCAGTCAGCTGGTCAGCATACTAGTCGACCCTCTCTAAATTCCATCACTCTCAATACGTTTGCTGACTGATAAGATGGGCCCAGCTTACATGCACATGCACATGCACATTTAGCAGACGTCTTGATTGTAGACAACACGTTCGAGTTTGCTCGAGCTCGCATTAAATGGGTGGTTGTCAGATATAGCATTGCATTTTTGGTTGGTCTCAATATATTCGCTGATTGATTAAACGAGCACAGCTCACTTGCACATGCATTTAGTACAATGTGATAGCCTCAACCCTGCTTCAGTCCCAACTTAAAAACGGTTCCGTTTGGTTGGTCCGCTAATCCTCTGCGCCTGTCATAAACATTGACATTGATGTTGATGATGTTGATCTTGCTGTTGATGTGAATTTTTGCTACTTCTACTGTTGCTACTGTCGGCTCTGTGTGCGACTGACAAGTGGGCGTGCCGGCCAACTACCCGAGTAACCCCGTCGCTGGTGCTCTCTGGCGTTACGCTCCACAAAGCCCGTACTCTCGTATTTATTCCGGCTGATGCCCCTTTAACGAGTGTATTCGGCATTCAAGCAGACAGTTGACATTCATTTGAAACGTTCACCCGCGTCATGAGCCCGCTACCCTTTTCAAAGCCCACACTGAGCCCACATTGAGCGTCTGCTTCTGGCTCTGACTCTCTCTGTCCGTTGAGACGTAACCACAGCGGCAACTGCGGCGCATGTCAATCATTAAACTGTCATTTTCAGTCGATTTAACTAGCATTAAAAATCGTACACAATTGCCAGGATTTATGCGATGTGCGCAAACTGTCATAAATTTGGCTGAGTGCTCCCAGTTGGACTGCTCCCGCACAGAAGCAGCCGGGCCCACGCTTCATAGTCCTTCCCCTGTTTCAGCTGGCCTAATTTTTTATGGCCTGCAAACTAATTTTTATTAATTCGCCTCGCCCTTGTGCCTTCTCCTTTAGCTAAGTCTTCATCTAAGCGTGCAAATTTATTTTAATGCACGAGGAAAGAAGAAGAACATTTAAGATTGAGCTCTGCTGGAGATACGTAAATGTTAAAAATTTTAGAGTCTATAGGGCATACCGGAAGACTGAATAGCCACTCTAATGCATAGACTGATAAGAGTACAGTGCAGAAGCATTTGCTTTGGCAATCTTTAACTTTCATCCTTGCCAATCTCAGCTTCATTTTAAGAGCGCACGCAGTCAAAATGATTGCCGAGACAGGCGGCAATACTGCTGACGGATCTAAAACGATTCTCAGATTCCTTGCGGGGTCATAAGGCTCCTCCTAGTTCCGGGGCTACCTTATTTGCCTAGCAGGCAAATTTTTTCCTTCTGCTTTGCCACTGCTCCAAAATTATGGAAATTTATTAATCACATAAATTTAAAGCGTAATGTCCTGGCTAGGCCGTGGGTCTTTAGCTTGCTCTCTCTCGTCCAAAGTCTGCCGCTTCAGTTTTCCCGCTTTCCACACTGCGCTAATGTGTCCCATGTTGAAATTGTCCTCGACGCGGAGAATGCATAAAAATTACGTTAGGGCAAAAGTTTTATTTTCACGTTTCTATCCGGGGAACTGAGGAAGCGAAATGACGGACGCAGGAGAGGCGCTGTTGCCTACGTTAAATAAACATTGTGGTCCTTTTGATTTTTACAAGCTGAAACAATTTTAGACGCTGTTGACGCGTAGACAAATATTTTTGTTCAAATTGTTTGAAAGTGATTTTTGTTTTTTATTTATTTTATTTTTTTTCCTGGATTGAAGATGCTTGGTAAACAAATTCATTTACAGGTGGCCAGGTAGAGGGACAAGATAAATTGTTATATTTTTGTTATCTTTGTGACTTTTGCTGGTTTATTCGAGAGCAGTAGGGGGAGGCATTTGAATGGACTTAGCAGTCGTGGGAGCTTTGTGCTCTTAACTAAGTTGAGCTGATAGTGTATCCTAGAGAAAGAGAGAAACACAGAGAGAGAGAGAGAGAAACTCTAAGAGAGACAGAGAGAGAGAGAGACAGAGAGAGAGAGAGAGAGAGACAGAGAAAGTGAGAGAGAGAAAGAGAGAGAGAGAGAGAGAGAAAGAGAGTTCAATTTCGGGATGCACAAATATACAGGGATAATGAGTTAAACTTCAAAGCGTTTGGCAGGATCTAATCGAATAAACAGTCAGAGTTTGATACAATTCCTATACTCAATAATCCAACCTCTCATCGACGGCTGTCAGTTGCTAGCACTCCCTTACTTTGAAGATATTCTTTCAACCAGAACACTTTGCTGGTGCGTGTCAAGCTAAAAAAAAAATACGCTTAAAACAAGCGCTAAATTCGTCACTTGTGCAATGAAATCCCAACAAAGTGCCAACATGTGTTGCACTTAACCGAAAAAAGCAGCTGGAGCAGAGGGGCAAGCGCCAAGGCAAAGGGTAAGTGCAAACCGCTTCAGCTTCTCCCATAATGCAGCTAACACGCGTGCTGGATAAGCCTTTCAACGACAAGACCATGGGAAACGCACCCTAGAAGAACCAAAAAAGAGGAAAAGAGCAGAAAACCAACAAAATTTGCAAGAGGAGCAAATAGGTTGGGTAAAAAGAAGGAGGAAAATTTGGAGCTAGTGGCGTGCTGACATTTAAAGTAGCTGCCAGCAGTTGAAGTGACAAAACTAAAGATAGGACTCAATCACGTGTAGCTGCCACTGACAATCACTGACGGATAGGTAAGGGAGAAGACGGAATCCACACGGCAAAATAGAAAATCAATTTCCACGTTTTTTCACATTGGCTGCGGCTAGCAGAGAGTGTGTTTGGGGATAAGAGACATGCAAGCAGTTGCTTTGAATTTCATATGACGACGACTACAGAAAGGGAGTGTGGGCGGGGGAGTGTGTGAATGAAGAGTGACATGCAGACGGCAGTCGGCAGGCGGCAGACGACAGAGGAAAGAACGAATGGACGGGCAAACATGGGGACAAAGAAGGTGTCACTAACAGGATAAATGTGAAAACAGCGACAGGAAAAAGAGCTACCAGGCCAAAGGCAGCGACAACAACAGCAGTAGCAGTAGTGAGATAAGTAGGGGAAGTGGAGGGGGAGGAGGCAGGCAGTCAGGCAGTCAGGCAGTCAGGCATTAGCAAAAGCAGTCTCTCTCGCACAGCCTGTGAGAGTGTTGAGCTTGTTTATCGTGTCACAGGATTGGCAGCATAAAGCAGCCTTGTCATTTATACGGCAGAATAAATAATAGCAAGACGGAACAGCAACAGCGGCAGCTATTGCCACAGCGGCTGCAGCAACTGTTGCAACTGAGCTGTTATCAAGATAATACAAAGTAAAGGTCCCGTTGCTCTGGCAACTTGCTACAGCACTTAGCGACTCTATTTGCTCAACCTGTGCATAGGTAAACGCAGCAGCCGCTTGCCTGCCTCTGACAGACGCATAAGCAGACACACGCAGACAGAGACGCAAATAAACAAATATACACCCGGCCAAACACAACTGAAACCAAACTAAAAACAAACCACAACATGTCTAACTTATTGTGAGGCGACCGACAAATACCCTGTACACTGCAGTTAGAACGGATTAACTTTAAAGAGTCAACTCACTCTTAGGCTCCAGTCCCATTATTTAGTAATTCAATAGAGATTTGTACAACTTTTTAAAATGATATTTGGTATTTAGCAAAGTAAAATGTCTACCATCCAAAATGCACAATACTCCGACTAAATGGAAAGCAAACCTTTGGGATTCGTCTTAAGATTACAGCTTTTGTTCTTTGCCCTCTGAACTAAAGAACAGTATTAACAAAATTTTAGTCATACTGAGAAGAAGACAAACTAGCAGTCCTAAGAAAAGGTATTGCAATAAATCAACGTGTCCCAATTATTGAATGTGATATATATAACATTTCCAATCAATATACCCATATACGTTTCACACAGCGCATTACAAACAGAAACCAACCGCAAAAAGATCTTTGAGTTTGGCCCGATAAGCGCACCGCCATAGCAGAAGCAGCAAGTCGACAGTTGCAGATGATGGCAAACATCACGTGTAGTCACTACGTAGCTGTGTGAGTGCAGGTGCAGGTGGAACTGTGTCTATGTTTTCGCTGCAAAAACAATGCTATACTTGACAACAAAAACAGCAACGACAGCAGCAGAGCCAGTAGCATCAACGTGCATCAAATACATTTTCAGTTGCATTTTGTTTGCTTTAAGCTGCGACTTTACACAAAAGTCAACAAAGTAAAGTGTGCGTATGTATGTATGTATGTGTGTGTGGGTGTGAGCTTAAGCCGGATGTGACCACGGTTATTGAAAGTTATTCCTGGAAGTCCTCACTCTCACTCTGGGCGAAAAGTCATAAAATTGAAATTGTTCCTAAAACGACAGCAGCTGGAAATTAAGTTCTTGACTTTTATGTGCGCCGCACTTCCGAATTATTGATATGAGCTTCGTCCTGGAATTTAATCGGATTCCCATCCAAGCTTGCTTGTGCGCCATCTTCTACTCTCCTCTCCGTCTCTCTCTTTGTGTTGCGCTGTCTGCTGTTTGTTAAGGTGAAAGTGTAGCAGGTAATATTCGAATTTAACAAGACGTGTTCAGTTGGAATGTCTTCCGATTTCAATCGTTAAACTCACACTAGAAGCTCAAGTAGCTTGAAGGGTTCAGGATTTGTAAATAAATGTAATTTAAATAAAGCAGAAAACGATTATTATTTCGGAACAATATAAATATTATCAATATCAATATCGAGTATATACTCTACTTAATTTTAATACTAAAAATTAACCATAGCTCTATCTCTGGCATAAGAAGCACATTTACTTCTTTTAGATGTAATTAACGTAAATTGAACTGAGTTGCTTGGTAGTATTTCTCATGCCTCCATCATTGGTTTACATTTCTGGATTTCGTGCGCTTTTTCTTGGCATCTGCCCCTTTTAGAATATTGCCACAAATCCATCAACAGCTTTTGGCGTCTAATTGACCTGCATCCGTTTACAGTTTGCACCACATTGAGCTGGTGCTGTGTTTTGTAATTTGCCTCCACACATTCAATGCATTCGAGAGTAGTCGAACAGCTCGTAATCATATTTGAAATAATGTCACACTTCAATTACTGTCAGCAAGCGCGTATGTTGTTATTAATTCCCTTCGCTCTTCTCTACTGCTGGTCTCTCTGAAAGACAGCTGCCAGACACATGCGAACGTGTGATTGCCGCCGCCACGCCCCACCCTTCCTTTGAAACGCCACACGTTTTGCATTAGAAATGCTTACGACTGTGGCTATGAGCGTAGTATGGAGAAAAGAATCAGCATGTGGTTTGCGTCAGTGTGTCTGGCATGAAGTTTTCTGTTCGAAAGTGTCAAGCTGCGCGCCTGCGCATATACATATGAGTACATATTGTATATATGCGGAATATATGTATGTAGAGTTCTGTATATAGTTAATTCATTTGAAGTCGAGCTATGCGACGCACAAGGCATAGCTGAGAGGCAGAGGCAGGGAGTCGGTATACCTGGTCAGCGGGTGGCAAACGCCCTTTGCGTCTCCGACACTCGACGGCGTGAATTCCAGTTAATTACATAGACTGGGCAGCAGGCTTTTGCCTTTGCTTTTGAAGTGACTCCCGCAGTGAGTATTTGTATTGCTTTTCAATTGGAACTCGATTGCGAAACAATACCCAATGCTCGCACTCATCACACTTGAGATTCTTTTATGTGTTCTAGTTGCCTTCCGAGAAGCAATCACGAAGTGGGTTTCACCTCGCTCACAAAGACACTGACACACTCAGACATTTAGTCTGGACGTTTTCTATTCTTTTGACCAGCATCAGCTGTCTGCTGCATAGCTTGGCTAATACTGCCACGCCCCACATTGCGCCATGTCAGCCAAACATGCGGGCTTGAGTACCAATAAATTTTTAACGCAGTGTTAAAAAATTTGCTACGCTTGAGTAGAGACCAAATTTAATTGGTATGTGTGTATGCATGAAGAAAAAACAACTCAATTAAGTTGCCTTTAGCGAAAACTTCATTAAATGTTTCATTTCTGCCTAGACGGCAGTCCAAACCTCCCTCGACTCCGAAGAGGTGAGAGGGGGGTTGGCTTGTGCCCCTATCTGCTGTAAGAGTTCAATTAAGGCAGCGCTTGATCCCGGAAAGCATATGCCAGCCAATTGATAAGCAATTTTCCAATTCGCTAACAATTTACATTTTAATAGAAAAGAAAACCTATACAAGAGAACAAAAAAGAAAAAAAAAGATGAGCAGAATAGAAAAATAGCGAAGGCAAAATTGGGAAAATATGAAAAGCCGCTCATGTAACGCTCCAAAAAATTCAATATAAAAATTCAAATCATTCAATTATCTGCGGCTCAGCAAATTGGAACGTATACCAGCCAAGAGCCGGGGCGTGCGAAAAGGCACTAAAAAGAAGAAAAGTTCGATTCCATTTGGCAATTGAATTGAGGGAGGGGCCGATGGGAGGCGCTTGGGTGGCGAGCAGGAAACATGCGACTTAAATAAGTAAAATAAATTGCCGTTTATCAGAAAACAAATCAAATTTCCGTTTGCAGCTGAGAAACGAAGGAATTTCAAATCGTTTCGCTTGATACAAAAAATTTGTTATGGAAAAGTGGGGAGTGGACTGGATAACAGGTCTTTGAAATTTACTTATTACATTTTATTGGAATTTAACACAACTCTGGACAAATAAAACTTTTATCAGCCCGCAAAGACTTTTCCCAATATTCGAATAATATACTATAATTGGAATGACATTTTAAGTTTAAAGTATACTTTCAACAGAATGTCTGTAAATATAGTTATAATCTGATTTTTTTAAATTATTGTATATCAGTTTTTCCTTTAAGAAACCAATCTTGCTGATCAAAATGAAAAACGAAAAATTGGATGTCACCATCAGCCGCCGTAGAGTCCATTAAATTTTTGTCATTTCATCTGCCGTTGATGTTGCTCTCGCACATCTTTGTCAAAAAACATTTTTCGCAATTTACGCCAGCCAAAAGAAAAAAGTCCATTTTCAATTTACAGCCATTAAATCGCAGCACAATCTACAGGCAACAACAATATAAAATAAAATAAAAAAGTTGCCTTTAAACAATGCGCTAAATAAACAATAAAATGTATTGCAAATAAAAAGAAAATTGCATGCGACATTGCAGAATAAAACAAGATGAACAGACTTTCCATGATAAGTCAAAGCTTGAATGCTCTAGCTGAGCCAATGTTACTGCGAGCTATATAAAATAATAAAGCTATACTATGGTATGTTCGGATCAGCAAACTGGCACACAGACTGAATAAAGTACTATTCAGATCGATGAACTAAGTAATCTAAGGCAAGCTGAGTTGAGTATTTTCTAATATTTATATTATCACGGAGTTGCTATAGACAGTTGCTTGTGCTGACAGCTTAAAATTCTCCTTGGATTGTAAACGATAAATGGGGGATGAAGATATGAAGGAATATGACAATATATTCCATACGAAAATTCTTTTTACACCTCTCTGGGTCCTTTGTCGAAGTTCGATCTGCTAGAGCCTATATTATATGCTTTCTGAGCTTCCTTCGTACTTTTCTATACTTAGTTAATAAAAAAAAGGTGCTCATACAGATATTAAGTTTCAGACAAATTCAGGCTCACTAGACACACCCAACTTTATCGAATCGACCATTTATCGATATATATTTATATACATATATAAAGATAGCTCATAAAATAAAATCAGATACATATTCGAGACAATGTAAAACATATTTCATGACAATACTAAAGTACCTTACGTTTCGGCAGACAGAAATAGAAATCACAAGAGCATCAAGTTCCCGCTGTTATTAGCTTTCTATACGTGCGCACGTACGCGTTGCTATATGTATCTATGAGATGCGATATCATTTTGGCTAGCTGAGCATTGAGTTACACATGACTGGCAGTTACACGCGAGCCAGGCAGCAGAGTGTGTACTTCTCTTTGGCAATCAAAGCAGAAGCCGGTGCTGCCTTTTGCTATCTAGCATCAACGTATCGCCAGGTTGTATCTTTTGCGTACTTAGTGCTTGGCTGACTCCCTTTTTACGGTTTAGACGGATCCAGTTATTGGACAGCTGTTTACTGCTTGTCGCTGGCTTAAAGATGCTACCACGCCTACCCAACAAACAATAGTTCACACGAGGGCGTTTCCTTGTGCGGTTTTGCCTCTATCCATTAATGCACTAAGCATCCAAACAGAAGACCGCAACATGCAACACGCCGCACGCAGCAGCAGAACCAGCAACAGGCAAAGTCCTGAAATGCCTTGTGGGTGAGATGAGGGTGCGTCCGCAGTAGCCAAATATCTGTATCTATATCTCTTTGTATCTGCATATCACAGGCGGCAACTGAGCCCTAGCTTAATGCGCTTGCATAAACAATGCGCATGCTAACTCGAACTAGAACTGTATACGTATCTGCCAACTATAACTGCAACTGTATATACATATATCTGTGTCTGCGTCTGTGAGTTTATCTGCAACTTTGTGTCACTAAGCGGATTTGCTGTAATGTCATTCAGTTGGCTCTCAACTTTAGTAGCTGAATCACAGCCCAATGCTATAATTAGATAAATGCTCAGGCATGAAGTTCTGCCATTTAAATAAATAGTTCAAAAGGTTGCCGCGGGCAGCAGCTGTAAATCAAAATCACAATTTCATTAAGTTTAAAGCAATTCGCAATGAAAACCTCTGGGGTCGAGCCAAATTACAAAGAAATCAAGTTGTCACGACAACGTCAGCCGCCAATGTCCCCGCCCCTGACTTCGGTAAAAGCCAAAGTCAAAACCGTCACATATGGCTGCCCATGGGAACAGGACAGAACAGGCAGCAACGCAGCAAGACACAAGTAGGTCCGTCCTTGCTGCCTGTTGGTAGGCAACCACCAGTTGCACAGCCAAGTAAACAACAAACAGCCTGGAAGGCTGTTTCGTCCAGCGCATGCGCTCTGGTGGATGCCAAGTTTGCAAGCACCAAGTTTCGCCTTAGAGTTCCAAAATGCCACCACAGTAGAGCTCCTGCAGACAGTTCCTTGCGCGTTTTCAGCTAGAACGGTTGGTTCGGCCAAAGTAAACGGTATTTGCTTAAAAGTGTCTTCAGCTACGTGCGTATCTTTGGCGCGACAAAGTGTCATAAAGAACAAAAAAAAATACTACTTTCTTTGTCGGCTGGCAAATTTTCTCAAAGGACACACCACAATCACAACCACTTCGCTTTTAATGTGTCTGAGCGCTAATTTTATGGTCAGCCAACCAGCGACTGATAAAAGCGATAAGAAATGTTGCCTAATCAAATGCCGCTCGTAAAAATTTGGCGCGCCAAGTGTTGAAATTTATTCGCTATTCGCTATTCCCATTTCCAAATAGCAATCGCAATCGTAATTGAATTTTATGATCTTTGGCTGGATAGCCAAGAGATCAAAACAAAACGTGTGCGTTTTGTGGCCTGATAATGCTCAACACCTGCAAGTGAAGCCAACGAATTGGCCACAAAATAATACAGTGAGGGAAGTGCGAAAAATCTGAAGTTTATTACAGGTAAATTTACGCCAACGAATTGTACTTAGTTAAAACCCTTGCGATCAGAGCCTAATTAGGGATTTTCGTAAAGAATCCTATGTGGGTCTTGTGCCGTTAGTAGTTTCTATAAAACCATACCAAGTACGCCATTTGGACAAAGAGTTTGCTGAGCAATAATAAGTGTTACCCAAACTATATATTATTTATATATAACATTTTCATTTCTTTTTAATGGCTCAAAATAATTTTTCTAATTTGAGTCTTTGCTAAGAAACATAGTTTTTCTAAGGTCACCATCAAAGGAAGAATTAAAGGTATTCATTCATTCATATTCATTATTTACTTTTATTAATAAATCCGAACAGTAACTTAATTTTAGTTGTACTTTATTTTCATTCATTACCCACAGAAACAGTTCACTGACCTTGACATTGCTTTATACCTGTCGTAAAGGAATCATAAAAAACCTGTGTTTATGCAACATCTCATTATGCAAACATGCCCAACTCAGCTGCAGTTGCAACATTTCCTTGTACCCCTTCCCACTCCCTTCACCTTACACGTCGCCTCCGGTGGCCCCTGTCAACTGGTTTGTCGTCACCTTGGCTGACACTTTGGTTGACATTTAGCGCTGCGCTTGCCGCATATTAAAACGCATCGAAATGCATCGCAAAGTTTGCAGTTTGTGCGCGAAGGAAAACTCGGCAAAATTGTTCCAGTTGTTGCTTAAAGTTTACATCAGCTACTTTGGGGACTTCCGTTGTTAAGCTGTCAACATGTTTTGAGTCAACTGTTACAGTTCGTCAGCGAGTTAACTATTTGTGCCTCCTTTTATATGCAACTGGCATTGTGGCGAAAGCTGACTACCGAACGGAGGCAGGAAGTGCCAGCTGCAGCACTTAGTTCACTAATTTTTAAGTCTGAGAATACATAATTCTACACGATTAAATGAACTGAACTGTACACTTCAAGCTCTGTCTTAATAATAAGCTATTTCCAGTTCACATAGAAATCGCATCAGTGGAAAATCGATTGTTTAAGTATATATTGCCTTGTCAACTATTTTGCCCTGGAGTCTCCTCGGCCTGAAAGATCTGTTCTTTGCAGAAGAAGATATCATTCATCTGTCGTTCAGTTGGCCGAAATGCAACTTACTAATATTGTAGACAGAAGTTAACCGCACGCCTGGGGGGTCGTTGAGGAGGCTTCCTTGCAAACCCAGGTGTGTAGCTGTCGTCAAGGGAAAACGTCAGTGGTTGAGCAAAGGGAAATGTCAGCGTGGTTTTTTGGCAGCCGCAGCCTCAGCTAAGAAGTGGGCAGCGAGGAATCGCGGGGGCCAGATGGCTTTCAATTACACCTGCAGGAGTGCTGTACAGCTTGCTTCTTCTCTTGACCAACCCTTCCACAAACGGTGTCAAGTTAGTCAGCTTGCGACAGTTTCTGTTTTTCTCATTTTTTGTGTGTCTCTTTCAGCTTTTTAGCTTTTGAAAAGCGAAAATTTCACGCCTCCTACTCGAATAAACTTTACCATAGAAACCGTTAATAAGGTATAAAAAAAAGCGACAGGGAAAAATGGTGAGGTGAAAAAAAAAAACAAACAAACAAAACAAAAACGATTCATAAAAATGGCGGCTGTTTGCATTGCTACGATACGTTTAACATTTTTACGAAGCTTTTTGCTGTAGCTGTTAATGCTCTTGGCCATGACTTTGCTTTGAGTAGCCAGCAGCAGCAACGACAAAAACAGCAGCAGCACAAATTTGTAGGTGCATCGAAATGAAAATCTCGAATGAAGCCTTCAAACAGAGGTTACTTACTCACGCTCACACATGCAACGATTTACACAATTTGTGCTTCTGCTGCTGCTGCTGAGCAACAGGGAATTGCTTTTAAATGTTGCCTTATTTTTCGCTCTTCTTTCATTTGCTTTTGCTTCAACCCGCCCACCTGCTGCGTCGCCTTTAAAAAGATTTGCTAGAACGACTACCTCAGCGTTGACATTTTCATTCATCGTCTTGGCAACCGTAATTAAAATCGTTTTAATTTACTTTTGCAGCACAAGCACACGCATATGCAAGCAGCAACTCACACACATACACACTGAATTGAGCCGCTGGCAAGTGTAGCATACTTATCTGCGCCCTGCCGCTACTCGCCTTCCGCCTGGTTTTATGTTTATCGACTTTTGTTAGTCGTCGCTCGGTGCTGTTGTTATTATACTATGCCCCGCCTTCGCTCATTATGTGGGCGTGCAAATTGCTGCATATTCATTTACCGTTATCTCGCAGTCGTCAAGTGAAACATATACAGCAACAAAAACAGCTGCTACTCCGCTCACACACTCGGCCACCTGCACCTTCTCTTTAATAACATAAACTTCTTTGCTCTTGCTCAAGCGCCCAAGTTGAGTTAATGAAGAATTTCCATGACGATGTCACCCGAGCTGGAGATGGAGTCGGAGTCCGCTTGCTGAGTATACCGTTCGATAAGACGGCTGCCCACCTGAAAGGACTACAGCTCATTATGTTTGCTGTCATTCAAGCTCTTGTTGTTGTTGCCGAGGCAACACTCAAGTGCGCATCAAATGATTGCCGATAAGATTTGATCTCTGTTTGCTCGCCGAGTACACTCAACTGCTCAAGTGGCAACAAGAACTGAATTGCTGGCAGCCAAAAAGGATTTACTTTGCGGATTCACCTCTGGCATTTGAATGAAAATGAAAACTCAGCCTGCGCTGCTAAGCAGCTTAAAAGTGCCAACTCTCTGTCTGTCCCTCTGTCATATAAGCATCTGCAACACCGATATCAAAAGCTGCGCTGGCAACATAGTTAGGCAACATGCTGCTAACTCAAATACTCAGCAGCTACCCACACGCACTTACATACACTCACACACGCATACATAGCTGTATTCGGGCTGTATATGTGTACGTTACACCCACACACATAAAATAATTCGCACCAGGCGCGCAGCAAACGACGACGACAAACTGCTCAGCACGCACTGTAAACAGACAAGCGCAAACGCACACATCAGCACGGGCAGTCACACACAGCAGCCCATGAGCATACACACACACACTCTAACACACATACAAATACTGGCAGAAACAGGCACACAAAATCGTGCTGCAAGTAAACCAAATAGAACAAAACGAGATGCCAAAAACAAGTTTTTTTTTCGGCTGCTTTTGCACAATGCCAAAAGAGAAAGCAACAAAACAAAACGAGATAAGCAAGGTGAACTCACACAAATACACAGTAGCTTCTGATTCTGGATATAAACCCTTGTTGAGCGGCGCTTGCTATAGCGACCGCAGCAGAAGAGGCGGCAGGTGCAGCTGGGCGCGTGGTTGCTGAAGAGGGGCTGTGGGGAGTTATTAGGGGAGTTGTCTCTTAATTTTGCAACTTTTTGGCGCGCATAATAAAGTTGATATGGCGAGACACTTTGAATATTTTTGTGTTATGTCAGAAATAAAAATAAAGTATCCAAAAAGTACGCAACGACTTTTTCTTTGACAGCTGCGCAATTATGTTGTGCGTGTGTGTGACTGTGTGCGGCCACTGATAAAGAGGTGCGAGAAGATAGCAAAGGCAACAGCAGCAGCAACAGCAAACAATGTAATGAATGCGGCAACAGCAAGAAGTGGTCTGGTCTTTTTTGTATTTGGCTTTAAAAGCGTGTCAAATAAGTAGAGCAGGGGAGAGCGTGAATCGAGCGTTGGCAGGAGGCCACGGATAACAGGAGGCAACACGGGGCTGTCGGTGTTGCATGCGGCTGGCAGTACACATATGTCTGCCTAGGCGCTGACATAAAACAAATGAGCTTTCAACATGAGTCTGTCAATTGGTAGCAGGTAAATTCTTAAAGCAACAATTTATGAGAGCAATATTAGGAGGCAAAACTAAGTAAGATTGGGTAAAAAATGATTGGAGCACTAAAAGCAACAGACACTACAAAAATCAGAGAGTTGAGTATTTTAGGCATTTGATTCATATTTTCATTTACACAGTATAAAACTTTTATATTTCTTGATTGAGAACCAAAAAGCAAACCAAACAACCAAGCCTTTGAGAGATATAAGCGGAGCAGTTAAATTTTGTTTACAATTACAATGAAAAACAATGAAAGAGAAGCAAAGGGAACTGTAGCAAGCAGAACTGGGCAGCAGCAATATGCGAGAATACAATAGTCTCTTCAGCCGTAAAATGCAAAATGTTATACAAAGTAAAAGGTCTAAGGAACTTGCGCTGATCCTATGCAATTCGCACGCCGCCCTAGCCGGGCTGGTCGAGACGCTTTTTATGGTCGCAGTAATTAATGCATACCTCAAGGCTATTAAGGACGAGGGACAGACCGATGGAGAGAAAGATAGAAAAAGAGAAAGTCTATAGAGTAGAGAAAATATAAGTCCGAATAGGGACAATAAAGGCAGAGGCCAGAGACAATATAGATAAAATGCCAGAATGAAACCGACTTGCGAAGGGAGATGAGAAGATTGGGAGAGATATAGATAAAATGCAAGAAGGTAACCCAAGAGGGCAAGAGGTGAGAGAATAGGCAGAGACAAATCAAACCAACGTCGAGTGCAAACTCGAGGGTTCATCTACTACTAAAGTCGCTCAAAGCGTTTTATTTTTTATATCCACTCTTTAAAGTGTTTTTGCGTTACTTGAAAGTTATGCATAGAAGCAAATAAATTGCCTTTTATTTCCGGTGAACAACTGCCAAAAAGTCAACTTCACTCCTCACAGGGTTTTGGGGCTTATAGCGCCTAATCCTCTCAAGCCAAAAGCCCATTGGACTAACAAAACAACTTTTTGGACTATTTGAGCTTTTTGTGTTTCTCGCATTGCCTCACGAACTGACTTATGCACTTTGAATGCAGTTGAGTTGCCAACTATGTAGTGTGTCCTACATCTTTCTCTCGTATTCTCCTTCTCTCCCGGAAGAAAATAACGAATGTAACAACAAATTTAACTCACATTGTTGTTGTGGTCTCTGTTTTCTGACATGCAAGAGGCATGCGCTGCAAAATACGCTAAAGATTTTTATCGCCTTTTAAATACTCTTGACTGGGTTGTTGGCAATGTCTTTTATTGTGTACATTGTGCCTAATATCTTGTCTATAAAATTAGTCATCAGTAACTTTCCTTTTAACGTGGAATTATTTTCAAACACTTCCCCCGAAATACCCCACATCAGTAGAGCATCTATCAGTCTTTATTATGAAAATGAAATTTTCTTAAACCATATTTTACACTCTCGTCGCTCGTTGTGTTGTTGTTATTCTCTACGCCTCGTTACGGAGGCCAAACTTTTGGCTCAACTGACACACAGTTCTTGTTGCAATTGTACTTGTTGTGTGCATGCGTGTGTGGGAGTGTGTGTATGCGTGTGCCTTGCTTTTCAACGACAGTTGACCCTTAAGCTCAACCACAGCTTTTTGGCTGCAGTGTGAAATTTCTCATAATAGTCTCTAATGCAAGGATATTAATTTAAGGTCCAAGTTTGATTTTGACACACACAGACAACTTATATAAGCACACCAGCAGGTCATGATTTTTTATATAAGTACCGTTTCATTTAGTTGGCTTGGCATTTTATGCGGTTCGTCGCGCTGGGCACTTATGCAATTTCCACTTGGCTCAAGCAAAACAAAAACTCAAATACAAATGTAGCTGCAAATGGAAATGGAAATGCGGATGGCAAATGGACGCACAGCAAATGTCAAAGTAGTTGTTAACATTTCCGCTTTTTCTTTTCTTTTCATTTGATATTTTTTCCACTTTCCCGTTTTCCCCAGTGTTTGTTGCGGGTGTCTGCTGCTGCTGTTGCAACAAATGAAAACTTTGCCCTGCCAAATTGTAAGCCACAAGCTGCCACAGCAGCAGTTGCATTGAAGCAAATCTGGCTGAAAGTTGCTTTACCAACACGCTCGACACTTTTAAATTACCAACTTAATTAGAAAACATGAAAGAAGTTTAAGTTCTCCCTCGCTCAACCACTGTAAGTCATTTACATAAATAACTTGGGAGTTCAAGCTGAACTTTTACAAATCGTTGCAGTCATAAAGCTGCTTAAATGCCGTTTAAGCGCTTCAGTTCAGCTTAAATAAGCTAATGCGGACCAAAAAGTGTTGCCAACCTGCTTTGTGCAATTGACAATCGACTCAGGAATCAGGTTGATTCTTAACTCAACTGAGAAGTTGTTGCTTGACAGTTATCAGTGGTTCCTGACGAATTTAACAGCCGCCAGCCCACACAGCCCACAGGTTCTCAACAATGTGTCGGCCAATTGGTGTCAACACACCGCTATCACACACTCACCTTACACATAACGGACAAGGTCCAAAGGTATCGTGTCTTCTGAGGTTTTTCAGCCATAATTTTGCTCTTTGCCCATGTGCATTTTTTTTTTACATTTTTCAAAATTGTTTTCCTGTTTAATGTATATACACCAGTTACACTGCGAAGAACCCAGATACGTTTTTATGTGTACGAAATTTGCAAGACATTAAGAAATTATCCTAATGAAGCGGGAGTTAAACAGTAGTGCACAATGACCTTATTTGCTAATAAATTTGCTGATAAATCCACCATACACTTATACGAATACTTCTTGAATATATTACCAACAACATTATGAAGCAAGACCTTTCCCATCTCTTACGCCTCTCATATCTTAACTGACTAGCAAATGAAATACTTAAAGCTCAGCCAAGTACCAGACAGCACTTAACACTTAAGCAAAAAAAAAAAAAAAAGTAAATAAGTAAGAGCAAAACAAAGTCCGTTTAAAATATTTGCTCAAGTGAAGCATACTTAATGCGTTTATAAATATGCTCACTGCACAACACTAAACACAAGTTAATAAACTTGTCGCCTGTGCATGGGCTTTCAACTATTTTAAGCTCATACGCTTGGCCTTTTGATGCGCAGCAAATTGACCCCTGGCCCTTGTCTGTATGCGTGTATGTGTATGTGGATGTTGAAATGTACGTGTGCGTGCGGAATTTGTTCTGGGCTGCTGGACTTTGCGGCTGCTCAATTTGTCGCCTCTTTTTGTAGTAGCTCTATCAACAAACGCCACGCCCCGCACATTCAAGTCAACCAGCTGAAAAGTGAATATTAATGCAGTGTATCCTCAAGTGGTTTTGATATTGAAATTAGTTTCTCCCCGTGTTTGTGTACGTAGAGTGAGTCATTCCTTAGATAAAGCGTGTCCATGTTGAGCGTCCTAATGAAATCTTTCAAGTCCTGTCCTACAGCATATTAGCATAAACGATTTGTGAGTGTCAATGACAAATATTTGATCAGCAACATAATTGTTATTTGATGGATGGATCATATACAGAAAAGGGTTCCTCTACCAAGTGTAGCTGGATACTTTTGTGTAGCAGCAAGTCCTTAAGTTTTTTCTGTAAGAGACATTGAAGTTCAGCTCATCAACGACATGGCTGTTGGGCACATCCAATCAGCATAACAAACCCCAATAGTGCCTAGAAACAACCCCCATAGAGGGAAATTGTGAAGGGTGAGCATTTTCAATTTCAGGCTTAAGCCAGCTTATGCGAAGGACTGTACGATATTAGTTTGCTTTGTCATTTTATTGAGGCAACAAAATGATAATTTCGTCAATACAAATGTCCTGCAGGCGACCACAAGCACACACATACATACATATAGATGCAGGATAACAATGGGCGCAAACCACACAAAAAATTTATCGAATGCGCATGAATTTCAATTTGGGTGCTGACAGGATTTGCACCCGCTACCAGTTAATGATCAAATGCCAGTTAGGTATAACAAAAAGCATAGACAGTGACAGAAGCAAAGACAGAGGCACAGGCAAATACTTGCCAGAGTAAACGCCTGAGGCTTTAACATGTATCTATTGATGCCTGCTGATTGCCTTTGGTTATTTAACTTCAACGTTAGACATGTGATATCCTTTTAGTCAGCAGCTACTGTTTCCCTCTCTCTATTTTCTTTAGTTGCTGGCTTGATGGTGCCCATTAGCGTGCCGCATGCTTCCACGCCCACGCACTGCTTGTTTGCCATTGTTGAGTAATTGGATTAGATTACTTCTGCTGTTGCTCCTGCTGCTGCCTGTTACCTGTCGTGCTCTGTGTGCAGGTCCTGTTGATAAATTTTCGTGGTTGCCCCCCGCATACAAGCGCCTGTCAAGCGTGATTGATGGTGGCTTGTCGATATGTTAGCGTCTCTTTTTTAGATTCTTTTTTTTTTTTTTTTTTTTGACATGCCTAAAGCTTGTCATTTTTTTTTATTAAATTTACTTTTAATGGTCCAAAGTCTAAAGAAACACATACCCAGCAGCCTATGACACGTTATCTATAATAATTTTCTGCATTGCAACTGCAGGGCTATTAAATTCCCATATAAATCGAGTCGTATTCCACGCACTTTCCCCACGCCACGCCCCCGCCCCTTCAAGTATACTGCATTGAAAATCATGAAAATTTATGACTCCGTAGGAGGTACGCAGTGGCAGCTGTCATTAAATTGACGATTCCAGTTATGAGTTAAAATATATTTGAGAGAGCAGCAACAGAAACTGCAGACACGACGTATACGCAACATTTAGCAGCTGCGACGGCGGCTTTTAAAGGCAGGCTTGGACGGGAGCCATTTTTAAGCTGATTGAAATGCCTGGAGATACGCGCGAACAAGTCAAAAGATGATTATGACAAAATCGATAAAGTTGTATAGTAAAGCAAATGGATAAGCGACAACAACAGCAACACATACACGTAAAAGTATTGCAAGCGCTGATGAGAGATTTGCAAGGCTTTGTTCTTGCCCTTGACTATCTAGACGGACCGATCTGTAGCTGTGCTATCACTGAACCTAATTTACTTGGCTAAAAAGACACAGAAAAAATAAACAGAATAACAATGCCTTTCCCATTGGCCCAGTGCCAGGACGAGGCGTAAGTGGTTCTAGTTTTGCATGGCCATTTATCTGCTCGAATGAGTGTGTTCAGTGTGTGTGTGTGTTGAGCATCATAATGAGAGCTTTACATGCCATGCGCCCGCAGAGATACAACTTGCTCGCCTGCGTCGAGCGCATAAATTTCAAGGACGGTGGAATGTTCGCTGGTGCCATGCGGTGACTGGAGCTACGCGTGAGAAGCGACCAGAGAATCAACATAAACAAAAGAAAAAGGGAGAAAAAACAGATGCATACACACACACTAACAGAAAGAAAACAGTGAGGAAAATGTGCCAAGCGCGAGAAATAAATTGACAGCCCGCGGGTATGCAACGGTTTTGCTTCGGTAAGTTTGACCTACATGTGAATTGTTGTGGGCGGCATGAGGGCGAGTGCGTAAGGTTCGGCAGCAGGAGCATAACGAAAGCAGAACTTTGTTAACCAGCCGTTGTGAAGTGTTGGAGCAAATGCAGAATCATGTAAAGACTTTAAAGCAAACATTCTGAGCCGCATCAAAACTTCTGACGTGTGTTGGGCCTTCTGTACTTCCTCACCTATCATAAGCAATCGTATCATTGTGTTTTAAGCTAAATGTTGACTTGAAAAGTTATTCATAGTCAAATTTTTTAAACTTTAATAACTTCTTCAAAGCAGTTCGACTTTTGAGACCACAATTCATTTTCTTCATGTTTTTGTTGTAAGTTGTTTGTCTAATTAGCATTTCTCTATTTGAAACAGACCAGCTTAAGGTACGTGCTTGAGCAGCTTGAGCAAATATATATAAGCTCAAAGCTCTAGCTTTTAATAATAACAAAATAAAGCTGAAATCATCTGTTTACGAAACATGAAAACTATTGATTAAAACTTGTGCAATTTTATTGTACTATAAAATTGTCTACGCCAAAAAAAAAAAAAAAAAAAAAAAAAATCAAAACACAAACACATGGAGCAAAAGGGTGTAGCTGACCAGATCCACAATAGAGAAATAAGGAATTTCTATACATTTCTTGGACTGCCAGGTACTGAACGATGGGGCACAAAGTAAAACTATTTTATATGCAACGACAGCAACAAAATATTGCGACTACCTTTTGGGGACGACAGAGCTTGGGAAAGCGAGAGGAGTGTGCATTGCGGACAGACAGCATTTGGGTCTAGTGTCTGGCTCCAGTAACCGTGTCTCTCAAGCCGACTGGCATTGCCCGAAGCAATAAATGTTCAAAATCAATTGAAGCGTTTTGCCAAAGCCTCACACCTCGCCATCTTGGCACATAAATCGAATGCACGAATAAGTAGATGCCTGGCCAACTTAAGGAACCGATTTGCTATGCGCCATAAGAATCCCCCAAAATCGATAAGGGATGCACGAACAGAAAATAGGAATAAAATAGAAAATGGGCAACGGAAAATGTCAACTAATTTTGAATGTCGAGCAATTGAAGCCAACGAGCTGACAAGTAAGAAGAGCACGGCGCAGTCCACGTTAGAGTTAGACCCGTTGCTCATACGCAGCGTGGGCCCACGGCAATGCGGCTTGTCCCACATTCGGCCAACTACAAATCGAGCAGCTGAGTAATAAAACGCAATTCGGTCATAAAAATAGTCAAACGTTGAATAAAGGGGTAGAGAGAGGAGGACAGTGATAGAGAGAGACAGAGCTATCTGAGAGAAACCAACAGCAGCAGCTAGCAAACAACTGCCTCTAGGATGTCGTCCTGTGCTGTTGTCGTCATCGGCGCACTCCACCGTCTGGCGTGGCAAATTGCGAATTTTGCATATTGCCAGTAGGCTATTCCCCTGCAGCACTTTTTGGGTAGCAGTAGTACACTCCCCCCTGAGCCATTAGTCATTTGGGCAGGAGAACGCTTTGGCGTGTCGCCACTTTGCAGGATGAATGACCCCGGCAAAGTTGTTGTACTGTTTCCCTTGTCCAACTACTACTAGCATGACTTTCCGCAACGGAAATTGCACACACGTCGCTGGCCAAGAACTATTTTCATAAAAGACTTTGATATCACAGTTCCGACTACACTAATCATATGAACTACAGCTCTACAATATAAACCGGCAAGCATCAACTTAAAGCGTTTTGAGAAATACTATCGCACATTTACACATATGTTTATGCACATTTATATAATAATAAAAAAATAAAACATCAAATTTAAGCCTAAAAATAATTAATTATTAAGTATTTACATTTTCAAGACGCATTCAACTAAGTTTTAGCAATTAAGTTTTAACACAAGAGGTCACGCATTACACATTATTCTAGGATACTACTACAGTCAAATGATTTTAAAAAGTCCTCATATTCGAATAAGAGAAAATCGATTCATATTAAAATATTCAGATTATTATTTCATTTTTGCTGAGTGTAGTGTAGTATTGGATTCTGAGAAGAATCTGAATATTTTAATATGAATATTTAATATTTTATTAAGAATAACTTAATATAATACATATAATATATTTACAGATATATGTATACATATATGTATATTTAAACCCTTTCTGCTCCATTTTACAGTATCTTGAAAGATTACATTATTTTTCTGGCTTAAAATAATTATTATTTTTAATGCCGCGATGCATTAATAAAATGTGCTTTCAGATGAAATGCGTTGGCTTGCAAAAATACAATAATAAATAAGTATAAAAATTCAAAAGATAAATATTTTTTTATTAAAATTGTAACTGTTGTAGTTGTTGCTGATGCTGTTTCTGCTGCTGTTGGATTTTACGTTTAATTGATTTTTGCATTCAAGTACATCAAAGATTCATGCGTGTGCATTTAATGACATTTGCTTTATGCGAATTGAGCAAAGTGTAAAGCTGATATACCACAGATTTTTGATAAATTAACATTAATTATTTACATAAATTGAGGAACAATTATTGACGAGCTTTATTACCCGTATGTATGTTGCATGTTAAAGTACACAAACTAACTCAGCATTAATATTGACCTAATTGCGTTAAAATCACAGGATGTCAATAGCTTGTAATAATGGGAAAGCTATTAATAAAGATTTTTATAATTGTTTAAAAAAAATACATATATCCTATATACATATACATATATACATATATAGTTTAAAAATAACATCGTATATATATATATATATATATATATATATATATATATATATATATATATATATATATATATATATAGACAAACATAAAAGCACAAGCCTCTAGTATTTGAAATTCGCTTTTTACAAAAGTGAGGGTGAGGGGGTGAATTTAGAGGTGGGGGGTAAATTTTAACAAAAACCGAAATTGTATAAATTGCATATAAGCATACATAAAAAATTTGGAGACTCTAGCAATAAAGGTGTAGAAGATATAATTTTATAACTGGTTTTCGATAAGGTTTTTTATCGATAAAAAAAGATCGGGATGAGTTATCGATTTTTAATGATAAACTTGATTTATCATTTTTAAAAAATTTGAAGTCTCTAGCTCTTGTATCTTCTGAAATCGACGCGTTCATACATACGGACAGACGGACGGACGGACAGACGGACGGACGGACAGACGGACAGACGGACAGACAGACGGACAGGGCCAAATTGACTGAGCTCGTCGCCCTGATCAAGAATATATATTCACTTTGTGGGGTCTGCCACGCCTCCTTCTGCCTGCTACATACTTTTTCACAAAACCATTATACCCTGATTTTCCATTTTGAATGGGTTCAGGGTATAATAATTGTTTGGTTTATTATTGACAAGCACCTAACGTAGCAATCGTTTGCATAATGGAAAAAAGTAAGTGAAGCAAAAAGAAACTAATTAAAATTTCTTTGTTTAAAATTTGTTGGCTTTTGCTCCATGCTAGCAGGGCGATATAACAAATGCGCATATTTAAAACATTTAAAACAACAGCTCGCAATTTTTCGTAATTTTGCTCGACACCTTTTTTCTGTGAGGGTGGAAAATGACTGTAAAAGAAGAAGCAAAAAAATAAAAAATCACCCTCAGTCTTTTGCCTTCGACGTGTTGGCATTTTGGGCTATTGCCGTTTGCCCTGCAGCCAAAAACTTCTCATAATGAACTGAAAAGCTGGCGGGTGTGAGAACTTAGCCAGCCCTACCTACGGCTATCATTTGGCTTCCACGATAAGAACAAAAACTCTAATATAAAATCAACTGTAGCTAGTCAAATGGCCTACATAATCGCATGCCAGCTGGCAGTTTTGTTTGCCACTAAGCGAAAATAATTATTTGGCGTGAGTAGTGGGCATTATTTATTCCAGACCATGGTACGACCCAGCAACCAGCGACCGAACACGGATTGCGGCCCAAAGGCTTAACTTCAACAGCAGCAACAAAGAGAAAAAACATGTTAAATAACTGAGAAGAAGGCGCAGTCGAAAATGCTCTTGTAAAAGGAAAAGTGTTTTTTTTTTTTTTTTTAAATACCCTGTAATTGAAATTGAGTAGAAGGGGTATATTACTGCTAATGAGCCTAATGAAATAAGAGATGTGCATATAGTGTATAGAAACAGAATGTATATAAGACCTACTTTATTAAGATGTGCTTTTTATAAATGAGCCGTATATTATTGCTGTCGAGCCTAATGAAATACGAGATGTGCATACAGAGTACAGAAACAGAAAGAAAAAATGTATAAGAGTTACTTTATTAATGAAGCTATGTAGTTTGAGCCGCTGTCTACATGTGTTGCAGGGTATCTGCCAACTGAATAATACTTAAAACCGAAGCTGTTCGTTTTAGCTTTTTTTTGGGAATGTCGCCGAAAGTGCTGGCGGCTTCTTAATATATTCGAGCCTTTACTTTTCCCTGCCACTTCTTCTTCTTCTTTTTATAATGTTTGTCTTTTTAGAGGCACCTTGCTGACATTGTTGTTGTGGCTGTAGTTGTTGTTGATGGTGATTTAGCTGCGTGTCGAGCTCGTTTTGCATGTAAATTTGTTGCCTAATTTCGGGCGGTAGCGATTTATGTGCCTCAAATACCCTCGCTGCTTCACTCTCAGTCTGTTTGTCTCTTCTTCTCTTTGCACCCCATGCCTAGCTCTTTCTTCGTAATTTATGGAATCGCTGGCATCATCAACATGCACTCACGTCTATAACTGTCACGCCCACTCTCTGCAGCCAGAGCCACCAACTTTCCCTATTGCTCATTGTTTTTAAATTTTACTTATGACAGAAATTGTTAATAAATGCATTTGTCTTACTCTGTCACTCTCTCCCTCCGTCTGTCTTTCATACTCCTTCTCTCTTTTAGATTCACGTCTTGTTCCCGCTGCTCGCTACGTGACGAGAACCCCTTGTCCTTGGCTTATGATTAATGCTTGGCATAAATTAAATGCATTGTAAATAAATTATTGCGCATACGCCGCGTTGTCGGCAGCTGCTAATGAAGCTGCTGTCTATTTTAACGCCCGCCAATGATTGAGATGCAGATGCATACGTAGGCATAGTGAAAAAAGGGCTAAAAACTTTGCCCAGCTGATGCTTAAAAGCAAGCCAGCGGCAAGCTGTGTGTGAAACGGGTTCTGGACTCGGTTTGGCTTGATTAAAATTTCATTAACTAAAAGTTGCGGCATATTTTAAAGCATGTGTGTGCGAAATCTGCGGTATCGCTGGTGCTCAGCTGTTCACACACTCATCCACACACTCGCACTTACTTTGCTTTGGCAAACATAAAACGTTTTTGTTGCTCCTCCTGTCGCTGTTCTCTGCTCTTTTTGTGGCGCTGGCTTTTTACGCTTGAACGCTTCATTTGCATGGCAACTGCCTGCTGCTTGTTCAAGCAGCTGTCAGTGAGTGTGAGTCTCTGAGTGTATGTGTGAGTGGCTGTTAAATTGCTTGTTTATATTGTTTCCAGAGCAAGTTTCAAACGCAGTCGCAGCAATCACTTGAAAATGCTCATATGGCGTTGATTTGTTTTAATTCAGATGACAAAAAGAACGAGCCCACCTCTGTGTCGTCCTCCTATAACTCTCACTCTCTCACTCTCTCTCTCACTCCCTGTCTCTCTCTCTCACTCTCACTCTGTCGCAGCCTCTGAGTCGCTCTGCATTTGTTTACTGTATCTGAAACAACGGTCGAAACAGCAACTGAAGATGATCACTTTGTTTGCTTCATATATGTTTTTGCTTTTTAGATTGTTGATTTTATTACGCAAATGTTGTTTGGTCTCGTTCACTCACTTAGCCAAATGAGAAAGTTTATTATTTAATGAGCTCTTCTTTATGGTAGCTTATACCTTATTATGCTAACGCAGGAATTAATTGTTAAATTTATGTGAAATGTATACAAAAACCTGCAACAATGATATCTGTCATTTAGCGGGCATAGATCTGGAAAAAAGTTCCCATCTTTTGAAAAGTGTTGACCACCCCTTCTCCCTCTCTCTCTCTCTATCTCTTTCTCTCTCTCTCTCTTCTCTCTCTCTTTCATTCTCTCCCCTCCCCCCCTTTCTCAGACCTCTTTTTCACTTATCAACCTGCCACGTACAGCGCTTAGCCAAGAATCGACTTAACTACATGCCATAATTATAATGCCAACATCAGCGTTAATTTAACCCAAACCCAACTTAAATCCGCTCTTCGGCTCGTTGCTGCTCGGCTGCTAATCCACTTCAGCCAGCGACCCATACCCAAAGGCATGTCAAGCATTTAATTACTGCCCATCACAGGAGCTTAAAAATGCTGCCAACTGCCCCAGCTACCGCTGTCCTGGCAAATCCAGTTTGTTAAAATAATATGAGGCTAGCGAAAGGATGCGGCATATTCATCAACGTTTCCTTCTCTGTTCGAAATGTTACGCAAAATATTTTCATTAAAGTGTCAAAAATATGTACATCTATATATATATGTATATATATATAGATGTACATATTTTTATGTACATATATATATATATATCTGCGAATATTGTGCTCAGACACGCAAAACTGAACGCCAAATAAAGAAAGAAAAAAATTAAGGGGAAATGGAGCGAATGGAAAAGGTTTCTATTTGTTAAAGCGCTCAACATGCAGCGGCCAAAACATTTGTTTTCTGCTTTGACCCACCGTATCGTCGAGAGAGTCGTTAAATTGTTTTCATTATCCTTGTAAGCCTTAGCCAGAGCGCTCTGTGCGCTGTAGCAAGAGCAGAGACTGGGAGAGGAAAAGCTTTAGTCCGCTTCAGGGGTTGACTGGCAATTAAAACCGCAATGCAAATGAGCTGTGCTTAATGCGTTTGTCTGCGTGTATCCGTGTGTGCGAATAAATGTGAATGTGTGAGTGTATATGCGCTTACACACTGTCCTATTAGTTTGCGGTGCTCGCGCGCAAAAATTTTAATTGCGGCATAGCAGCTCTACTCTTACTCTTATTCTATCTACCTCTATTTAGCCTGCCCTTCATTTCATCCATATTTTGCGCATAGCGCTTAAGCAGCCATTAAGCCATCAAGTGCGTTACCAAAGTCAAAATATGCTTCAGTGTGATATGCTATATGCATACACACACACAGACACATGTGTCTGTGTCAGATTGCTGAACTGCGTCGTGTTTCCGTTTCATTTGTAATTAATTAAATTACTTCCGCTAAACTGCGCTGCCAACATGGAGCTGTGGTCCATGCTGAGACGTTGGCTGCCCAATCTAAAATCCAATTCAAGTCCGGGCCACCGATTTCTCAATTACGACGCTGCAGTCAATCCTGCCTCTCTTTTTCAGTCCTACGCATACTCACTCTTTCTCTCCGTTTGCTCTCTCTCTCTCTCTCTCTCTCTCATGCTGTGTCCCTTTTCCGTTGTGTTCACTACGAAGTAATTAAGAAGACATTTCAGCCGGGCATCCTTTAATCTGTGCGTTTTATTTGCGTCCTTTTGCCAGAACTTGTTGTTTACTTCGTCGCACGAATGCATCCGATTTCAGTGTGCTTCTCGTCCTGGACTGTTGATGGTTTCTGCCTTGGGTGCCTGTGGCTCCTGCTGATGCTCCTTTAATCTGCGGCATTGCCTTTGCGCTGAACTGGTTGTTATTTCTTGCCCAGGCGTACGCTTGATTAGTCACCTAATGAAGTGTTAATTATAGGTGCCTAATGATTGCCACAGACACACATACACATGCACACATCACCAGCTACGCTTTAAAGCCATTTTTAATTCAATTTTAATGCATCTCTATTTTGTATGTCTTTCTATCTCTTGTATTGCAGCTCCAAGCGTGGACCACTGACCGTTCAATGAAAAGTTTGGTTGCCTGCGAGCCAACGTGAGTATAAAATACACACGCGCAAAAATTTGCATTTCACTTTCATTAGCCGAATCGCCCTTAAAAGAGTACAGCGCGAAAAAAAGAAGCTTTTTGGCGTAATTGATACGATTTCAATAGGAATCGAATTACAGCAAGTAAAAATTTGAAATAAATAATATATATATATATATATATATATATATATATATATATATATATATATATATATATATATATATATATATATATATTGCAATATAAACAACACTAAACGCTTTCTCCCTCTTTCACTTTGTAATTACATGAATATTTTCGGACTGCAATACAATCAAATTCAACCGAAATTGGCTCAAACAAACAAACAAACAAAAATCTACAAACGGAATTAAAAAATTGGCAACTAATTGGTTAACATTTTCAACTATGAAATTGGCCAACAAACACCTATAACAACAACAAATATACGTACTACAAATACTGTCTCGCTTCAAACAACCTATCAAAAAATCATATTAACAACAATAAACAAATGAACAACAACGATCATCATCATCACCATCATCGTCATCATTCAAATCACGCAAAAATCCTGCTATTTATGCGCTTTACATTTGCTGACGTCATTTCGTTGCGACCCCTGACCAATCGGAACCCCTCTAAACAACCCCTGTGAATCCTTAATCCCCCTGCCCATTCCATTCTCTTGCCGCCCGTATTTATGTGCATTTTTGCGGTTTGCCCCAAACCAACATATTTTTCATATGCGTTTTCATTCTCGCTTTCTATCTCGTCTGGCTCTCCCCATTTTCACATTTTGTTTATACTTCACGCTTTCGATTTTGCTTTGCTTTTTCATGCTTTTTTTTTTCTTTATTTATTTATTTTATTTTTTTTTTTTTGCTTTTGTTGCCAATTTCCGCTTGAATTAATTCTGTGTTTAAATCTACGTCGTTGCTTTGGCACTCGTCCTGCCCCGTTCTGCACGTCCTTCTCGCCTGCTGTTAGTCTGAAGTAGCGCGCGACCCCTGTGGCTAGTAGAGAATTTAATAACAGCCGCAACTGCTCCACACTGTGCATCCTTCGCCCTTTCCCCATCCTGGTGTGGTGTGGCTCGGGGCTTCTGCCGGCGCGAATCTCACGCAGTGCGACAAAAGCCGCCCGCAGCGTTTTTATATGCGCGCACATAATTCAAAAACACTGCAAAAGTTAATGCCGAAAGCGACGACGCACAATGATAACCAACAATAATTTGGATTATGAGAAGAGCTGTCTGCCCATAGCAGCACGGCCAACAGCTACAGCTACAGCCACATCAGTAGCAGGCACAGCGGCAACAATTGCCAGCGGCAACAGCAACAGCAATGGCAGCGCCAGCAGCAGCAACAATTCATCGCCCACCGCTGACAATCACAACAACACCCACTCGCATTCGATATCGAATTCGAATGGCAGCTCTTATTTTAACCGCTTCGACAACCGCATTGCCGCCAATTTGGCCGCAGTTATAACTGGCGCTCGATTTCGTTCATCGTCCTGCAATAGTCGGCAGCAACAGACGCAGCCGCCATCGGTGCACCACACGTCTCGCACTTCGTACCACTATCTGAGCGCCTCGCGTGGCCGATCCACATTAAGCAATGCCACGCCCACATCACCTGCCAGCCTGGGCAGACGGCGACCATTGCAGCTGTTCAGCCAGGCAAATCTTAAGTGAGTAGAATAGTCAGCGAACCCAATCCCTACCCAAAAGCTTAATCATCTCATCACAACGCAAAGCTACTTTAAGCATTTCACACCTCCAATACACACACACTCTTGATAAAGTATGCATGTATTTAACAGCTGTAATGATAACGAAAAGGGGGCGCATACTCCTAGCTCAGATGAGGATAACTCACCCACCGAGCTCAACAGTTGCAAGCGGCTAACGGACAAACCGCCACTGGTACGTAAAACCCATTAGAAGCCCAATATAAAGGGTTACACCTCAGTTACTCTCAACTGTCTCATACGTATATTCATCTTTCTATATATTCTAAATCTTTTCTCTTAAAGGGTATTTTGTCATCGTAATGTGATTCCTTGGTTTAGCATCTCGTCCTAAGCTTTTATTATCAAAGTACTTTAACAGTAACCTCATACTGCTTACCATTCCTGGCACCCACTAACCAAGCCTCCTTTGCCCGCCCTTAATCATTGCATATTTGATATGTTTGTGTTTTGACTTTGATAAGGGTGCCTTCAACTTCGCCAACTGCGGCCATTTATTGGTTTTTTTTTTTCATGCACAATTTCTTTGCGCAAATATTTTGAAAATTTATGGATTCTGCCTAGACTTTTTTGTTCACTGTTTATTCTGCTGCATTTGACGCTTTCTATGAATTATTGGCAGAAATAAAATGAAGGAAAAAATAGGGAAGACATGAAAAGCTTGCTCTAAGCGCAGCTAAACCTTCTCGGCAAGGCTTCTCTTTGGCTCTTAGTGTAACTTGTCACAAGTTTTCTGGGCAAGAAAAAAAAAAAAAAAAAGAAAATTTGAGGCAACTTTTGAAGCATTTCGAAATGTATTGCCAAGCAGAGATCTTTGGCCATTCTTTCAGCTGTCTCACAGACCTTTTGCTGTCATTTGTATACACTGTCGGAAGATGTAGCGTACTTTAGTTTCTATGTCAAATATGTTTAGTTAGGTTCTAGCTTCCACATGAGTTATGTAGGTAGCATACTGGCAAGGAAAAATATAGCTCTTCACTCTTGGGATAGAGCACTCCACCTTTGCTCTGATATAAGATAAGCATTGTGATTGTCTGCTTGAACAATGCGCAGTCCTTAGCCATCGTCGGAGGACATGTGCGAGAAAGAGTGGAGCTTTGATCTGCTCTACATGGGCAATGTTTATCAAATGTTTTGTCATTTCATGTTTTTTTCGTCACGTTGCCCGACTCGAGAATATAGGAAGCCAAAAAACTTTGCATTACAGAAGTTTGGCTTAGTTGGCTGCCGACTTCGCCATCAAGTTCGACTTTGAGTCAAGTTGAGGCACGTTATTTTCATAAATTTGACGCCTTAAATATTCATACCATAGGACAGGCAACACACACATATCGCCCTGGCTATAGTGAGGCAGCTGTGCGCAGTCGAGCATAGTCTATGCGATAAGTACGTGCGAGTTTATTCATATGAGAGAGACTCTTAGAAGAGACTCGACATCGTCTGCTCCCATGTGCTGTGTGCACGCGGCGTATGCGTAATGTGTTTGTCTTATTTATGGCCCGACTACTACGGAGGCGCATTATGATGATTACGTTTTGAGCTAATGGCCCTTAAATGAAGCAAAAGTGCAGCACAGCACGACTTTCAAGAGCCACAAACTCAATTCCAAGGTCATATCACACTTTCAACAAGTTTAAAAAAAAAAAAAAAAAACAGAAGCATTGACATTCTGCAACGCACCCAAATCGAAAGCGAAAACCAATCAGTTCGCCCTAATAGCAAGCCATAAATATTGTCAGCATAGCTCCCCGAAAAAAACCAAATGCAAAACGGTTGAGTTAAAGACATCAACCAAAAAAAGCAATACAACCAAAAAGACGGGGAAAACACATATGTTAGAGTAAAAAAAAATAAGAAAAAAAAGGGTTCAGCACTTTGCTTTGGCATTTCTCATATTCGTTTCTTATACGCTCTACAACAATTGTAAATTGAGTATATTGGAATGTTAGATTTATAGATAATCAATTGATATAATGCAGCATGCAACTATTTATATTTTCTTAAACTATTTAAAGTATATAAACACATAAATTTGCACTTCAAATTTGTTTATTTTAACTTTTAACTTGCCTACATAGAAGAACAATTTAAGCTGCTTAAATGCAAACACTTTTATGGGTTACTTTTACAGAGTATACCCTAGTCGATAGTCGTACGCCCGTTGTTTTGTCAATAAATCAATTTCTGTTATAAACATAACACGCATACGCCACGTGGCGACTGCCTATGCTATATTGCTCTATCCTTTCTCCCTCGCTCTGCCCTAGGCATAGTTTTTTACTTATGCCTGCCTTCGTGTGCTGGGTGCGCTGTCAATAACATCATTTTGTGGCAGGGAGCGGCTGCAGCGCGATAAGCAAATTAATTTTTGCAGCCCACACTCGTAGCCACATATACTCACACATACACAGAGACGCAGTGAGTGTGCCTGTAGCGGCCCTAATTGTGCCCGATGGCAAAGTTGGCGTCCTCTTCGTCTGCTTGACTGCCTGATTCAATTTCAGATAAGCAAAATAAAGCAGCAGACAAGTTGCACATGCAGCCCGGCCAGGCAAGTCAGGCAAACCAATCGCGGAGTGAAGGCAGCAAAGACAAATGGACGATGGCACATTATGCACTTCACCCGCATAGCAGGACACACAGAATCTCTCTCTGTATTTGCCGGAAATGATGCGCTGCCTGTCGTCTGATCCTTGTTTCCCTCTGCTGCTGCTTCTGCTTCTGCTAGAGCTGATGCATCGATGCTGTTGACTCGCTATCGCTAAATGTTTGTTTAGCAACTGCAACAGCCACTGCTCCACACTCACAGTTGAGAGTCGAATATATCGTTTAAAGCTGCCTCTATTTTGCTGTCTGGCAGTGAGCGACAGACGATAGAGCCACATGTGGCCGGTGCATGACACGCCCACTTGTATATCATACTCCTGCAATAAATAATATTTTGTGGACCCGCCTATCACAGGCCACACAGCACAGCCCCTCAATCTGTTGCCTGATTTAAGCGTACCACACTCCTTTGCCCTCTGTCACTCTCCTTCTCTCTTTCTCTTTCCATCTCCTCTCTTCCTCATTTCGTTACAGTTTATTAAATTTGCATAAATGTTTTGGGTTGCGGCAGCTTGCACGTGCCACCTACAGCTACCTACAGTGGTACAGCTCAGCTCAGTGGCTGGAGGAGTGATTGACAACAGCTGATGCCAAATGTCCCGACTCTGCCAGTTCATTAAGCCAGCAACATCCCAATTAGTCTGGCGCACATTTTCTTTATGGCCAGCAAATGGGAAATTTTTAGCAAAAAGCAAATCAAAGTCCAACTTTTAGCAACAACATCTTATATTCGTGCTTGAAATGTAAGTGGGCAAAACAAAATGCTAGCAGGAACGTCTACGTCTCGGGAACGTCTGCGTTTATCTAATTTATGAAATCAGCTAACTTATTTATATATGATAAACTAATAAATCAGAGGATCGAGAGAGTCTGGGCATAGTTCAATAGCTCAACTTAATGTACCATAAAATATTATATTTGGTACTTATCGACCCGTAGAGTCGAATATATTGCAAGCTCTTATAAATATATTAAATGATATTACAGTGTGCACCACTCGTGTGATTACTGTGTAAATCGTGTTATAATATTCTTCGTACAAATTAAATCAGTGTGCGATGCGCTGTGAAATATGTAAAAAAGTGTATGCAACGTTCATGCCTGTTAAATTATGCAGCAATGAGCAAACAATTGCCGTCAGGTACCGAGGCAGGTAGTCAGAAAACCGTTCAAGGCAGCCGACGAATGAAAACTGCACAAACGCCACCGCCGCGGCGCGCCGTCTCATTGTCAATGTCGCCTTAAATTATTCCACACACATACAACCGCAAAAGTGTAGTCTACTTTCGGGCGCAGCCGTTCTATACAGTCAGGCAGATTTTCAAAGCCACTGACCCCAAAAAGAAATATAAAAAAATAAATAGGAAAAAATTAGAAATTATAAGTGAAGAATACCGACACTTAAATACGCTTACAAACAAGTAGAAAAATATAACAAGAAATCTCATTCTAGAATATATTAGAGCAAAATAACCTGAAAATGTCGAACAGATTCCATTAAATATGGTACATTGTACGTTGAGATGATAAGGATAAGTTTACACAAAAATATTAGCAATTGTTTGATAAAGATTTATAATACTTCCCACTAGCAATTCATGTCATGGTTGCGGGTAAACATTCCATATTAGGCATAGGTCAGCTGATCTATAATAAACTTAAGTTAACTCAATATGAGTAAGGTTCTGTGTTCTGCTGCTGCTGTCTTATGCAGCCTTTCCACTCTTTTATTCAATTCCTGCATATCGCTTGCCATAGTCAAAGTTCCATTTACTCTCCAGAGAAACAGGCGTTTGCTAACATGATCTCAACATGCGCGCACAAATGCATCTGAATTATCGCCGCCTGTTCTCAGTTTCCTTTATGCCCACACAGTTGTTCTCACTGTATCTTTCTCTGTCTCCCTTTCTCTCTATGTATTTTTCTGTACCTTTTTTTTTCTTGCTGCTGGTAGCCCTGCGGCACAATTCCGCTTAGCACGCCACTTCCGTATCCGCCGCATTCGTTGCTTGGCTACATTTAGGCATCCTGCAACTGCGACTGCAGCGCGCCTCCTTCTCGCAGTTGTCCTTCAATTTATGCGACAGCCTTTTATGGCCCCGCCCTTTTCTTTGGCAACGACTCTGCTCCGACTAGTAATTCCTAGTCCAAGCATCCGCTTCCTGTTTAAGTGCAGGCGCAAAAAAGTTTTTCTACCAAGCTTTTTGTCTAGTTGTGGGATTGGTAATAAATTCTTGGGTGTTTTTAGCTTTTTTTCCTTTTTCCTCTTCTTGTTGGTTGCTTGGGGCACGCCCACGCGCGCCTCTTTACGCAGCTTACAAGGTGTTTAAATTGTAGTTAATTTTGTTTCCTCGTGAACAGCTCCTTTAAAGCCATTCTCAACCACTTTATTCACAGGTTAAGCGCTTGACCATGGGTCTGTTGCGTCACAATGAGGAGTCACGCCCACTGGTGGCAAACGTAACGCCCCTCAGCGCAGCTGCTTTGGGCTGTGAGCACGCTGGTCAGCCCATCTACTCGAATGGTTACATCAATGAGGACTCGTATATAGACAGTAAATTTGGCGACTCCTGCCGTCAATCTCTGACAGCCATACCCATGCTGGACAATGTGAATCTCAACAATGACAACAGCGAATTCAATCTGAAGAAGCGATATCTGCGCGAAACCAGCAGCGGTAAGAGAGTCTAGAGAGATAGAGATATGTAAAGACAGGCTCTGTCCTGATCTGTGCCCGTGTATCGGTTCTGTAATGTTTTTCCCACAGCCAATTCCAGTCCCAAGATCTTCGCCAATCGCCTGCGTTTCAATAATGCCTCAGCTACAGCCGCTGCCGCTGCTGCTGCTGCAGCGAGTTTAGCAGCTACTCAGCGCAGCAGCAGCTTGGCCGACACGCACACAGCTCGGGATGACGAGGAGGAGGAGTCAGACACAGAGCTTAAAGCAGCAAGTTGGTATCAGGCCGGTATCTCGCGTGACATCGCAGTCGAGGTGCTGCAGAGCAAGAGTCCAGGTGCATTCCTTGTGCGAAAGAGCAGTTCTAAGCCCGACTGCTATGCGCTTACCCTACGCGTACCCTCACCTCCCGGACCCAAGGTTGCCAACTATATAATACTGCGCTCGCCACGTGGATATAAGATTAAGGTAAGACTTGCCACATCTAATCGAACTTTTTTCTTAGCAGCTATTATGATTAAAGGGTTTTCGCAAGGAGTTCTCTAGCTTAAAGGCTCTAATAACCCATCACTCTGTTATGCCGGAGCTGCTGCCCGTTCCCCTGGCCATGCCTAGGCCTACAAATATGTCCTCTTCGCGACGCAATCTAGATGACTTTGATACCTACGACTCGCTGCAAATGCTGCTCAAGTATCTGCGTGCCAAGAATCTGGAAACGGACCAGTAGTAACCAGAGGTATATAAATAGGACCCACTCAGAGACAGAGACATAGACGGAGGGAGAGAGTATCTCCAAGTCATAGTTATTGATAGAGCGTAAAAAATGTATTTCGATACCAATAAATGTGATACTCTATTAAAAGCCGCGCACACAAACATACAGCCACACTATATATAACTGCAAATGAAACGCCTAGTTGATAAATGGTGAAAATATTTCTAGTTTAGTTTGAGACTATCTTTTTGGCCAAGGGAAAAAAAGTCAAAATGTTAATACGGAAAGCGCTTTATGCTCTACTATAATTATAACATAACTAATCTAAACTTTTCCCATCATAAATAAAATGCTTACCTTGGTTTGATTTTCTGTTGGTCCTTCGCACCCAATTGTAATTCCAATTCAATTTTCCATTGCGCAAAACGTGAAAATTAATAAAACAATACAAAAAAAAATATATGATTAATTAACAATTTATATATATGTATTAAAAATGATTTGTTAAATGTTGTTGCAGCTTCAATTGTTAAGCATAAAAAAATGTACTAAGCAAAAATTACACATTTTAAATTAAAACAAACAAATGGCAACAAATACAACCAAACAAAAACGACCGTAATTCTGTATATAAAGCACTAACTTAATATAATTGAAATAAATAAAGTTATTTAATTTATATATAAAAAGCAAATAAAAAAACAGTAGCTGAAATTCTTTTAATTTTAATAACAGTTATAATTAATTTATCATTATAAAATTCTTGTGCACACAGGCCAGCCAAATAAATTTTCACATGTTGATTATGCTCTGAGCGTCCGAATTTATTTGTGTATTCCGAATTGAATTTAAATAATTATTATGCATTTGCATTTATATACAACAGCATATTTATACAGCATATGAAATTTTAGACTATTTTGAACTTTCGAATACACACTATTATTATACACATTAAAGAAATCGAAGAGAGTCCTATTCACCCTATGAATTGAGAAGCTAGGTAATCAAAACTTAGCTTCAAGTGCTTCAAGTTTGTATTTGTGGTTATCAGTTGTAATAAGTGATTCATTTGTTAATTTCAGATTGGGTTAAGTGTTACTAATGTCGAATTTCCTATAAATTGTATGGTACTTTCGACGAAATCTTAAAAATAATAATAATAATATTGCGAAATCTACTAAGCTGCGATTTACTGGCGGACTGGCGCGTCGCTGTGCGAGCTGTGTGGGGCAATTCGGACGTAGTCGTTTGTTGGCCTAATCACCGTCATTATAAAATTTTAATTTGCTCCACTTTTAGTCGGAAAGCAGAAAAGACCAACTTGTTGGTTGCTTCTGGTACGGCTAAAAATCAAAGTCTCAGTCAGAGTCACGAAATCCCTTTTTTAATTGCAATCTTGAAGTCTGAAATTTGTTCACCCTCAAAACTTGGCGGCAAATCCTCTACGCTGTGCGAAAACTTGGTTGAGCCAACAGCGATTTCTTTCTTCCCAATTTTATTTCTTTAGGTTTGCTTATACCTTTTTTTAATGTTTTTTTTTTTTTTTTTTTTTTTGCTTGTTTAGTGTCAAAGTGCTGTCGACTTTTCCACTTTTTTGGGATTTGCTTTCATGTTGCTGCCAAATGAAAAAATTGCATTTTGTTGCAATTATCGGGCTGGATACACACGAATGCGTGCGTAAAAAGAATAGAATAAGTCAAATTCTTAGAAAGCATTTAAATAATTGTCGTATTGGAAGCTAGACTCGAGCAATTGGCCCATTAGGCCACCTACAATATTCATGAGCGCGAGTAAAGTTTTCAACTTTATTTTTTGTAAGTTGTTTGCTGTTGTTGCTGTTGGTGTTGTAGAGACCAGTCATTCAAAGTGGATGTCTCTGACAGCTTCGCCACTAAATATTTAATAAGACAAAGTGACTCGGAAATAACAACAGCAAAAATCAATTATGATGCAGTGTCTGCCGTTTCCCATGATTCGTAAGTAGTTTATATATGTCCTTAAGTGACCAGGGAAAGGTTTATTTTTAATTGAATATTTTCCAATCGTACCTTCGCCATTTTCGTAATTGGCGCTATTTGCTGATGGGCCCAAAGGACAATGGCGAATAGCCAGGATTCCAGTCAGGACGAGGGGACTTCTCATATTTGTATTATTCACGAAAATTTTTTTGCATCCCTCCATCTCCATATCCCGCTCTCTTCCTATCTTTCACTCAGTCTACCGCTTCACGTTTATTGCATTTCTTTGTTAGCTCCTTAACGGTGGGGCATCCTGCCTCTCCGCTTTCTGCGCGAACAATGGCGAAAATTATTGCTCTCCTATTTGCGCTGCGTTTTACCCATTTGTCGGCAACCATCGCCTTTTGTTGTCGCAGCTCTGAAAAATTGCAAGATTTTTCCTTTTCCCTTACATTTGAACTTTTTCATTAGGCTAATTAAAAATGTTTGGATATGGCATGAGCTGCTTTTTGATGCTCTCTTAAATGCTCTCCTTACTTTTATACCCTGAACCCATTTTCAATGGGAAATCAGGGTACAATGGTTTTGTTGAAATGTAGTAACAGGCAGAAGGAGGCGTGGCAGACCCCACAAAGTATATATATTCTTGATCAGGGTGACGAGCTGAGTTGATTTGGGCCTGTCCGTCTGTCTGTCCCCTCGTCTGTCCGTATGTATGAACGCGTCGATTTCAGAAGATATATGAGCTAGACACTTCAAATTTTTTTAAAATGTCCGTAATTACAACGCGCATATCAAATTTATCATTAAAAGTCGATAACTCATCCCGATCTTTTTTTATCGATAAAAACCCTTATCGAAAACCAGTTATAAAATTATATCTTCTACACCTTTATTGCTAGATTTCGGTTTTTGTTAAAATTTACCCCCCACCCTTAAATTCACCCCCTCACCCTCACTTTTGTAAAAAGCGTATTTCAAATACTAGAGACTTGTGCTTACATGCGTATCCATGTTATAATCATAATCTGAAAGTTTCATGAAGATCGTACGTCCACAAAAAAAGTTATTAAGCAATTAAGTTCTCATAGTAAGCGCTCACTGCAGCCCATGCGTGTTTATGCTTGTGTGTGTATATGTATGTAATTGTTTGTGTATGTGTGTGTGTGTGTGTGTGTATGTGTGTGTGTATGTATGTGTGTGTATGTATGCTTGTGTGTGCGTGCGTGCGTGTGTGTGTGTGTTTGTGTGTGTGTGTGCGTGTTTCTTAAGTAAGCTGAAAGACGCGAAAAATTATTGAAATATCTATTGCTCGAAGCGTTCAGGGGATCTCGTAGTCGAGTAGTCTCGACTAGAGCTTTCTTACTTGTTTTCGTTGGTTTACTTTAGTTTGCTGTAACACATGGCGTATGCGCGTTGAGTGTTTTATGACTGCGAGGTAAACGCGGCGACAGACAACTTTTTATAACTTTTATTTAAATGGATCCAAATGCCGCAAGCATTGCTTTATCACTCAACTTGAGCGTTAAATTGCGGCTAAAGCTGGAAATGGAATGTGCTCTTTTTAATGTGCTCTTTTCAATCCTTTCTGTCATTCATTAAATCTCACTTTTTCCAAACTCTTTAAAATTCAGAATTTTAAGCCCAATCAGTGCATATATATCTAAGCTGCTTCAAACCTACAAAAGCTCTTAAATAGCAACTGAAGCGAAGCATTTCTTAAGTTGAAAACCACCGAACTGCCCAACATTTTACGCCCAACTTTAGAATAGCAAAAAATATATAAAAACTTATACCGAGCCCATTAAAAAAGTTGCATACTTTGAAGCGACGCGACATCTTTGCTGAGTTTAAGGCGACAATTTCGAGGCTGTCATTAAAACTACAACAAAAGAGCTGCCAAAAAAGAGAGCAAAAAATGCATTACATGCGCGCAAAACAATAAAAAGCAACAACCAAGCGTTGTCCTCATCTTCCTTTCTTTCTCGCTTTGTATTTGTTCACAGGAAGTTTTTTTTTTTTTTTTTTGGTAAGCATATGCTTAAGTGGCAGTAACAGTTTGGAAGTAAAAATTCTCTGGGGAAATGTTGCACTGCCAAAAGCCCAATACAAATACTGACTAGACAAGGACCTACTACAGCAGTAACTATATTAGCTATTTGGCCACACGACTCATTGGCTGCCGATTTTATGGCCTTTGCGGCAGAGCCGATGCTGCAGCTGGTGCCGCAAGTTGGCCTATGCGCTGCTGTTCACGCTCTCATTTGTTTGTTCAACCTAAATTGCATGCTATTGGAGAGAAGTCAACATTTTCTAGTGATATGACTACTGTCAGAGGGATCACCAATGTATTAACTTTTCCACTTTGATAGCACTCGAAAGTTTTTTCAAACACTCTCTCAACAGTTGGTTCGATCAACTAGCAGCATACAAATATTCTGTGGAACTTAATGCACAAAAAACAATGCAACGCACGACAATGCCTTTCCTCATTCAGTCGAGAGGTGAGCCCTTTTTATAGCCATGGCACTGAGCGAAAGCTATGGAATCAGAACAGCTCTCAAGAAGCTTTCAAGATTACACATAAAACAACAAAGACGTTGAAACTAAGCAACAGACTGCAGAGAAATGCTCAATTTGATAAAAATGTAAGCAGCTTGTCGAACGAGAGTGTTGACCTTATATTTCTACATGTATATGTCATTTTATATTATACAGGCTACCAATTGACTCTATAAATTTCATATTGATACAGAACATGCACAAAGTAAGGTAAAACCCGACTGTTCTAAATTCCTGCATAAAGTGAAGTAAAATCCGGGTGCTCTATATATACCACATGGTTCATACTCAATAGCGTGTGGCATTAATGCAGTGCATTTGCTGACGCAACAACAACAAGACTACAAAAGCAGCCGCCGACAACTTGATGGATCCTAAGGAGCGCAGGGCGTGGCAGTTAACGGAGTGTGGTTACGGCTGAAGCTGCAAACAATAGCCAGTTAAAGCAACAGTGGCTGCCGTCTTAGCAGCCTCACACATTCGTACACAATACATGGTGACATTGCCATATCGAAATAGTAGCATAATAATACACATACACATGCACTCACTTGCTCACTCACTCTCACACACACACGCGTACGCACACACACACTCACTCGTAAGCTAGCATTCATTTATGTCATTGTTGCAGCTGCTCCTGGCGAGGCCCATTGTTGCTAATGTCGCCGCTGTTGTTGCTGTTCCAACACACTCATACATACATACATGCAGACAGACACATACATACGAGTATTAAGCCCGACTGGCTTTTTGTTTAATTCGTTTTTCTATTGTTCGCAGGCAAGAACTTTAGTCCACGGCTTTGGCGCATTGTTAAATGTGTTGCTATCTCTATTCAGCTAGCGTAGCAGCTATCTCTCTTACTCAATATTTCTCTTTCCAGCTAGTTCTATCTCTTTCTTTGGCTTTATGCAGATTTTCAACTGCACAAAAGTTGAAAGCGAGGACATTATTGAATATGCATTGCAGTTGCTCCTTACCTGAGGATATATATCACCCCACTTTAGAGGTTTTTTTAACTATCGATAATCCTCCCTCTACTACACCAATGCCTTCTAAACTTAGTCGCTGTTATCGTAAATGCAATTTCGTTTTGCTTAACGAACTAATTAATTCAACAGACTGGTCTATTTTATATGAATCGGTTGATATTAATTTAGCAGCATCGTTTTTTTATTCTACCTTAAACTCTATTCTGGATGTTTGTGTCCCTCTCCGCCGTGTTTCGCCAGTTTCAAATAAGCCACCTTGGTTCACCAAAACTCTGTCGAACTTGAGAAACATTAAAACTAAATGTTTTAAAAATTACAAAAAGTCTGGTTCAAGTATTGACTGGTCCAAATATTCCATTGCCAAGTCAAACTTCAATCTTTTAAATTCTAGCTGTTATGAGAATTATCTTACACGTTGCAAACGTCAGTTTACTCGAGATCCCAAACAATTTTTCTCATTTGTAAACTCGAAGCGTAAATCCTCTGGTTTGCCGTCCTCATTTGTCCTTGGAGGTGAAAAAACATGCAATGATCAGGATTCCTCTGATCTATTTGCTGATTTTTTTCAATCCACTTATTCTTCTCCTGATCTCTACAGCAACTCATATCCTTATTCTCTTCCTGAATATGGATCTATAAATACTCCCAAAGTTACTGCATCCTCTCTGGCTGCAGCCATTAGGACATTGAAATCATCTTTCTCTCCTGGTGCTGATAATATTCCTAGTTGTGTGATTAAAGAGTGCAGTGTTTCTCTTCAGTCACAATTACTAAAATTGTTTAACTTGTCCTTAGATACTTCTGTGTTCCCTTCAATTTGGAAAGAATCTTTTATCATTCCCTTATATAAAAAAGGTGGAAGATCTGATATTTCCAATTATAGAGGCATCGCGAAATTATCTGCTATTCCGAAGTTATTTGAGAAAATCATAACATCGGCCTTGCAGCATTTTTGCAAATCGATTATTCAACCATCTCAACATGGTTTTGTTCAAAATCGATCTACGTCCTCTAATTTACTTGAGTTCACTTCGCTTGTTAATGACAGCTTTTCCAAAAAAATGCAAACCGATGTTATTTATACGGACTTCAGTAAAGCATTTGACTCAGTACATCATCACATACTAATTCTTAAGCTTGAACGCTTAGGATTTTCACCCAGTCTTGTCTCTTGGATTTCATCCTATTTAACGGGTAGAACCCAAAGAGTCTTGCTGAGAACAGCTATGTCTAAACTTATCTTTGTTTCGTCTGGTGTACCTCAGGGTAGCCATTTGGGCCCATTGCTCTTTTCCCTTTTTATAAACGACCTTCCTAGTTGTATCTCGTACTCCACTATATTTATGTATGCTGATGATGTAAAACTTTGCCTTCCATACTCCAGGGCAAATGGACATCTTCACCTTCAAGATGACCTAAATGCATTTCAACTTTGGTGTGTGGCAAACCAGCTTGACCTAAATTGCTCAAAGTGTATGACAATGACCTTCAGTCGTACCGTTCCTCTAATTGTTGATTATAAAATTAGCAATATTTCCTTACGACGCATCTTTACAGTCAAAGATCTTGGTGTGTTCTTTGACTGTAAACTTAACTTTAATCTTCATATTTCTACCATCATTAATGAAGCCAAAAGTGTGCTTGGCTTTATTAAACGTTGGTCTAAGGAATTTAAAGATCCTTTTATTACCAAGCGCTTATTTACTTCGCTTGTGCGTCCTATTCTAGAGTATTGCTCTGTCGTATGGTCTCCGCAACATAAACTGTATCAGGATCGTATCGAATCGGTCCAAAAACAGTTTCTTCTCTTTGCCTTAAGAGACCTTAGATGGGACAGTAATTTACGATTACCGTCTTATCATAGTAGGCTCCAGCTAATTGATCTTCCATCGCTAACCAATCGCAGAACAATTTTAGGAATTGTTTTTCTGCATAAATTGATTAGTGGTGATATTGATTCGTCCTCTTTGTTGGGTCGTCTAAATTTTTTGGTTCCGTCCCGAGCAACTAGACACTATCGTCCGCTTCATTTACCTGTGTGCACTAGGGATTATTCTTTGCACAGTGCGTTTCATGTTCTTTGTGTTAATTTTAATAAATATTATCACGTTTTTTCCTTAGAGCTCTCTCCTTCTAAAATAAAAAGTGTACTATCAGCTTATCTTAGGGAAATCACTCACAATGCCCAGGCATAAGCATTGGCATACGTTTTTGCTGCTAATGTTGTGTTAGTGATTTCTCAATTCTATTCTTATACTCTATTTTGGCTCTTCCCTTTCTCTTTTCTTGTTATTATTTCTTATTCTTTTTATTAACTTTTCTTGCAACTTCTTTTATTACCGTCCTTTTTCTTTTTTCTATACTTTATCTCTTCTTATTTTCTTTTTTTTATTATTGTTTTTTTTTAACTTTTATTTATTTATTTATTTTTTTTTTATATTATTATTATTATTTTTTTATTTTTATTATTATTTTAAGAATTATTTTAATTATGCTAGATATTGTTAATAACCAACATTTTAATATTTTATTTTTTTAAGTTTCTTACTAACACTTTCTTTTCATAGCTTCAATAGTATCACTGACCATATTTGGCTGTGAGACGTGGGCATAGCCGGCCGGACTGGCAAATAAAATACCCCCATCGGGTTGGTGTTACTATTTGAAATTATATCGTGTACTTTGTATAGGCTTTTTTAAATTAAAATTGACTCTCGTTTTTGTCAATAGCTTTAAGAAATAAATAAATAAATAAATAAATATTGTTGCCCATTCCACACACATACACGACCACACACACACCTAGACGCGCTGGGTGCTTGCATACAATAACGCTTGGCTACCCACACAAAGTTGCAGCTTAGCGCGCAATTTTGACCATTGAAATTTATAGGCCGCTTAGACACAAGTCGAAGCCACACATTAAAGCCGAATCGCTAAAAAGACACAGTAACAGAGATAAAGTTTGCGAGTGGGTTTTGGTATGTGCGTGTGTGTGTGTGTGTTAGCCGACACTGCTTAATTTCAAGAATACCAAAAGAGCTTCAAAATGCCAGCCACAGCCATTCGCTTATTTATGTGTTGCTGGCATTTTGTTTGCCATTCGGTCTAATAAATTAACGGCTTTACCTTTGACCCTGTCTATGTGTCCCTGCTCCCTGTTTCCTGTCCGCTGCCCACAGCCAGCAATCCAATATAGCAACTTATCAACAGCAGCAAGAAAAAGAACCGACTGGCTATATGTATGTAAGGGGTAAAAGACAGGCAGGTGGCTCTCAAATGTGCACACCTTATCGCCTGGCTTAGGCGACACGCACATTCAGCGCGGGCGACAGTCGAGGATTTGGCAATAGTTATCCCGTTCAACTCTGACTAACGAGGCGACAATAAAAATGGCCCTTGCAATTGGCACATTGCGGTGGAAAGTTAAAAGGATTTGCCATTTTAAATTATGGTATCATATGGCCAAAGCACACAAAACACACAGAGAGAGGAAAATAGGAAGAGAGAGAGAGAGAGAACAAAGGAACATAGCAAAAATAAGTTAGGACTAATCCACATATATGCTAGGCGAAGAGTTTCTCTTTCAGTTAGCAATTTCGCTTTGAATACAAAAATAACTAGTATAGTTCATGAATAGGCACAAGAATTTCCTAATGAAAATAGACATTTTTACTTTGTTGGGTAAAAAATAGAGGTGTTCATGCTTAAGTTTAAATCGACATATCATAATCGATTTTCAAGCTTGAAAGACGCCAAACCCATTAAAAAAGTTCTTTATTTCGGCTTAAAACACACTTTGAATGTCTTAAATAAATAGCTCAACCTGCTAGTGATGCAGTTAATTTAAAGACATACAGCCAGACCGGCCTCACCCCGCTAACCGCCTTTCGGTGTGCCTCTTCTTCAAACTTTCAAAATTGAATAGAAGCTGGGCGCACGTTGAGTTCGCAGGTGTGTGAAGACAACAGGCTCAAACAAAAGATGTATTTCATTGGCGTGCAGCCTGAGATTCCAAAGGTTTGAGATTGCGCGCCACAGGGAATGCTATCCACGATTTATTGTGCGTCCATTACAAGCGGAAATTAAGCGCGGCAGGTCGGTCAGGCAACGCTACAAGGCGAGCGTGCGTGAAAGCGTTTTCCCGGTGTATTCCTACGCCATCAAACCCACAAGCATCGCTCCACTGAGCTCTGGCTATCGCAAGAGAGGGTAAGAAAGGAACAGGGACAGTCAAATTCCAACTGGCCAAACCAAAGCTATTGTTTCTCAACACGATCTCGTCTATTCCAGTCACGTGGCACGCAACGACAACTTGGGATTTGTTAAGTGGCGTCGCGTTCTGATGACCGGCATGTTCAACAACAGCCTCTTATACTCTAAATTTATTATATACATATATATATATATATATATATATATATATATATATATGCATGTTTCGTTGCTAGCTTCCATACTTTTTGTTTTAGCCTAACTCCTTTGGTGGCTAACGTGATTTTTGTATTCCTAGCTTGATCATTATGAAGAAGTGGGATCACGATTCCGTGGGCGGCAAACATCACTCAGCCGTTGCTGATTCGATTTGAGCGTTGTGTACCTTTGCTTTTAGTGATTGAAATCGCGCATTTTTAAGTGAAAAAGCGCACACAGAAGTGCACTCAATCACTCGTCACGTGATGCTTTCCCGTTACCCGTTACCCTTTATTCGTTATTCGTTACCCGTACTGAATTCCTTGGCTAAACGAAGTGGCGGAACGTAGAAGCAGCGACTCCTTGGACAGCAGTGTGAAAAGTGTTGGTTGTGTTTATATAAAAGATTACGTCATTGTCGTCGAATCGGGAGACCGAGGGGAAAGCTGTAAAAAAACGGTGAAAAGCGTGGAAAACAACAGCAGCATCCGCAATGGAAATGGAATCGCTTTGGGCTTTCGCTTGGCGTTGGTAAGCGTTGCGATAATAGCACGTAAATGTTCTGAATGTGAAATCAATAGGAAAACAGCTTTAAACAAAAATCACAAAGAAAACCAAACAGCCTCTACCGGGCCGTAAAAATTTAAATCCAATAGCGAAAAACGTGCTGACCAGAAACTTTTCTTATTTTCCCATTATGAAAATTATCCGAAATGCCAAGCAAAAAGAATATGCGCCCGAAAAGTAATTTCAAGCCGCTGCCTATTTTCTCGGTATACTCAGTCTATGCATAGGGCGAAAAATGCCACAAAGCGTAGTAGAGGACAAAAAATTGAATAAGGCAAGGACCAGAAAACGGGAGGAGACTCGTGAAAACTTTTACATTAAGAAAATTAACTGAGATTAAGTGTGGCTCATGTTTTAACTGAGTAAAAGTTCGTCACTTGTATTCTTACCGCCTCCCTTCTTTCTTTTTGGGAAATTACAACAATTTCAAGCCATTTAAGCATTTGTCACACACACACACACATACAGAGGCAATTCTGTTTACGCAGGCCGCAGGTCGGAAGTGCTGCCTCCCGTTACAATGTGGATGTGGACGGTTCACATAAAGCTGTGCGTGCGTGCTGTGTGCGTGTGAGTGTGAGAGTGAGTTTATTTGTTGACTGTCTGACTAGCTTGACACACTTTGCTTGTTTGCTGCCGTCGATACTAATCTAATTTTATTGATATTGACACAATTTCTGCAGATTTCCGCATAAACATAAAAACAGAGAACGACGAAGAAGAACAAGATAAGTTTAGCAACACAAAATTACAACGAAAAGAAAGAAACCAATAAAAATTCAATAGGGTGGTACAGGAAAAAAATTCATTGAAAGTCGCCAACGTTAGATTAAAGTTAAAAAAAAAATTTTCTTTCCGTTTATTTTAGGCCTTTTCCAGTTGCTTTAATGGATTAAGACTAAATCGAAATAAATATATACATATATATTTCAGTTAGATTCTCTTAATTTTACTACAAACTGATATACCACTAGAGAATATTTATCAGAGTCGTAGAAATTTTTTATGCATATAGTAAGTGAATTTGGCAGTATTCATTAATGTTCTTGGCTTATTGTTTATACATTAATAAGCCAAGAACATTGATGAATACTGCCAAAATCCGCCACCACGCCAGTTGTTAAGGCATGTAATTGGGGAAAGCTGCCTCAAATGAGTCGCAATGTAATTAAGGCAATTGCAGCTAGAAGAACAACAATTGCGGTACATCTTCAGCAGGGAGCTGCGCATTGGTGCTTGTACCCTGCAATTTCAGAAGATGGGTATTTAGAATATGTGTGTAACAATCCATTTCAGGCCAGTCCAATAACTTTTAACTTCATATCGAAATATTTAAGAGTCGATATTTAAATACATTTATATGTATGTTTATAGAAATGAACATTTGAAACGAACGGCTGCCTATAGGGTATATTTTTGCTATATACTCTTTGCAGCACTTATTTCCTCGCTCGTCTCTGGCTATAGTTAAAGACGAAGGCCTAAACAACATAATCGCTGAAACGTGTGGCAATTACATGAACTGGCTAAAATTGAATGCCAAACAGCTGCTGGTTTCTGTGTGTAATTCACATCAAAATATACCGCCCAATTCAATTAACCAAAGGGGCCCAGACACGTGCCGGCCTTTTGTGTATGTATATAAAAGCAAGAAACTTGTCAAGTGGCACGGCATAGTCAACTGTAATGCCTTACACGGTCACATTGCTTCTCTGTCTGCTTGGCTTCAGTCTTACGCAGGCGTGGATCTCAACCGGACACCATGATGATGATTCGGAGGAAGTCTTCTCTGCACGCTGGCATCTGGCCTACGAGAGCTGGCAGCGAAAATGCAAGAAATACGAACTGCCAGAGCAACAGCTAGAAGTAAGCCCTCGCATAGCACGTGGCGAACTGGCCGAGCCGGGAATGTTTCCCTATCAAGCTGCATTGCTTTTGCATCGGCGTCAAGGATATGCCACGCAATGTGGTGGATCCCTCATTAGTCTAAACTACGTTCTGACTGCAGCGCATTGCCTGAATGATGCCGAAAGTGGTCAGATTTATCTAGGCAGCAATAGCTATGCAGACGCTGAAACAGCAACCCAAATTTTTCAGGTGCATATATGGAATTTTAATGTATTTCCGGGCTATCTAGGCTTTGCGGGCTATCATGATTTGGCCCTAATACATCTGCCCCACTCGGCCACGCCCAGCACGACGGTGGAGCCCATTCCTCTGGCGCTCGATTTTATGCAGCAATCGCTGCTGCAGGGACAACTGGTCAGCAGCTCCGGCTGGGGTGCGCTGGGAGATGGCACGAATGGTACTCAATCCCCAGAGGCCAATCTCCTACACTATGTGGATGTTACCGTGCTAGAGCAAGAGAGGTGCATTTGCTACTTTCTACCTGGCTTAGTTAGCGTGCAACGTCACATTTGCAGCGATGGGCGAGAAGGACGTGGCAGTTGCCAGGGCGACTCCGGTGGTCCGCTGGTCTATCGTTGGCACAATGTCAGCTATTTGATTGGAGTAACCTCATTCGGCAGCACCAATGGCTGTGAACAGGGCTCACCAACTGTATACACGCGCATTACAGCCTATTTGGAATGGATTCGGGGCGAGACGGACCTGCAAAGCATTGAGTAGGAGAAGACGCAATCCTAAAAACCTCGAGTCTAGCAGTCAACAGTCAACAAAACGGAATTGACGCCCAATTGTTAGCCATTAATTGCTTAACAATATAGTTCTGGAATATCCAAACAATAAAACCAATTAGTTCGAAACAATAGCAACGATATCGAGTCCCGACTGCCGAATGCGAGCACGACATTTACTCTTTGCCAGACCGAGTTGCCTTCGGGTAGCATTAAACGGCTCTTTGCTGTCAAATTTCAAATTCAAATTTCATGCCATAAATAAAAATAAACATTACAACAAACAAATGGCCGCCAAATACTTGACAACATGGCCATAAAAACGACGGAACATAAAAATAAAAAAAAAAAAAACAATTATTATTCAATCTGTCAAGGATATGGGTAACTGAAGATTTAACTATACTCAGACAACTTTTTTTTTTGTCATGACTGTATATGAATACTTTCTATACTTTGTCATTCAGCTATATATTTGCCACTTAAAGGGTATCTTCTGGGCAATCACTTATGATTTTTGTTATGTTTTAGGCGTATTCTCCTTTAATAAGGAGTTTTGAACTTTTATTTTGCTTCAGTTATCCACTCGTCTCTTTGTAGGGTCAAAGCCTCTTCAATTGCAACATTTCCCTAGAAAAATGGCAAACCGCAGCGTGCGCAATCAAGAGACGAGTGTTGATCACTACAAATAACCAATCAACTCTTGCGGTCAGCTTAGAAGTACTGTGTAGGTATAAATATATTATTTTAACCCCGAACCCATTGAAAATGGGAAATCCGGGTATAATGGTTTTGTTAAATGTATGTAACAGGCAGAAGAAGGCGTAGCAGACCCCACAAAGTGTATATATTCTTGATCGGGGCGCTTTATAACTAGAGTGTCCAAACTTTAAATATATATATATATATAGATGCATTTTATACAATTTCGGGTTTTGTTAAAATTTACCCCTCACCCTATATTCACCCCCTCACCCTCACATTTGTAAAAGACGTATTTCAAATCCTAGAGACTTGTGCTTTGGCAAATACATGCATATCTATGTTATATTCGTAATCTGAAAGTTTCATTATTAAACAATTAAGTTCCCATAGTAAGCCACCACTGCAGCCAATGAGTGTTTATGCGTACGTACGTATGGCTGTGTGTACGCGTGTGTGTTTGCATGTGCGAATAATTATTGAAATATCAGTTGCTCGAAGGGTTTAGGGAATCTCGTAGTCGGGCAGTCTCGACTAGAACTTTCTTACTTGATTATTTTGAAATAATGTCAATGGTTAATACTGAGTACTTTGATACCAATTAATGCGTCGTGCGAATGAACTGAATGACTGAGCATAGTGGTAGAATAATAAAACTCCATTCGCTGCCAGACGTCAAAAGTATCTTATCTGAAATTTAGATCATCATTAAGCATATTGATGCTTTCTCCAAATATCAATTTACGTTAATCACACGATATGATAATAAGAGTGCCCAAACTTAAGCTGAATTGGAATTCAATCACATTTTGGAAATTAAATACCACATACACAGTACATGATAAAAACAAGTAAGAAAGCTCCACTCGAGACTGCTCGACTAGGAGATACCCTGAACCCTCCAACCTGATATTCTAATCATTCTGCACTTATTTTATGCACACATACATACACATGCATCCACACGCACGTATAAGCCTGCGCTCTGCTAACTGCGCAGTAAGCAGCGACTGCGCTTGGGCTGCGCTGCTGTGTGGGCAATATTATGAGAATTTATTTGTTGAATAATTTCTTTTGTAGACATACGATCTTAATGAAACTTTCAGAGCGTAATCATATGGTGAATATGTATGTACATTCCAAAGCCCAAGTCTCTAGTACTTGAAATGCGTTTTTTACAAATTAGGGGAGAAGGGGGCGTGGTATCCAAAATCTGTAAATTACAAAATCTTAGTATCGATTAACTTTATATACAACGCAAATTTGAAGACTCCAGGTCTAAAAATGTTCAAATTAGGCTATAAAAACAAAATCCATTTTTCGATTATTCTCGATAAAAAAGTTATCGGACGATTTATCGAAAAAATAAAGCAAACTCGTACTGCGTATGGTACTCACGAGTATGCATGCCAAATTTCAGCTCTCTAGCTCTTATAACTTCTGAGATCGACGCACTCATACGGACGGACGGACGGACGGACGGACGGACGGACGGACGGACAGACGGACAGGGCTATATCGACTCAGCTCGTCGCGCTGATCAAGAATATATATACTTTGTGGGGTCTGCCACGCCTCCTTCTGCCCGTTACATACTTTTTCACAAAACCATTATACCCTGATTTCCCATTTTCAATGGGTTCAGGGTATAACAAGTAAGAAGACTCTAGTCGAGACTGCTCGACTAGGAGATACCCTGAACCCTCTAAGCTGATATTCTAATCATTCTGCACTTCTTTTATGCACACATACATACAGATGCATCCACACGCACGCATAAACCTGCGCTCTGCTAACTGCGCAGTAAGCAGCGACTGCGCTTGGGCTGCGCTGCAGTGTGGGCAATATTATGAGAATTTATTTGTCGAATAATTTCTTTTGTAAACATATGATCTTAATGAAACTTTCAGAGGGTAATCATATGGTAAATATGTGTGTACATTCCAAAGCACAAGTCTCTAGTACTTGAAATGCGTTTTTTACAAATTGGGGGAGAAGGGGGCGTGGTATCCAAAATCTGTAAGTTACAAAATCTTTGTATCTATTAACTTTATATACAACACAAATTTGAAGACTCCAGGTTTAAAAGTGTTCAAATTAGGCTAAAAAAACAAAATCAATTTTTCGATTATTCTCGATAAAAAAGTTATCGGACGATTTATCGAAAAAATAAAGCAAACTCGTACTGCGTATGGTACACACGAGTATGCATGCCAAATTTCAGCTCTCTAGCTCTTATAACTTCTGAGATCGACGCACTCATACGGACGGACGGACGGACGGACGGACAGACGGACAGGGCTATATCGACTTAGCTCGTCACGCTGATCAAGAATATATATACTTTGTGGGGTCTGCCACGCCTCCTTCTGCCCGTTACATACTTTTTCACAAAACCATTATACCCTGATTTCCCATTTTCAATGGGTTCAGGGTATAAAAATAATCAAAGAAAACAATATTTTCATTGCCTTAAATAAACTTCGGCACTTAAAGAGCAAAAAATTCAACAAGACGTTTAAAATCACAGATCTACTAAAATATTTATGATCAATCTTAAGGGCTTTACTTTACACAACCAACGGAACAGTCAGCTTAGCATTGAAACTGATACGGTCTTACGATAAGATAGATGGGTATCAGATATAAGACCATTTAATGCACATCATTGCAATATACAGTGAGCACGCTCAAATGTCTGACCATGTTTAAGCTAATAAACGAATCCAAACGGTTTGTACAAAGTAATTGACTAAACAAATTTAATTGACTGCCCAATAAATTTATTGTGCCTGCGTTTTTATACTTATGGATAATTCTATCATGCCCTTATATTCACACCAGTGCACTTGCAGCCTTCAACCCAACCATAACATAACATAAGAATTTTCAAAATGTTAGTAGCCCAGCATAAGTGGTAATATTACCCTAACAACTGGCTTTAATAGAGTAAACTGTTCGATGATTAATCAATGGCAATGACAAGGCGCAAAAAATGTCCCACGCAACTACTGAGAGAATGAATGACCCAACAAAGTTTTTGTCCGAATGATCCAATGACTTTTTGTCTGTCACATTGAGTGAGTGATATTTGGGTAATTAACTATCACACAAAAAGAGAGCCATTAGAGAGAGAAAGCGTATCATGTAGCATATACCTGAGGGAGCTGGCAATCGTTGTAAACTCAGTTAGAAAAGAGCACATTTCCTAAAGTTCTGTATATTTAACGGACTGTCACTTGCGCTGACAGCTAACACTAACACAAAAGGCACGCACTCACTCTCGCACAAGCCAAGAGTATCGCACACTTAATTCATTTAACTCAAACATTTTCATTTATTTATCGCATTATTCAGAGTCTACCTCAGCGCAACCACTGCGAAGCTCCTTCCTTTCCTTTTTCTTGTTATACCCTGAACCCATTGAAAATGGGAAATCAGGGTATAATGGTTTTGTGAAAAGTATGTAACAGGCAGAAAGAATCATCGCAGACCCCATAAAGTATATATATTCTTGATCAGCGTGACGAGCTGAGTTGATATAGCCCTGTGCGTCTGTCCGTCCGTCCGTTCGTCCGTTCGTCCGTATGAGCAAAAGGATCTCAGAAGATATAAGAGCTAGAGAGCTGAAATTTGGCAAGCATACTCGTGTATACCATAGGCAGTACAAGTTTATCATATTTTTCGATAACTCATCCGATAAGTTTTTTATCGAGAATAATCGAAAAATCGACTTAGTTTTTCCAGCCTAATATGAACACTTTTAGACCTGAAGACTTCAAATTTGCATTGTATATAAATTTAATGGATACAAAGATTTTGTAATTTACAGATTTTGGATACCGCTCTGAAAGTTTCATTAAGATTGTATATCTACAAAAAATTATTCAACAAATAAATTCTCATAATATGAACACTTTTAGACCTGAAGACTTCAAATTTGCATTGTATATAAATTTAATGGATACAAAGATTTTGTAATTTACAGATTTTGGATACCGCTCTGAAAGTTTCATTAAGATTGTATATCTACAAAAGATTATTCAACAAATAAATTCTCATAATACTGCCCACGTTGCAGCGCAGCCCAAGCGCAGCCGTTGCTGCGTTACTGCGCAGTTAGCAGAGCGCGTGCTTATAAGTGCATGTGTATGTATGTGTGCATAAAAGAAGTCCAGAATGATTAGAATATCAGTTTGGAGGGTTCAGGGTATCTCCTAGTCGAGCAGTCTCGACTGGAGCCATCTTACTGGTTTTTTTTTTTATTTGTTTTTTTTTTTTTGGATAATGACTTTCTGCTTTTGCCACCACGCACAGCTTCCGGCTGCCACACAGCTATAGACACACACACATGTGTGAGGCATTCTGGCACCCACATGGCGGCGCATCAGCGTCATTGAATGTTTTTGGCATGTTGCCCGACTCGACACCATTATTTCTAGTAACAAGATAATTGTATAATGAAATCCAAACAACACTTTGGCTTCACTTGTCTGCAGCAACCAGGTTCCTCCGCTTCCTCCCAGACACAGCCATTCTTTCCTCTGTATCTCTCTCTCTCTCTCTCGCTCTCTCTCTATCTCTACCTCTATGTCATACTCTTTGTCCTTTCCCCCTCTTTGCATGTCTGTCCATGCTGAGCCACTTCAAGTTCGACAACAATGACTTGATGCCAAAGTTCGCTGAATTTCCCCAACAGTTCCCAGAAAGACCGATGCCTTTGTTGTTGTACTTATTTTTGTTTTGTCTTTTATTTCTAATTGAGTGGTAATAATCTTTGTGAATATCTCAGACTAATACTAAAGCAAAGCCCAAAGTATACGTGAAAGCTCAAAACTTGCATAAAATTTACTAATTGGCCATATTTACTCCCTAACATTTGGTAATTAATTTAAAATCTGGATTCGCAGACACGAATAGCTAGATACCAAATCAAAAACCGATTATTTTTTAAATAAATTTAACTTGAGAATACTTACAATAAAGAACTTACGAGATACAAGAACAAAAGCCACAAAACATAAAATATGTATTTCATTATAATTTCCACTTTTTTAAATTTTCATCAACAATAAAAATTCTCTATTGCGATTTCAGTGTTTTTGCTCTTTTTATTTCTTTCGAATGACAATTGACTGACGCCAAAAAAAATAATAGCTTAAGTGATCAGACTCAGGAGCTACATAGCATTAAATAATAATAAAAATTTTGAAATTTTTCTTTTGGTTCCTATAAGGACACATAATGTAAAAGCATACATACATATGTATATGCACAGCCGCTCGGTATATATATACATTCGCATATATAAAATATATAAATTTATATGTATATATATACTTGCAATACTATTTCCCAGTCGAATGGCACCCATCAGTCAACAACAAAAAAGAGTAAAAAGAAAAATCGACTTCAACAATCAGAAAGGAACAGTAGATAAATTCTGGACTGCGCTAAGTCGACAACTAAATGCCCTAAAATTAAAGGCATTGTTATCTTTCCCTTACATATGTAGATATATTAAATACATGTAATTTGAATAAATTTTAAAACAATGAAACTGTTATACATACCTCTTGGGAATATTTAAAACTATAAATTTATTTTGTAAACATTTTTAACATTCAAATTTTTATTTAAAACTGATCTGTGAAAAATTACAATGTTATATACATAAAAAGTAGAACTGCACCTAAACAAGATGCTGTCATAAAAAGTATCAAATTAATGTGTGATCTTCTTCAAAAAGACTATTGAAAATAATATAGCTCTACTCTTTGCCCCTCTGGCATGGTACAAAATAAAGACATAAACCAAACAAATACCTTGTCAAGCAAAACTGAAGTTGAGAAATGGATCGACAATAAGAAGGAAGAGGAGGATGTGGAGGGTATGCAAAGTACATGTTTAGATGACTAGCATTTGAGTAGCTTTTAGTGAATTCAAGCAGAAAAATATATACAAAACAATAAACCGAAATCACAACAAAAGCAAGCACACACCCACACTCGAGCGACTGGAAAGAAGAATATTGGCAAACAAAATGTTCATAAGCCATAAAGCATTTGCCTCGACGCAGATGCTAAAAAAGGAGAAAGAACAGCACAAATAAAAATGAATATTTCCATGCTAAAATTTGATGAGTAGTTGTTATATTTTATGTAACAAGAAAAGCAGCAATATTAACAAAAAACAAGTAAGAAGACTCTAGTCGAGACTGCTCGACTAGGAGATACCCTGAACCCTCTAAGCTGATACTCTAATCATTCTGCACTTCTTTTATGCACACATACATACACATGCATCCACACGCACGCATAAGCCTGCGCTCTGCTAACTGCGCAGTAAGCAGCGACTGCGCTTGGGTTGCGCTGCAGTGTGGGCAATCTTATGAGAATTTAGTTGTCGAAAAATTTCTTTTGTAGACATACGATCTTAATAAAACTTTCAGAGTGTAATCGTATGGTGAATATGTGTGTACATTCCAAAGCACAAGTCTCTAGTACTTGAAATGCAAATTGCAAATTGCAAATTTTACAAATTGATGGAGAAGGGGGAGTGGTATCCAAAATCTGTAAATTGCAAAATCTTTGTTTCCATTAACTTTATATACAACGCAAATGAAGTCTCCAGGTCTAAAAGTGTTCAAATTAGGCTGAAAAAACAATGTCGATTTTTCGCTTATTCTCGATAAAAAACTTATCGGATGAGTTATCGAAAAAATAAGATAAACTTGTACTGCCTATGGTATACACGTTTATGCATGCCGAATTTCAGCTTTCTAGCTCTTATATCTTCTGAGATCCTTTTGCTCATACGGAAGGACAGACGGACAGGGCTATATCGACTCAGCTCGTCATCCTGATCAAGAATATATATACTTTTTACCCTGATTTCCCATTTTCAATGGGTTCAGGGTATAAAAAAAAAGTGAAAGGGAATATGAATATGCATACAAAAATATGAAGGCACAATAATAAAATCGTGACGAAGGGTTTTACTATGCGTACATATATGAATAAATATATATAATAATATAATAGCTGGAAACGCGCAACAGCTCTATGAAAATATTTAATATTTGCTATTTGCATGAACTTGCCTGGCAGAAATACACAAGAGAAAATCCTTCGAAATAGGAAATTGCAATTTGGATCCTTGCCAAAAAAAAAAAAAAAAAAAAAAACAAGTAAGAAGGCTCCAGTCGAGACTGCTCGACTAGGAGATACCCTGAACCCTCCAAGCTGATATTCTAATCATTCCGCACTTCTTTTATGCACACATACATACACATGCATCCACACGCACGCATAAGCCTGCGCTCTGCTAACTGCGCAGTAAGCAGCGACTGCGCTTGGGCTGCGCTGCAGTGTGGGCAATATTATGAGAATTTATTTGTTGAATAATTTCTTTTGTAGACCTACAATCTTAATGAAACTTTCAGAACGTAATCATAATGTTCAAATGTATGTACATTCCAAAGCACAAGTCTCTAGTACTTGAAATGCGTTTTTTACAAATTGGGGGCGAAGGGGGCGTGGTATCCAACATCTGTAAATTACAAAATCTTTGTATTCATTAACTTTATATACAACGCAAATTTGAAGACTCCAGGTTTAAAAGTGTTCAAATTAGGCTAAAAAAAACAAAATCAAATTTTCGATTATTCTCGATAAAAAAGTTATCGGATGATTTATCGAAAAAATAAAGCAAACTCGTACTGCGTATGGTACTCACGAGTATGCATGCCAAATTTCAGCTTTCTAGCTTTTATAACTTCTGAGATCGACGCACTCATACGGACGGACGGACGGACGGACGGACGGACGGACGGACGGACGGACGGACGGACGGACGGACGGACAGACGGACAGGGCTATATCGACTCAGCTCGTCGCGCTGATCAAGAATATATATACTTTGTGGGGTCTGCCACGCCTCCTTCTGCCCGTTACATACTTTTTCACAAAACCATTATACCCTGATTTCCCATTTTCAATGGGTTCAGGGTATAAAAAAAAAAGCTGGCAAAAATAAAGAAGGAAAAGCACAATCATATCCATTTATACGCTCTGTCACAATCATTTTGCATGCGCCAATAAGCCTGAGCAGTATCTCAGGACTGGGACACGTATTTGTCTCGCTATTCCTTTACAATCGATGCCAGCAAATCCTTCAATTTCGCAAAGCGCAGTCCAATATCCAAATGTCGAGTAGGCAAGAAAACACAATAAGAAATATATATATAAGAATTGAAAATGAAACAAATGTGTGTGTGTACAAATAAAATGGAAAGTCGAAAGCAAAGCTATCGAAACAGATTTGTTTATATGCAGCTTTAGATATACATACATTTATGTTTATTCAACGAGAACTTTTCATATGCAAATAGTCAGCTTATTAACTCAAAATGGTGAAGTGGCTAAACGTAAAATGAGAAGCTCTCAGAAATTGTTATACCCCGCTATGTCGACGACAATGCCCACATGTATAAAATATAAATAAAAGGTAATGCCAACCACTTTATTTTCTGACAAACACAGTTGACAAGATTGTCACCATAATTTATTAGCAACTCTTCCTAATGATGATTTCGTTCAGCTCAAGCAGCTGTTCCAATAAAACTTTTTCAATACAGAGCCCGAAAATACAACGCAAACCAGAGACAAGTGCAGGCGAACAGACCTTTTATATATATACATGCATGAGAGCAAATAATGTGCAACAACAAAGTGCTGCAAAAAACTTAAAAAAAAAACGCATTCATACCCGTTAGAGTAGGAGCAAGATATGCGGTGGCAGCTTAAAGACTGGAAGACTATGTTGACAAACTCATTGACAAACTCGTCCAGTGCTACACGCAATGATTAATGAAAGAAGCTGACGCTGAAAGCCGAACAGACATCTCACAATTTTTGAATTATAGCCGGAACTGCAACTGGCTATTTAATGTGACAATGTGATAAGTCATCAACGAAATGTCGGACAGGTCGGGTGACTGCTACCGCCCATGCTGCTGTATCAGACAGCTGCCATTAATTTTGGCTATTGACCACAAGCTAAGCCCAGGCAACTGGCAGCTGGCAATGATTTCATGACAATTTAACGCAACTGTGCAAACTTTTTCATATGCGAACAACAATGAGCGCCCCATGGCCATGACAATATTATAAAGAGAGAAGCAACTCGAGTAAGGACTATATGTTTGGGCGGGACCAAACGTAATCGATGCGGCTAACATTAGAAAGTTTTCCTGTGTGCTCTGCTCCAGCACAACAGCCAGCAGCAGCAGCATTTCGAGTGCGTCTTTTTCTTGGTCTCGTAGCCCCTTTTTTATCGTCTGTGTTGGTTTATCATCTCCTGTTAACTTTTCGAAATTTTATTGCTGAAATCTTGTCTGTCGTTGTCAAAGGAGTTGCTGCAAGGGAACACGTTCTATATATGGCAATATATATATATATATCAAGGATTCTTGAGCTGAGACTAGACATTGTAAGAGCAGCTATTGTTGCACGAAATACGTCGCGGAAGCGTAACCGTTTATACATTTGTCTCTTTATATTTATCGCAGAGCCAAGTGAGTATATTGATTTTGTGCAATATCCGACTGTTGTGTGTCTCTCCGATCGTCAGATTGTCTGCCTAGATGAATAACCGCAAGCATCTCAGCGAAGTGGACCTTGAAAATTATAATATAATACATACTCGAAGGTACCCAAAATTTGTAGTGTTATATTTTTAAAATACTTCGATAAAACATATACATATATATATGCTCAAGAGGCTAAACACTGCTACTGAGTCAGAGTCTTGGACTTCATACTGTCCCTTGATTTGTTTTGCATTCTCAGCACGTAAAACGATTTGATTTCATTTTCCAGATTCAGCAGCCATTCGTCTGTTTTTTGCAATGAGATAGCAACATTTGGGAAAACGTTGCGAATACGGAATATATACTTGAACCACTGAGCTAATCACTGGGAATATCCGTCACTTGAAAAAAAACCAAAGCCGTCATGATTGTTAGCAAAACAATCAATTATCGTATGATCAACATTTTTATACCCTGAACCCATTGAAAATGGGAAATCAGGGTATAATGGTTTTGTGAAAAGTATGTAACAGGCAGAAGGAATCATCGCAGACCCCATAAAGTATATATATTCTTGATCAGGACGACGAGCTGGGTCGATATAGCCCTGTCCGCCTGTCCGTCCGTATGAGCAAAAGGATCTCAGAAGATATAAGAGCTAGAGAGCTGAAATTTGGCATGCATACTCGTGTATACCATAGGCAGTACAAGTTTGCTTTATTTTTTCGATAAGTCATCCGATAGCTTTTTATCGAGAATAATCGAAAAAACTACTTGGTTTTTTCAGCCTAGTTTGAACAATTTTAAACCTGAAGACTTCAAATTTGCGTTGTATATAGAATTAATGGACACAAAGATTTTGTAATTTACAGATTTTGGATACCACGCCCTCTTCGCCCCCAATTTGTAAATTTGCAATTTGCAATTTGCATTTCAAGTACTAGAGACTTGTGCTTTGGAATGTACACACATTTTAACCATATGATTACGCTCTGAAAGTTTCATTAAGATTGTATGTCTGCAAAAGAAATTATTTAATAAATAAATTCTTATAATATTGCGCACATTGCATTGCAGCCCAAGCGCAGCCGCTGCTTACTGCACAGTTAGCAGAGCGCGTGCTTATAAGTGCATGTGTATGTATGTGTACATAGAAGAAGAGCAGAATGATTAAAATATCAGCTTGGAGGGCTCAGGGTATCTCCTAGTCGAGCAGTCTGGACTGGAGCCTTCTTACTTGTTTGGTTTATAACAAAGCAAAATACTGAATTTCCTATAACGTAGATAATAATCTTGTCTTTTCCTCTTTTCTGCCTACATTGAGATAAGATATTCAAGCTAACAGTTTGATAGCTTTAATTTTGGATTTAAAGTTTTTTATACTAAACGCAATTGTGATAACAAAAATATCAAAAAACAAGTAAGAAGGCTCCAGTCGAGACTGCTCGACTGGGAGATACCCTGAACCCTCTAAGCTGATATTCTAATCATTCTGCACTTCTTTTATGCACACATACATACACATGCATCTACACGCACGCATAAGCCTGCGCTCTGCTAATTGCGCAGTAAGCAGCGACTGCGCTTGGGCTGCGCTGCAATGTGGGCAATATTATGAGAATTTATTTGTTGAATAATTTCTTTTGTAGACATACGATCTTAATGAAACTTTCAGAGGGTAATCATAATGTTCAAATGTATGTACATTCCAAAGCACAAGTCCCTAGTATTTGAAATGCGTTTTTTACAAATTGGGGGCGAAGGGGGCGTGGTATCCAAAATCTGTAAATTACAAAATCTTTGTATCTATTAACTTCATATACAACGCAAATTTGAAGTCTCCAGGTTTGATAGTATTCTAATGAGGCTGAAAAAACAAAATCAATTTTTCGATCATTCTCGATAAAAAAGTTATCGGACGATTTATCGAAAAAATAAAGCAAACTCGTACTGCGTATATTACACACGAGTATGCATGCCAAATTTCAGCTCTCTAGCTCTTGTAACTTCTGAGATCGACGCACTCATACGGACGGACGGACGGACGGACGGACGGACGGACGGACGGACGGACGGACAGACGGACAGGGCTATATCGACTCAGCTCGTCACGCTGATCAAGAATATATATACTTTGTGGGGTCTGCCACGCCTCCTTCTGCCCGTTACATACTTTTTCACAAAACCATTATACCCTGATTTCCCATTTTCAATGGGTTCAGGGTATAACAAGTATGAAAGCTCTAGTCGAGACTACTCGACTACGAGATCTCATAAACCCTTCGCACGCACGCATAAACACGCATTGGCAGCAGTTATGGCTTACTATGGGAACCTTATTGTTTAATAATGAAACTTTCAGATTATGATTATAACATAGATTTGCATGTATTTGCCAAAGAACAAGTCTCTAGTAGTTGAAATATGCCTTTTACAAAGGTGAGGGTGAAGGGGTGAATATAGGGTGGGGGGTAAATTTTAACAAAACCCGAAATTGTATAAAATGCATCTATATATATTTAAAATTTGGACACTCTAGCTTTAAAGCGCCCTGATCAAGAATATATACACTTTGGGGGGTCTGCTACGCCTTCTTCTGCCTGTTACATACATTTCAAGAAAACCATTATACCATGATTTCTCATTTTCAATGGGTTCGGGGTATAAAAAATAAGTAAGAAAGCTCGAGCCAAAACTGCTCGACTACGAGTTCTTTGGGGACGGACAGACAGACGGACAGGACTAAAACGCCACAGTTCGTCGCCCTGATCAAGAATATATATACTTTATGGGGTCTGCCACGCCTCCTTCTGTATGTTACATACATTTCAACAAAACAAATATACCCTAATTTCCCATTTTCAATAGATTCACTAAGATTCAAATAATAGAGACTTGTGGTTTGGCAAATGCACGCATTTTAATGATACAATCACTATCTAAAAGTTTTATGAAGAAAGTCCATAGAAAGTCTATAGTTCATTTCAATAGGTTCACTAAGATTCAAATAGTAGAGACTTATGCTTTGGCAAATGCTCGCATTTTAATGAACTATCTAAAAGTTTGAAGAAGTTTGAAGAAAGTTCATCCACTAAAAAAAAATTATTAAACAATTAATTTCCCATAGTAAGTCGACACTGCAGCCGATCCGTGTATATCATATCAGTTCCTCGAAAGGTTTAGGGGATCTCGTAGTCGAGCAGTCTCGACTAGAGCTTTCTTACTTGCTTTTTAAAAACTTTATTTATTATTTTATATTTTAATTCTCATAAGCGTAAATCAGTCAGATAGTAATCTTTTCGTTCTGTCGCCGTCATAAATAGAAATCAGTTAGAACCTTTTAAGTGTCGCACGTTTACCGTCCGGCCCACAGCTCGAGTGGTGTCAATTTTTGTGGCGTGTGATTTGTAATCTAAGTAACTTAATAGTTAAGAATAGATATGACGGTGTCCATAGGCAAATCTTAAGAGTTTCATGGATCTTGAGCAAAATACAATCGCAAACGCTCTTTACCATTTGATAACAAGCTGGCTATAAAATGCGAAGAATGGCCAGTGAAAATTCATTCGTTCGACAACAATCATTATGAAAGTGTTTGTAGTTCTTGCCTTGGCTATTGCTGCCGCCTCTGCTGGTGTTGTACCACAAGGTGCACCCATGCATCCCCGTGATTTGCCCAATGTGCCCTCAATTGAGGGACGCATAACCAACGGCAAGACTGCCAATGAGGGCCAGTTCCCCTACCAGGTGGGACTTAGCTTCTCTAGCTCTAGCGGTAGTTGGTGGTGCGGTGGCTCCATCATTGGTAACGAGTATGTGCTGACAGCCGCTCACTGCACCAGCGGGTAAGTGTTTCCATCTGAAATGTAGTCATTCCACAAAGCTTATTCTATTTTACCTGCCTGTAGTGCATCCTCGGTGACCATCTACTACGGCGCTTTGGTCCGCACCAACGCCAAGCTGATCCAGACCATCTCCAGCTCCAACTTTAAGCAGCACACCAGCTTCAACTCGATCACTCTGGCCAACGATATCTCGCTGATCAAGACCCCATCCGTTGCGTTCACTGCCTACATTAACAAGGTTTTGTTGCCACCAATTGCCAGCAGCTACTCCACCTATGCCGGCCAGAAGGCTACAGCCTCCGGCTGGGGCAAAACCTCCGATAGCGCTTCCGGTGTCACTAACACCCTGCAATACCAGACCTTCGAAGTTATCTCTGTTGCGCTTTGCCAGTCCACTTATGGCTCCCTCGTAGCCTCCGCCAAGGTCATCTGCATTGCCACCCCCAACAAGTCATCCACCTGCCAGGGTGATTCCGGTGGCCCATTGGTCCTGGACAGCACTGGTCGCTTGATTGGTGTCACTTCCTTCGTCTCCAGCTCTGGCTGTCAATCTGGCCTTCCTTCTGGCTTCACCCGTGTGACCAGCTACTTGGACTGGATCAAGACCAACTCCGGCATCTCCTACTAAATTCGTTTTCAAAATAATCCACAATAAACTGAGCTCCATATAAAACAAGTTTTCCTTCTGAGCTTTAAATTTTTATACCCTGAACCCATTGAAAATGGGAAATCAGGGTATAATGGTTTTGTTGAAATGTATGTAACAGGCAGAAGGAGGCGTGGCAGACCCCACAAAGTATATATATTCTTGATCAGGGTGACGAGCTGAGTTGATTTGGCCCTGTCCGTCTGTCTGTCTGTCCGTCTGTCCGTATGTTTGAACGCGTCGATTTCCGAAGATATAAGAGCTAGAGACTTCAAATTTTTTGTAAAATGTTCGCTTTGTTATCATTAAAAATCGATAACTCATCCCGATCTTTTCTTATCGATAAAAAAACCTTATCAAAAACCAGTTTTAAAATTATATCTTCTCCACTTTTATTCCTAGAGTCTCCAAATTTTTTATATATGCTTATATGCAATTTATACAATTTCGGTTTTTGTTAAAATTTACCCCCCACCTCTAAATTCACCCCCTCACCCTCACTTTTGTAAAACGCGTATTTCAAATACTAGAGACTTATGCTTTGGCAATTACATGCATATTCATGTTATAATCATAATCTTGCCAGTCCACTTATGGCTCCCTCGTAGCCTCCGCCAAGGTCATCTGCAATGCCACCCCCAACAAGTTATCTACCTTCCAGTGTGATTCTGGTGGCCCATTTGTCCTGGACTGCACTGGTCGCTTGATTAACAATAAACTGAGCTCCATTTAAAAAAGTTTTCCTTCTGAGTTTTAAATTTTGGATAATTTTCAACTTATTCACTATAACATTAACAGGTACGAAAGCTGTAGTCGAGACTGCTCGACTACAAGATCCTCTGAACCCTTCGAGCAAGTGATATTTTAATAATATTTTGCGTCTTTCTGCTTACACAAGAGATACCCACTCACAGGACCATATATAGGCACGCACGCATAAACACGGCTGCAGTATCGGCTTACTATGGGAACTTAATTGTTTGATAACTTTTCGTGTGGATGTACTTTCTTTATTAGAGGGGATGGATATAGGGGCAGGGGGTAAATTATAACTACAATCGAAATTTTATAAAATACATATAAAATTTGGCGACTCTAGTTTTAAAGATTTTACAGATATAATTAAATCGCTTATTTTCGATATTGTTTTTAATGGATAAAAAAATAACGGGAAAAGTTATCGATTAGTGGAGATAAACTCGATATCTGGGCTATATGTACGGACATTTGAAAAAAAAAAAAATCTAGTCTCTAGCTCTGATATCTTCTGAAATCGACGAATTCAAACATACGGACAGGCGGACGGACAGGGCCAAATTGACTCAGCTCGTCGCCCTGATCAAGAATATATACTTTATGGGGTCTACCACGCCTCCTTCTGCCTGTTACATACATTTCAAGAAAACCAATATACCCTGATTTCCCATTGAAAATGGGTTCAGGGTATACAAATGAAATGTATGAAAATCTGATGCCAAGAAGCGGGCTATAAAATATTAAACTCGAAAAGAAATGGAAAAACATATTAGACGCAACACCTAAAAGCAGAATTAATAGAATAGTTTAAAAAGTTCTTATATGTATGCTTCAAAATATACAGAACGATTTGATTTGCCAAATCAATGATCCATTAAAACAAATTAGAAACAAGTAAGAAGACTCTCGTCGAGACTGCTCGATTAGGAGGTACCCTGAACCCTCCAATCTGATATTCTAATCACTGTGCACTTCTTTTCGGCACACATACATACAGACGCACGATAATAAAATACTGAGAGTAGTTATCGATATTTAGAGAAAAACTTGATATGCGCGTGATATACACGGACCTAGGAAAACAAATTTCAAGTCTCTAGCTCTTATATCTTCTGAGATCGACACGTTCATACATACGGACGGACGGACAGACAGACGGACAGGGCCAAATCGACTCAGCTCGTCGCCCTGATCAAGAATATATATACTTTGTGGGGTCTGCCACGCCTCCTTCTGCCTGTTACATACTTTTAACAAAACCATTATACCCTGATTTCCCATTTTCAATGGGTTCAGGGTATAAAAACTGATCATACAACACGTGTTATTATAATTTATTTATCAATTAATTAAAATGTTAAATTTTTTTTATTATACCCTAAACCCATTGCAAATGGGAAATCAGAGTATAATGGTTTTGTTGAAATATATATAACAGGCAGAAGGAGGCGTGGCAGACCCCACAAACTCTATATATTCTTGATCAGGGCGACGAGCTGAGTCGATTTGGCCCTGTCCGTCTGTCTGTCCGTCTGTCCGTCCGTCCGTCCGTCCGTATGTTTGAACGCGTCAATTTCCGAAGATATAAGAGCTAGAGACTTCAATTTTTTTTAAATGACCGTATATACAGCGCAGACGTCGAGTTTGCTTTTAAAATTCGATAAATCATCCCGTTATATTTTTATCGAGTAAAAACATTCAAGTTCAAGTTAGATGCCACTATAGCTAATTGTGAATGATGTTTCATTTTTTTAAATTTCTAAAATATTCAATATAATATGTAGATCATATGCTGAAAGTTTCATTAAATTCCTTTCAGTCAAAAATTAATAAAAAATAGTCAAATATTTGGCCAATTAACAAGCACACGTGCAGCAGCTACAACAGAATCGTATGCGTGTGCGCACATACATACATTCAAACTTCTTCTAAAACATTCTTTGAATCACATCAGCTGTTAGTTTGGTTTAGTTTTGGTAGATGGCGCTGATGCAGTGAACCTATTTCAGTTTTGCCAGCACCGCTTCCAGAAGTGAGGTGGCGCAGTGTGTTAGCGGCATGACGCTCGATCGAGAAGTCGCGATTCGAATCCCGATCGGTGCAGCTGATGTTAATATTTTTTAATTGTTTCAAAATATTTTTATATTTTAATAAATGAGTTTTGTACTTCATTTATATATTTAAAAACATCGAAATTGAAATTTTAGCCATACTAATTGAGCATTTTTATTAGTTGGGTTCAGGGTAGTATCTAGCCGAGCACTCTCGACTAGATTTTCTTACTTGTTTTAATATAATGTGTTGTGTTTTAATAGGTTTCAAAAGTAACCCTCCATGATCAAATGAAACTGACTTAGAGTCTCTAAATACCCGCCACCTTGACAAAGTTCTTAAACATATGAACAAATTTTATTAAAGCCACACATTTTTATATATTCAAGTTAGTAAAGGTTCCTTAATCGAAAGAAAAGCGCACTCATAATAATTCAAATACTTATTGGACAATATGTATTAAAATAAAAGTCACAACTTTCAAAGCTGAATAGACAAATTTATTATTTATGGACAAAAGGCTCAGATAAGACTTAATATTAAAATTAATAATAACAAGTAAGAAAGCTCTAGTCGATACTGCTCGACTACGAGATACCCTGAACCCTTGGAGTAATAGCTATTTCAATAATTTTTCGCGTCCTTCAGCTTACATAAGAAACAGGCACCCACACACACACGCTCGCACGCACACACAAGCATACATACATACACAAACACACACACGCTCGCACGCACACACAAGCATACATACATACATACATACACACACACACACACACACACACACACATACACATAAACATTAACACACAAATACACACACACAACCATAAACACGCATGGGCGGCAGTGTGCGCTTACTATGAGAACTTAATTGGTTATTAACTTTTTTTGTGGACGTACGATCTTCATGAAACTTTCAGATTATGATTATAACATGGATATGCATGTATTTACCAAAGCACAAGTCTCTAGTATTTGAAATACGCCTTTTACAAATGTGATGGTGAGGGGGTGAATAAAGGGGTGGAGGGTAAATTTTAACAAAAATTTAAGCAAAAAAACAAAAAATTGTATAAATTGCATATAAGCATACATAAAAAATTTGGAGACTCTAGGAATAAAAGTGGAGAAGATATAATTTTAAAACTGGTTTTTGATAAGGTTTTTTTATCGATAAGAAAAGATCGGGATGAGTTATCGATTTTTAATGATAACAAAGCGAACATTTTACAAAAAATTTGAAGTCTCTAGCTCTTATATCTTCAGAAATCGACGCGTTCAAACATACGGACAGACGGACAGACAGACAGACGGACAGGGCCAAATCAACTCAGCTCGTCGCCCTGATCAAGAATATATATACTTTGTGGGGTCTGCCACGCCTCCTTCTCCCTGCTACATACATTTAAACAAAACCATTATACCCTGATTTCCCATTGAAAATGGGTTCAAGGTATAATAAAAAAAAAATTTAACATTTTAATTGAACTGAAGGAATATTTATGAGCCTTCTGACGAACAGATAAGACACAGCAAAATCGCATTTCCATCCAGATAACGTTAGTATAAAAAGCCGTTGAAAAACTTCACAAACCACAAGTTGAATATTCGTCATGAAGGTGTTGATAACTATTCTGGCATTGGCTGTTGTCTCTGCCTCGGCATTCGAGGAGGTCGTCCATCCCAAGGACCTTGCAAAAGTCAACAAGATCGAAGGTCGCATTACCAATGGCTACCCAGCCTATGAAGGTAAAGCTCCGTATACTGTTGGCTTGGGCTTCAGCGGCGGATGGTGGTGCGGTGGCTCCATCATAGGTCACACCTGGGTGCTGACTGCCGAGCACTGCACGGGTAGCGATGTCACAGTATACTTCGGTGCCACCTGGCGCACTAACGCCCAGTTCACCCACTGGGTCAGCCGCAACGACATCATCAACCACCACAACGCTGATATTGCATTGATCCGCATTCCCCATGTGGACTTCTGGCACATGGTTAACAAGGTTGAGCTACCCAGCTACAATGATCGCTACAATGACTACAACGAATGGTGGGCTGTTGCTTGCGGCTGGGGCGGCACTTACGATGGTAGCCCATTGCCTGATTGGCTTCAGTGCGTCGATCTGCAGATCATTCACAACTCCGAGTGCCAGCGAACATATGGTTCTGGAACTGTTACCGACAACATTCTCTGTGTGCGAACTCCAGATGGCAAGTCCACCTGCGGTGGTGACTCTGGCGGCCCATTGGTCACACATGACGGCAACAAACTGGTTGGCGTGACCAACTGGGTCTCTTCTGCCGGTTGTCAATCTGGACATCCATCTGGCTTCCAGCGTGTTACCTATCACTTGGACTGGATCCGTGACCATACTGGAATTGCTTATTATTAAGCTATGGCTGCCTTACGACTTAAATAAATCATTAAAAAACTATTCGTATTAGCAATTTTTATTAACTGGTCCAAAGAAGCTGTTGTCGAAAATACTACCGATTCATAAGATGTAGGAAATTTCTAGTAACGGGTGAATGGGTAGGAGATATCTTTAAATTTTCTTAAAAATAAAATACAAAATTTGAAGAATTTAGTTCCATAATATATGAAACAATTATGAGTACAAGAATTTCGATAGTGATGACCAAAAATGTTTTCAAACAGTCTCGATTTTCGAGTCCAGATCTAGTTATCTAGCTCCTTTACGTTCTAGGATCAGCGCGAACATTCATACAGTCAGCGCGCCGTCCTGCTCTTTTATCACTTTTGTGGCCAGCTAAACCTCCTTCTGCCTAACTCGTCACCTAAAATTGAACTAAAGTCTGATTTTCCACGTTCGATAAGTTAAACTAGCTTCTTTCATAGTAACCTAGTAACACAGTAACTTTTTAAACATATGATCTACCCGAAAAAATACAGGAAAATATTTAAAATATCAATCTTCGATTCGCCAATAATCAGGCACTCAACTTGTATTAAAAGCTAGCAGAGTTAGAGCACAACTTTATTAATTGGAATTTTGATACCCCGATCCCATGAATTATGGAAAATATTACGGATTTTGAAAACATTTTCCAAAGTCACTTATAATTAACATCTGATTTCTCAATTTTTAGATTATTCAAGAAAGAATTTTGAAATATAGTTCAATGAAGTTTATTTATTGTTCAAAAAGCTTGACTAATAGTAAGCAATTCCAGTGTGGTCACGGATCCAGTCCAAGTGATATGTGACACGCTGGAAACCAGCAGGAGCCCCAGATGTGCATGAACTTGTACCAAAGTTTGTAACACCGACCAGTTTGTTACCGTCATGTGTAACCAATGGGCCGCCAGAGTCACCACCGCAGGTGGACTTACCATCAGGAGTTCGCACACAGAGAATGTTGTCGGTAATAGTTCCAGAACCATATGTTCGCTGGCACTCGGAGTTGTGAATGATCTGCAGATCGACGCACTGAAGCCAATCAGGCAATGGGCTACCATCGTAAGTGCCGCCCCAGCCGCAAGCAACAGCCCACCATTCGTTGTAGTCATTGTAGCGATCATTGTAGCTGGGTAGCTCAACCTTGTTAACCATGTGCCAGAAGTCCACATGGGGAATGCGGATCAATGCAATATCAGCGTTGTGGTGGTTGATGATGTCGTTGCGGCTGACCCAGTGGGTGAACTGGGCGTTAGTGCGCCAGGTGGCACCGAAGTATACTGTGACATCGCTACCCGTGCAGTGCTCTGCAGTCAGGACCCAGGTGTGACCTATGATGGAGCCACCGCACCACCATCCGCCGCTGAAACCAAGACCAACAGTGTAAGGTGCCTTGCCCTCGTAGGCTGGATAGCCGTTTGTAATACGGCCGGAGATATCCTTTACGTTAATAGCCTTCTCTGCAGCACCGGGCAACGCAGCGCCAGAAGCGGAGGCAGTAGCCAAAGCGAGAATAGTAAGAAATACCTTCATATTGATACGAACTGAGCATCATTAAGTTCTGCAGCTGATTTTATACAAAATTTGAGCACACGCATTTTGTTAAATTAAATGCATTATAAATTATGAAAAATTAATTATAATACCAGATAAGCGGTCACAATTTATGCAAAGTCTTTGAAAATTCATAGACAGTTGATAAAGGTATGAAAACTCAAAAAGTCATAATATTAAATGTATTATAATTTAAAATATTCCATGCACCCATATAAGAAGAATGAATATGAGGATTAGCTTATACTAACTGCATGCTAAATGCAAAACTCCACCGATTAATCGCCTTCATGGCGGTTGAATGCGCCGCCAATTTGTGTATATCAATAAATTACAAAAAAAAATAATGTAAATGATTTCCTCAATAAAAATTATCAGAGAGGATTTTATAGAACTCAAGGAATATTTATAGACTCTTAAGCGGCCTGATAAGACCTTGCATGATCGAGATTCTATCAAGGCAAATAAAGTATAAAAGGCCCTTGAACGACATTAAGAACCACAAGTTGAATATTCATCATGAAGGTGTTGATAACTATTCTGGTATTGGCTGTTGTCTCTGCCTCGGCATTCGAGGAGGTCGTCCATCCCAAGGACCTTGCAAAAGTCAACAAGATCGAAGGTCGCATTACCAATGGCTACCCAGCCTATGAAGGTAAAGCTCCTTATACTGTTGGCTTGGGCTTCAGCGGCGGATGGTGGTGCGGTGGCTCCATCATAGGTCATACCTGGGTGCTGACTGCCGAGCACTGCACGGGTAGCGATGTCACAGTATACTTCGGTGCCACCTGGCGCACTAACGCCCAGTTCACCCACTGGGTCAGCCGCAACGACATCATCAACCACCACAACGCTGATATTGCATTGATCCGCATTCCCCATGTGGACTTCTGGCACATGGTTAACAAGGTTGAGCTACCCAGCTACAATGATCGCTACAATGACTACAACGAATGGTGGGCTGTTGCTTGCGGCTGGGGCGGCACTTACGATGGTAGCCCATTGCCTGATTGGCTTCAGTGCGTCGATCTGCAGATCATTCACAACTCCGAGTGCCAGCGAACATATGGTTCTGGAACTGTTACCGACAACATTCTCTGTGTGCGAACTCCTGATGGCAAGTCCACCTGCGGTGGTGACTCTGGCGGCCCATTGGTCACACATGACGGCAACAAACTGGTTGGCGTGACCAACTGGGTCTCTTCTGCCGGTTGTCAATCTGGACATCCATCTGGCTTCCAGCGTGTTACCTATCACTTGGACTGGATCCGTGACCATACTGGAATTGCTTATTATTAAGCTATGGCTGCCTTACGACTTAAATAAATCATTAAAAAACTATTCGTATTAGCTATTTTTATTAACTGGTCCAAAGAAGCTGTTGTCGAAAATACTACCGATTCATAAGATGTAGGAAATTTCTAGTAACGGGTGAATGGGTAGGAGATATCTTTAAATTTTCTTAAATATAAAATACAAAATTTGAAGAATTTAGTTCCATAATATATGAGACAATTATAAGTACAAGAATCTCGATGGTGATGACCTAAAATGATCTAGTTATCTATCTCCTTTACGTTCTAGGATCAGCGCGAACATTCATACAGGCAGCGCGCCGTCCTGCTCTTTTATCACTTTTGTGGCCAGCTGAGCCTCCTTCTGCCTAGCCCGTCACCTAAAATTGAACTAAAGTCTGATTTCCCACGTTCGATAAGTTAAACTAGCTACTTTCATAGTAACTTTTTAAACATATGATCTACCCGAAAAAATACAGGAAAGTATTTAAAATATCAATCTTCGATTCGTCAATAATCAGGCACTCAACTTGTATGAAAAGCTAGCAGAGTTAGAGCACAACTTTATTAATTGGAATTTTGATACCTCGATCCCATGAATTATGGAAAATATTACGGATTTTAAAAACATTTTCCAAAGTCACTTATAATTAACATCTGATTCCTCAATTTTTAGATTATTCAAGAAAGAACTCTGAAATATAGTTCAATGAAGTTTATTTATTGTTCAAAAAGCTTGACTAATAGTAAGCAATTCCAGTGTGGTCACGGATCCAGTCCAAGTGATATGTGACACGCTGGAAACCAGCAGGAGCCCCAGATGTGCATGAACTTGTACCAAAGTTTGTAACACCGACCAGTTTGTTACCGTCATGTGTAACCAATGGGCCGCCAGAGTCACCACCGCAGGTGGACTTACCATCAGGAGTTCGCACACAGAGAATGTTGTCGGTAATAGTTCCAGAACCATATGTTCGCTGGCACTCGGAGTTGTGAATGATCTGCAGATCGACGCACTGAAGCCAATCAGGCAATGGGCTACCATCGTAAGTGCCGCCCCAGCCGCAAGCAACAGCCCACCATTCGTTGTAGTCATTGTAGCGATCATTGTAGCTGGGTAGCTCAACCTTGTTAACCATGTGCCAGAAGTCCACATGGGGAATGCGGATCAATGCAATATCAGCGTTGTGGTGGTTGATGATGTCGTTGCGGCTGACCCAGTGGGTGAACTGGGCGTTAGTGCGCCAGGTGGCACCGAAGTATACTGTGACATCGCTACCCGTGCAGTGCTCTGCAGTCAGGACCCAGGTGTGACCTATGATGGAGCCACCGCACCACCATCCGCCGCTGAAACCAAGACCAACAGTGTAAGGTGCCTTGCCCTCGTAGGCTGGATAGCCGTTTGTAATACGGCCGGAGATATCCTTTACGTTAATAGCCTTCTCTGCAGCACCGGGCAACGCAGCGCCAGAAGCGGAGGCAGTAGCCAAAGCGAGAATAGTAAGAAATACCTTCATATTGATACGAACTGAGCATCATTAAGTTCTGCAGCTGATTTTATACAAAATTTGAGCACACGCATTTTGTTAAATTAAATGCATTATAAATTATGAAAAATTAATTATAATACCAGATAAGCGGTCACAATTTATGCAAAGTCTTTGAAAATTCATAGACAGTTGATAAAGGTATGAAAACTCAAAAAGTCATAATATTAAATTTATTATAATTTAAAATATTCCATCCACCCATATAAGAAGAATGAATATGAGGATTAGCTTATACTAACTGCATGCTAAATGCAAAACTCCACCGATTAATCGCCTTCATGGCGGTTGAATGCGCCGCCAATTTGTGTATATCAATAAATTACAAAAAAAAATAATGTAAATGATTTCCTCAATAAAAATTATCAGAGAGGATTTTATAGAACTCAAGGAATATTTATAGACTCTTAAGCGGCCTGATAAGACCTTGCATGATCGAGATTCTATCAAGGCAAATAAAGTATAAAAGGCCCTTGAACGACATTAAGAACCACAAGTTGAATATTCATCATGAAGGTGTTGATAACTATTCTGGTATTGGCTGTTGTCTCTGCCTCGGCATTCGAGGAGGTCGTCCATCCCAAGGACCTTGCAAAAGTCAACAAGATCGAAGGTCGCATTACCAATGGCTACCCAGCCTATGAAGGTAAAGCTCCTTATACTGTTGGCTTGGGCTTCAGCGGCGGATGGTGGTGCGGTGGCTCCATCATAGGTCACACCTGGGTGCTGACTGCCGAGCACTGCACGGGTAGCGATGTCACAGTATACTTCGGTGCCACCTGGCGCACTAACGCCCAGTACACCCACTGGGTCAGCCGCAACGACATCATCAACCACCACAACGCTGATATTGCATTGATCCGCATTCCCCATGTGGACTTCTGGCACATGGTTAACAAGGTTGAGCTACCCAGCTACAATGATCGCTACAATGACTACAACGAATGGTGGGCTGTTGCTTGCGGATGGGGCGGCACTTACGATGGTAGCCCATTGCCTGATTGGCTTCAGTGCGTCGATCTGCAGATCATTCACAACTCCGAGTGCCAGCGAACATATGGTTCTGGAACTGTTACCGACAACATTCTCTGTGTGCGAACTCCTGATGGCAAGTCCACCTGCGGTGGTGACTCTGGCGGCCCATTGGTCACACATGACGGCAACAAACTGGTTGGCGTGACCAACTGGGTCTCTTCTGCCGGTTGTCAATCTGGACATCCATCTGGCTTCCAGCGTGTTACCTATCACTTGGACTGGATCCGTGACCATACTGGAATTGCTTATTATTAAGCTATGGCTGTCTTACGACTTAAATAAATCATTAAAAAACTATTCGTATTAGCTATTTTTATTAACTGGTCCAAAGAAGCTGTTGTCGAAAATACTACCGATTCATAAGATGTAGGAAATTTCTAGTAACGGGTGAATGGGTAGGAGATATCTTTAACTTTTCTTAAATATAAAATACAAAATTTGAAGAATTTAGTTCCATAATATATGAGACAATTATAAGTACAAGAATCTCGATGGTGATGACCTAAAATGATCTAGTTATCTATCTCCTTTACGTTCTAGGATCAGCGCGAACAATTATACAGGCAGCGCGCCGTCCTGCTCTTTTATCACTTTTGTGGCCAGCTGAGCCTCCTTCTGCCTAGCCCGTCACCTAAAATTGAACTAAAGTCTGATTTCCCACGTTCGATAAGTTAAACTAGCTACTTTCATAGTAACTTTTTAAACATATGATCTACCCGAAAAAATACAGGAAAGTATTTAAAATATCAATCTTCGATTCGTCAATAATCAGGCACTCAACTTGTATGAAAAGCTAGCAGAGTTAGAGCACAACTTTATTAATTGGAATTTTGATACCTCGATCCCATGAATTATGGAAAATATTACGGATTTTAAAAACATTTTCCAAAGTCACTTATAATTAACATCTGATTCCTCAATTTTTAGATTATTCAAGAAAGAACTCTGAAATATAGTTCAATGAAGTTTATTTATTGTTCAAAAAGCTTGACTAATAGTAAGCAATTCCAGTGTGGTCACGGATCCAGTCCAAGTGATATGTGACACGCTGGAAACCAGCAGGAGCCCCAGATGTGCATGAACTTGTACCAAAGTTTGTAACACCGACCAGTTTGTTACCGTCATGTGTAACCAATGGGCCGCCAGAGTCACCACCGCAGGTGGACTTACCATCAGGAGTTCGCACACAGAGAATGTTGTCGGTAATAGTTCCAGAACCATATGTTCGCTGGCACTCGGAGTTGTGAATGATCTGCAGATCGACGCACTGAAGCCAATCAGGCAATGGGCTACCATCGTAAGTGCCGCCCCAGCCGCAAGCAACAGCCCACCATTCGTTGTAGTCATTGTAGCGATCATTGTAGCTGGGTAGCTCAACCTTGTTAACCATGTGCCAGAAGTCCACATGGGGAATGCGGATCAATGCAATATCAGCGTTGTGGTGGTTGATGATGTCGTTGCGGCTGACCCAGTGGGTGAACTGGGCGTTAGTGCGCCAGGTGGCACCGAAGTATACTGTGACATCGCTACCCGTGCAGTGCTCTGCAGTCAGGACCCAGGTGTGACCTATGATGGAGCCACCGCACCACCATCCGCCGCTGAAACCAAGACCAACAGTGTAAGGTGCCTTGCCCTCGTAGGCTGGATAGCCGTTTGTAATACGGCCGGAGATATCCTTTACGTTGATAGCCTTCTCTGCAGCACCGGGCAACGCAGCGCCAGAAGCGGAGGCAGTAGCCAAAGCGAGAATAGTAAGAAATACCTTCATATTGATACGAACTGAGCATCATTAAGTTCTGCAGCTGATTTTATACAAAATTTGAGCACACGCATTTTGTTAAATTAAATGCATTATAAATTATGAAAAATTAATTATAATACCAGATAAGCGGTCACAATTTATGCAAAGTCTTTGAAAATTCATAGACAGTTGATAAAGGTATGAAAACTCAAAAAGTCATAATATTAAATTTATTATAATTTAAAATATTCCATCCACCCATATAAGAAGAATGAATATGAGGATTAGCTTATACTAACTGCATGCTAAATGCAAAACTCCACCGATTAATCGCCTTCATGGCGGTTGAATGCGCCGCCAATTTGTGTATATCAATAAATTACAAAAAAAAATAATGTAAATGATTTCCTCAATAAAAATTATCAGAGAGGATTTTATAGAACTCAAGGAATATTTATAGACTCTTAAGCGGCCTGATAAGACCTTGCATGATCGAGATTCTATCAAGGCAAATAAAGTATAAAAGGCCCTTGAACGACATTAAGAACCACAAGTTGAATATTCATCATGAAGGTGTTGATAACTATTCTGGTATTGGCTGTTGTCTCTGCCTCGGCATTCGAGGAGGTCGTCCATCCCAAGGACCTTGCAAAAGTCAACAAGATCGAAGGTCGCATTACCAATGGCTACCCAGCCTATGAAGGTAAAGCTCCTTATACTGTTGGCTTGGGCTTCAGCGGCGGATGGTGGTGCGGTGGCTCCATCATAGGTCACACCTGGGTGCTGACTGCCGAGCACTGCACGGGTAGCGATGTCACAGTATACTTCGGTGCCACCTGGCGCACTAACGCCCAGTACACCCACTGGGTCAGCCGCAACGACATCATCAACCACCACAACGCTGATATTGCATTGATCCGCATTCCCCATGTGGACTTCTGGCACATGGTTAACAAGGTTGAGCTACCCAGCTACAATGATCGCTACAATGACTACAACGAATGGTGGGCTGTTGCTTGCGGATGGGGCGGCACTTACGATGGTAGCCCATTGCCTGATTGGCTTCAGTGCGTCGATCTGCAGATCATTCACAACTCCGAGTGCCAGCGAACATATGGTTCTGGAACTGTTACCGACAACATTCTCTGTGTGCGAACTCCTGATGGCAAGTCCACCTGCGGTGGTGACTCTGGCGGCCCATTGGTCACACATGACGGCAACAAACTGGTTGGCGTGACCAACTGGGTCTCTTCTGCCGGTTGTCAATCTGGACATCCATCTGGCTTCCAGCGTGTTACCTATCACTTGGACTGGATCCGTGACCATACTGGAATTGCTTATTACTAATCTATTGCTGACATAAATAAATTAAAGAAATCATTTTGAAAAATATTCTTTTTGCCAGTTTGTATTAACTAGATGCCATAAGACATTTCTTAACTATATTTCCTTTAAGTATTTCTTCTAAGCATTTCCTCCAAGTCTATAAAGCATAGCTGAATGATCATTGAATATTTACACATATGATCATTGAATGATCATTGAATATTTACACATACTTTACTTCGATATACACTGCATGACTGATTCCTGGCGACTGAAGAAATGCTGCACTGGCTGTCTTTTATAATAAGCGTCTTTCTCAGAATCACTAAGTCGCGTTCAAACGTTGGGTCCGGCGGCAGGTATCGGTCGTTGCAGTCGAGCGTTAAGTAACCAATGGAAACACTCTCTGCTGCAGCATGCATTATAGCTTCGTTTTATTTACATATAAATACCAAATGAATACTGCTGCGTATATATAGACAACTTAAATGATATTCTGTAGTTATTGGCGTTTGTTAGGCCGCAGACAGTGACACAGACTGTGAGGTTGGCAGGAAGTCAGAGTGAGCGACAGATTTACAGACAGATATATAAACAGACAAACACATATACAAGAAGAAAATATATGCTTAAAAAGCTTTAGTAGCTTAATATTTATAATGATTATATGGCGTAGACTGCAGTTTCGTGTATTCCGGCTATTCCATCCCATACTCATTTTCATTGGATTTATTATTGATAAACTATATCTTTTTCAAATAGGCTATATCTAGCATGAAATATGCTGACTTGGCAACACTGGTCTCGAGTAGAGCGCGCTTGTTATTTATTAACAGAACACATTTCATAGAAACCCATAATAGTAGGCAACGCCAGAGTTGTCGCGGATCCACTCCAATTGGTTGGACACGAGTGAAGCCAGATGGCAGACCAGCAATGCAGCCGTCACCAGAAACCCAAGAAGTGACGCCCACCAATTTGACGCCATCATGGAGCACCACTGGGCCGCCAGAGTCCCCGCTGCAGGGCGTGGCAACGCACAGAATACCATCGGGCTGGGGGCCATAGGTCTGGGAGCACTGGCTATTGCTGATGATCTGTTAATCCACGCACTGCAGCCAATCGGGCATTGGGCTACCGTCGTAGGTGCCGCCCCAGCCGCAGGCAACAGCTCACCAGCCATCGTACATGTTGTAGCGATCATTGAAGCTGGGCAGCTCCACCTTGTTAACCATTGACCAGAAATCGACATGAGGAGTATGGATCAGAGCGATATCATTACCATTGTTGTGTGGCCAGTTGTGGTTCTATCGGAACTCTCCGCTGCCCACAGTGTAGGTGAACTGGGCGTTGGTACGCCACATTGCACCGTAGTATATGGTCACAGAGCTGGCGCCGTTGGTGCAGTGAGCAGCTGTCAGCACCCAGTCGTGAGCAATGATGGAGCCACCACACCACCAGCTATTGAAGCTTAAGCCAACGGTGTAGGGGGCCTTGCCCTCGTATGCGGGGTAGCCATTGGTAATGCGACCCTCGATGTTGGCAGACCTGGGTAGATCCTTGGGATGGACCTGCTCCATTGTTGCCGCGGCAACGGCAGCGGCCGCCAAAGCACACAAAACGTTTATACTACCTAGGAATTCGCTTATCAACTAATAGATCGTGATAATATTTAAGACTGTGCATATAAAGCGAGCATCCAAAGAGTTCTATCAAATAATTTCGAATTATAACATATAATACAAGTGAGAAAGCTCTAGACGAGACTCTCCGACTACGAGAACCCTTGCCTTGAACCTTTCGAGCAACTGATATTTCAATAATTATTCGCATATGCACACATACACGCACACACCCAGACATACGTACACACGCATAAACACGAATTGGCTTACCATGGGAAGTTAATTGTTTAATAACTTTTCTTGTGGGTGGACTATTTTCATGAAACTTTCAGATTTACAGATTCAGAAAATAACATAGATATGCATGTATTTGCCAAAGCACAAGTTCCTAGTATTTGAAATATAACAAGCAAGAGCGCATTAGCCAAGACCCGAGACCCCTGAAGCCTTCGAAGAGCTGATATTCGTATCATTCTGCACACATACACATACGCACACGCAGTGCAGTACATTACGCGCTCTGTCGCAGCGACTGAGCTTGTGCGGCAATGTTCCCAGGACTATGAGTAATTTTTATACCCTGAACCCATTGAAAATGGGAAATCAGGGTATAATGGTTTTGTGAAAAAGTATGTAACGGGCAGAAGGAGGCGTGGCAGACCCCACAAAGTATATATATTCTTGATCAGCGTGACGAGCTGAGTCGATATAGCCCTGTCCGTCTGTCCGTCCGTCCATTTTGAACATTTTGAACATTTTTAGACCTGGAGTCTTCAAATTTATGTTGTATATAAAGTTAATGGATACAAAAATTTTGTAATTTACAGATTTTGGATACCACGCCCCCTTCTCCCCCAATTTGTAAAATTTGCAATTTGCAATTTGCATTTCAAGTACTAGAGACTTGTGCTTTGGAATGTACACACATATTCACCATACGATTACACTCTGAAAGTTTTATTAAGATCGTATGTCTACAAAAGAAATTATTCGACAAATAAATTCTCATAATATTGCCCACACTGCCGCGCAGCCCAAGCGCAGTCGCTGCTTACTGCACAGTTAGCAGAGCGCAGGCTTATGCGTGCGTGTGGATGCATGTGTATGTATGTGTACATAAAAGAAGTGCAGAATGATTAGAATATTAGCTTAGAGGGTTCAGGGTATCTCCTAGTCGATCAGTCTCAACTAGAGTCTTCTTACTTGTTTTTGTAGATGGACTTTCGAAATCAAGCTCAGAATGTGATAGAGGCATTCATTTGGATACATTTACCATATGGGTATATATGTACTTACATACATATAAAATCATTATACATTACATATAATGCACTCGTTATTCATTATTCTATGTATAAGGCAGATATATTTTAAAATGTAATTAACAAAACAATCTATGTTAGAAGGTTCAATGAAATACAACAGGAAATATTGATTGTAATCATTCATAATTTTTTAGTATTGTACGACACTTTTCCAAATCACTCAAAAACACTTTAATTTATTTACACCGATAACACGACTGTAAAAATTGAGCTAGTTGTGGGTACATTTCATCGATAAGATACGACTAGACTAGCATCTATTAAACCTGCATATACTGTTTTTGACAAGCAATAAAATTAAGCATCCGGTGGTTGAAAATAATGGATTTCTGATATACATATGTATATTGATTAACCTAAGATTTACCTGCGATTGTAGAATCATAGGATCATTTGTGGTTCTTTACTTAAACTCAATTCAGTCTCGATTTAATCCTATTTCTAATCTAATCCTAGCCTAAGCTAGGAGAACACATAAATAGAATGTATAGGCCATGTTAAAAATAATAAAAATTTATGGTTTATAATGGAATAATTGCTAATGGCTGAGTTAATATCAAGAATTAATCCGCAGAGGGAAAGAAATTTGTGGGGGTTTAGGTAAGTTTCATTCTGATAGACATTAAACAATTACGTGTTTATTGTCTATTAAAAATTCAAGTAGAAGCCAAAGCTGACGACTCAGGATATTTACTTAGTATATTTATACTTGAGGTATAGATTTTTACATTCTACTGCCCTGCATCTATCCCAACCCTTCATTTGAGTTTATTATCTTATTTAAACTGACGGAAATTCTACTTAAATCTGGCTGTCAATTGATAATGAGGGATTTCTAATAAACAATATTTATACTAAATCCCAGATCTTCTTTCATTGAAATTTACTGTCAATTCATGCTACTAGAAAATGTATCTAGAAAATGCTAACATTCTATTTTACAAAGGCTGCAATCAGTTTATGCTCCCGAATTCTCCAATTTCTAGTCTAGCAACGGACAGGCAGACTGTCAGACGAAGAATTTCATGGACATTGCCAAAAACCAACTCATAAACCAGCTTAATGCAGTTTCCTACTATCTATCTGATATATCATTTGGTCACGAATCGAAAACGTGATTTTTAAGAGTTAGCAGAAGTGGGCGTACTCGCATATCAATCAAATTCTTTGCAAAAACTTTAATTTATTTGCACAGATAAGGAAATTGTAAAAACCGCGTACTGACAGATACTCAGTACATTTAATCGAAACTATATTATTAAATGTATCAAAAACCAAACAGCTCCGAAACTAGAATAACTGTGGACAAGTCAATCGAGCAGATCGCCACGTTACCACAAGTTGACTCCGAAAGCATTGAAGTGCGGTTACTGATTTCAATTAAACTTTCAGTCGAGGATCTACAAATATTATAACTACTATTTAAGTGGCAGATTATATTAAATATTCCATATTTGCATATATTGCTTAGGTTTGGAAATGAGTTTAATATAAACTAATTTCAAGCTCTAAAAAGTTAACGATTTTGCTTAAATTAAAATGAAACCATGACTTCCTGCAAAATCAACTCAGGTCATTATCCGCCGCAATACTACACATATGATATGTGCCACGTCTACTTCTAATCGATATATATGTATATCAAATGTCCACTGCATATCGAGGTGTTCAATTTATCAGACCAAATAATGACAAGACAATAATTAAATTTATGAACCAAGATTTGATACAAAGTTTCGATTGAAATCAATTCGTGCTATTGAAATACAAATAATTTCAATACCGTCCTTAACTTATCAGCCTCGGACAAGGATTAGGTACGAATAAAATTTATGAGCCATGATTAGCAAAATAAGACTTTAGAGAGACTTTGATAAGAGAAAGTCAAATGTGTATATAAGCATTTGAAATGTTTGCTTAGGCCACAATAGACATTCAAGAATGAAGTTATTTGTATTTCTGATCTTTGCTGTAGCAACAGCCACCGCTGTCCCCACCGGAGCAAAGAAACCTTTGCGGGTGATGGATATGCCCAAGCAGGGCAGCATCGAAGGTCGTATTACAAATGGCTATCCAGCATATGAGGGCAAGGTACCCTATATTGTGGGCCTGAGCTTCAACGGCGGCTGGTGGTGCGGTGGTTCAATTATTGGCCACACCTGGGTCCTGACTGCCGGCCACTGCATTAAAGATGGCTCCGGCGTAACCATCTACTATGGTGCCAGCTTCCGTCATGAGGCTCAGTTCACCCACTGGGTCAGCGGCAACGACCAAATCCGTCATCCCCACTACAATGATCAGCTGAACAACGATATTGCCCTTATCCGTACACCTCATGTCGACTTCTGGCACTTGGTCAATAAAGTTGAGCTTCCCAGCTACAACGATCGCTACAATAGCTATAATGGCTGGTGGGCTGTGGCCTCTGGCTGGGGACACACCTCCAATGACAGCGGCATGCACAACTATCTGAACTGTGTGGATGTCCAGATCATCAGCAACGACGAGTGCCGCAACGTCTATGGCGGTGGCTACGTGATCGACAACACCATCTGCATCAACACATCTGGCGGCAAGTCCACCTGCAGCGGCGACTCTGGCGGCCCATTGGTTACACACGACGGCAACCGAATTGTGGGCATTACATCCTTTGGTCATTGGGACGGCTGCACTGCCGGCCAACCCGCTGGCTTCACTCGCGTCACTGGCTACCTGGACTGGATTCGTGACAATACTGGTATCTCCTACTAAATGGAATACTTCTAAATAATAAATATTCAAAGCTTATAGCCAAAAAAAAAAAAAAAAAAAAAAAAAAAAAAACATTAGCATCGATATTTGGGAAGTGGATTGGATTCTGTTATAGAGTGTTCCCAGCTTGCACTTAATGTCTATGAGCATCAGTGGATTTACTATCCTGCCCATCTTAATATAAGCAAGTCCCACTCAAAAGTTCAATTCTCTTGATTTTACTATCTAATCTCAACTGGCGGAAATTGTATTTATATCGGACTGACAAGACTTGTTCGCGATAGACCCTAATCAAAACACAGATTATTATTCTCATGGCTAAATTCATTCATAAAAATTTCGGGAGCAACTGATAACGAGCAACTCATGATAAAGAATCTTTATGCGCGTGGATATATCTCTACTACCCAGAGTCAGCGAAGCACCGCATTCCTATCCATGAGAAGAGAGCTCCATGGCAACTAAAACCTTCTGAATCGTAGACGCAACTTCTAGAATTCATCAAAAATTGATGTATTTGCTTGGCAGTCAATCCCAATGCTCAATTTATTTGCAAATACTTTTAATATAATGTTTTGAAGCTCTATCAAATCGGCTAGAATCCCACAGGTCTAACAGCAAAACTAATTAAGTTAAATTTCGTGAACAATAGAAGAAACGCATCGAGATATCGATCTATAGATTCAATGTTTCGATTTTTCAAATGGCTTCATATCCCTCCCAATTTTCCTAGTGAGTAATTAAATGGTCACGTACTTTTCATGCCTCTTTTATTTCTGTTATTTTTCAATTTAATAGTAGGCTACGCCAGAGTTGTCGCGGATCCACTCCAACTGGTTGGTGACCCGAGTGAAGCCAGATGGCAGACCAGCAGTGCAGCCCTTACCAGAAACCCAAGAGGTGACACCCACCAATTTGCCACCATCATGGAGCACCAATGGGCCGCCAGAGTCCCCGCTGCAGGTAGACTTACCGCCGGGCGTGGAAACACACAAAATACCATCGGGTTGATGGCCATAGGTCTGGGAGCACTGGCTATTGCTGATGATCTGCAGGTCCACGCATTGCAGCCAGTCGGGTTGGGAGCCGCCATCAGAGGTTATGCCCCACCCACAGGCAACAGCCCACCAGCCATCGTACATGTTGTAGCGATCGTTGAAGCTGGGCAGCTCTACCTTGTTTACCATTGACCAGAAATCGACATGAGGAGTGTGGATCAGAGCGATATCATTACCATTGTTGTGTGGCCAGTTGTGGTTCTGTCTGAACTCTCCGCTGCCCACAGTGTGGGTGAACTGGGCGTTGGTACGCCACGTTGCACCGTAGTATATGGTCACAGAGCTGGCGCCGTTGGTGCAGTGAGCAGCTGTCAGCACCCAGTCGTGAGCAATGATGGAGCCACCACACCACCAGCCATTGAAGCTTAAGCCAACGGTGTAGGGGGCCTTGCCCTCATATGCGGGGTAGCCATTGGTAATGCGACCCTCGATCTTGGCAGACCTGGGTAGATCCTTGGGATGGACCTGCTCCACTGTTTCCGCGGAAAGGGCAGCGACTGCTAAAGCGAGTACTATGAAAGCCTTCATGCTTAACACACAATTGCTGTCTTTCGACGCAATGAAGCGTATTTTATATAGGTTTTGTATCATATCAATTGTACTTCAACAGATATCAAACACTCATTCAAATTGTATATACATATATTCATTTATTTCAACGTTCAAAAAGAAATGCAGATAACAAGATTTTTGAGCTGCCCGCGCATTGTGCGCTTATCAAAGTTTCGCATAATATACCATAACCTTTATTTGCCCCGACATCTCACTATTACCTATATACAAATAATAAATAGGGGCCACAGGTTCCTTTTCCAGTTTAAACGAAGACAAAGAAAATACAACTCGACTATCTTGTTTTATATATCTATATTCTATAGTTTTGCATATCAGCCATCAGAATTTTTAACATTTAATAATATTCAGTACGTTTTCATAAACGCACTTTAATGTTAAATACAAGTCAGAGTACTAAACAATTTAATTTTCATGACGTATTTCAATTTTTAAATTAGCCGCTACGGTGAGACGACATCTATTGGAGATGACGGTAAGCATTCAAACGCGACTAAGCAAGTTTTAATCGATATACATCGATAAGAAATCGACCAAATAAAGAGGTTATGTTAATAACAGAGAAAAACAGCTGGAAACTCTAACGCTGAAACAGTCACAACATTCGGAATTGCTGCTATTTTTTTAATTAATTTTTATTTATTTATTTATTTTATCAACAACAGAAAAACAAATAAATAACCTGAAATACATAAATAGTTATAAGATCCCAAACAAAATTAAATTTCGCATATTGCACTTAACATCATATTGAATGTTAAAATATTTTTCCCAGCTATGTTAAATAACATAGTTGCTTCATTTTCAGCTTCGTCTTAAAAATCAAAAAAGGAAAATAGTAAATATCAACACTAAGCGGCTGAAGCGCAGGAAAAAATCTTGATATTCAACAGCATGTTATAGATTGAATAATGGAAAATATTGTGCACAAATTTGCAACGATTAGTTTTCAGCCACAAGAGGTTGTCTTAACAGAGAATCGGTAAGTTCACCGAAGCGAAAGAAGCAAAAAGAAACATTAAAAGTAAATGGAGACAACGTAATATTTTAGCACTGCACCAATTTCCAAGTTTTCTTGGAACCTTAAATCAGGGGCTCCCACAAATATAGCCGATGAAATGCTGGACTCGGAAAGCCCTGATACGGACCACTCGGATGAGGTGGACTCGCAGCTGAGCCGCGGCGAGGATAACGACGAAAGTGATAGCTATAGCAGCAGCTACCGCAATGGTCGTCGTGGCGGAGTTGCCCGACGGCGAATGCCCGCTCGCATCTCTAAAGACAATTTTAATCGGGTGTGCAGCACTATTATGCGTACAGAAGTGAAGAAGAAACGTAATGAGCTGCAAACAAATGAACAGATGCTGCGCAGCATTGAGAAGATCTACACGAACAAGCGCATGAAGAAATTTACGCCTACTAGTCTGGAGACTATATTCGAGGAGCCCAGCGATGAAAATGCCGCCGATGCGGAGGACGATAGCGAGGAATGCGCCATTACCAGCCAAGTGCGGGTTGTTAAATTCGGTTCTCGCAAGTTGCGACGGGCCATCTCCTTTAACGATGGCCTCACAAAGAACAAGAATCTTATCAAAAAACGCCGCTTGAAGGTGAAGAAAACGTTTGGTAAACGTTTTGCACTTAAAAAGATCTCAATGACTGAATTCCACGATCGACTTAACAAAAGTTTGGACAGCGCCATGTCTGATACTGGCGACGATGTACCAACTAGCAGCATTACGGATATAAAGTCCACAGTCAGTACATTCATGGACGATATGCAACTAGCGAGACATACGCCGACATTTGAATAGATAGGGGGAGTCGTCGGACGGTCTTTAAGGAGAAGCTTTGATGAACAGAATGGAACAGGCTAAAATTTAAATACATTAACAGATTCAGGAATGATGACAAATGAAGTAAATTGTACGTCACCGAAGTATATGGCTGCCGTCAACAGTCAAGATTAGCTCAATAAAACAGCGGGATCTTTGTTCCCTAATGGACTTATTGCCTGGTCAATTGTACTGATTATCAATTTAGCTAAGTCTTATGTAAGATTTTATTTATTTAATGTTTATATAGGAAGTGCAGTTGAGCATTAAAACATAATTTAATTTAATTTAAGCATTATTCGCATTGAGCGCCTGAAACTATTTATGTTCTATGTTTATGTATGGTCTTAAATATATGTAAGCCTGAATACAATTCCAAATTCGATTTAGCAATGAATATAATTGTAGCAATTTATAATGTATTGATTGTTTCTATTACTTGTCTTAAGCTCAACTCGGAACTGCATGCGCAATGCCGTAAAAGCAACAAATCAATAAAACAAAAAATAATTTAATTTAAACGATCATAAAGTGCAAAGAGAAGTAAGTTGTAATCACTGACATTATCCAAATGATAAATAGTTCGATCGTGGTGCTAAATTAAATAACGGCAAATGCATTAGCAACTGCAATAAAATTCATGTGCTTATTATTCAGCCCACACATACATATTTACTTGCATATCCACATACATACATATATAACACGCAAGAGCGGTAATCATAATTTCGATTATGTATTAAATATCCACGCATGAAACTGAAAACGAAGTAAAGAAACAAATCAAGAAAAGTAAACTTTTAATACAACACACCGAACAGTAAATACTCTGCGTTTATCATCAAAGCATATTTAAGAAAAGGGACATATTTTGTAGTATTAGCATTTGCGATTTGTTAATAACATTATATTGATAAAAAATCAATAACAATATAATTCATATTTGTTTATAATCGAGATAGTAAGTACTCATTAAAGCATGTAGGCAAATTGCTCTCGTACGCTTAGTATTCCTCGAAACTAACTAAAGAGCACAGCGAAAAAGCGCTAGCCGCAAAAAAAAGGTCTACCAAAACGAGAGACGAAAAGATTTGCATAATCGACGCCGCTGCTTTTATTTTGTGTTGCTGTTGCTGTCATTACTGTTGTTGTAGTTGCTCCAATGCAGTAGCTGCTGATTGTTGTATTTTGTTGTTGTTAGCCTCATTACATTTGAACATATCACCGATCGCGAGACGATTTGATTTATTTGCTTCGCTAAGCAGGCAAAGTGAGCCGCATTTCCTAAATCGACAAAAATAATAATGCCAGCCCGCAAACCAAGAAATACTTTCAACACCAAATTAAAGTTATTTCAACGAATTAATTTAATTATAAATATATGCAACACGTTAGCAGCAGTTGCTACAGAAGGGATGGGTGCCGGGGTATTTTTGATTTCCTGCTATCGCAAATTCTTCAGTTTCATTCACATGCAAACAATGCTGTCAATTTGCCTATAACTGCGCTCTGCCCTCACAATAACCTTGGCTTGAGTAAAGAAGAGAAAAGCAAAGCAGCCTACTTGGTGGCACAGTGGGCAACCCACACTGTAAAATGTACGAGTTGTGAGTTCACGAATATTGCATGGGAGCGAACACAATACAGCCCACTGCCCACAGCCGACTGTAATCGGTGCATCTATGGTATAAGGGGCATGTCAAAGCGCTGAGCGGGGTAAACAATGCAAAAGACAAATGTATCGTGTAATGTTTTTTGTCTCACTTACCTTTTGCCGTCAACAATAACAATAACAACATGCGGTATTTTTCTGAATGAAAGCATTTTGCCGCATGCTGCGCATTTCACTGCCTACACACACACAGGCGCGTGATGTAATAGCTCCAAAGCGAGTTGAGAGGATAAGTAACTAGAGTTACAGCTACATATGTATGTACGTATATGTATATTTACTTTTGAAACTGTAAATGGTAATAACAACACCGCGAGCAACGAGCAGATATGACCGTCGACGATGCTTGTCCAGATTTGGCTTGCGCACGCACAACACGAAAAACGCGCACTATAGTAGGAGCCGGCTCCAAAGGGCGAATGACAAATGTCAAAAGAAATACATACGACGCAAACATAATAAAAGCGCAAGCGTAACACACAGGTCGCAAGAGAGTAAGAGAAAGGAGAGTGATACCAAAAGAGTGCAAGTGGCGGACAGAATAGTGCAAAGAGAGCGTTAATGCAAAAATTGTATATTGAAACGAATGCAATAGGCGGCGACGCGTCGCTGTCGACGTCCAATTAATACAGCAAAGTAGACGCAATAATTAAAGCAAAGGAAAGAGTTTATAAAAATGCTTGCAACATGCGCGCGCCACCACAGTTGTAAGCGAGACGCTGACCGACAACGAGAGTCCAAGACCAAGGAGAGTATCAAGGCAGCAACATTTACGCGCCCCTCGTAACGGCTTTTCGAAAACTAAACGGGAAACGATTTCAAACGCATTAAAAAAGAGGAGAAAGACTCTTTGTGTGTGTATGCGTGCACTCACGCGTGTGTGTGTACAGCTTAATTAAATTTCAATTAAATATTAAATGCGTGCGCCAGCAGTAAGCAGCAAGAAAAAGCAAAGCAAATGGTTTTACAGTCGGCAAGTGTTTCAATTATTGCGGCATTGACAGCACAACGCCTGTTACTGTCGCTGGTCACCTGGATGACCTGGCGCTGCTGCATCCATGTGGCTGTTGCACTAGACTGGCAACAGGTTAAGCCCATGTATTTAGTGTCCATGTATCCGAGCCCGTTTGGCATGCCCATGTCACAAACGCTTTCAACCACCTCCTTGTCCGCCGAACTAGATGCGGAAATGAGCGCTAGCAATGACGATAGCCGCATCAGCGACAGCTCAGCGGGTTCTGCGGAGATTTCAGCGGAGCCAGAGCCCCTGGTGTTAAATTTGGAAACAACACCATTGATGGACAGCATGTTGCCAGAAGGTGCGATGGCGATGGATCGTATCTTTGGCGGCGATGTGGGCAATCCACATTGTTTTCCCTATCAAGTGGGCATGCTGCTGCAGCGTCCAAAGGGTCTCTATTGGTGCGGCGGTTCGCTAATCTCGGAGCAGCATGTGCTAACAGCTGCACACTGTGTGGACATGTAGGCCAAGGTAAATTAATAGCAATGTTTATGTTTAGCTAAGCTGCTCCTTCTGCTCCCTTTTACAGGGCCAAACGCGCGCTGGTTTTCCTGGGAGCAAATGAGATTAAGAATGCTAAAGAGTCGGGACAGGTGCGTCTCATGGTGCCGAGCAGCAATTTTCATATCTATCCCACGTGGAATCCCAAACGCTTGAAAGATGATATTGCAATAGTGCGTCTGCCACATGCAGTTAGCTTTAACGGTAAACTAATCCGTATCTCATCTATGCATCTGAAACTAAACTTTTTGTCTTATCAGAGCGCATCCATCCCATACAGTTGCCAAAGCGGCACTACGAGTATCGCAGCTTTAAAAACAAGCTTGGTATTGCCTCCGGCTGGGGACGTTATGCTACAGGTGTACATGCCATAAGCAATGTGCTGCGCTATGTCCAACTGCAGATCGTCGATGATCGCACCTGTAAGCGTAACTTTCCATTATCATTTCGCGGCACAAACATATGCACCAGTGGACGCAATGCCAAGTCTACTTGCAATGGTGATTCTGGTGGCCCACTTGTGCTACAGCGCCGTCATTCAAAGAAACGTGTTCTGGTTGGCATCACCTCGTTTGGCAGTATATATGGCTGCGATCGTGGCTATCCGGCTGCCTTCACTAAGGTGGCCTCTTACCTGGACTGGATTAGCGATGAGACAGGCGTGCATTCGCACCAGGATACCACCGAAGCAATTTTCTTTGATCAGTATGTCAAGAAATATGCCAAGCAGCAACCCAAACGTAATCATCAGATGGTGGACGATGTACCCGACGAACTGGACATCCATCACCCATTGTCCGATGAGGATACGTCGGAGAATCTTAACATACGGCCACATTCCAAACAGAAATCAGAATTCGACTTTTATTTCTTGTAGCTGCCAAGTATTCAGCAAAATAAACCTTTATTTTAAGCATACATCTTTAATAACCATGACTAACCACGCCAATGTTATTCTCGAACCAATCTAAATAAGATGCGATTCGCACAAACACACCTGGCCAGCCAACAACAATGCCGAACGAAGTAGCACCTATCAAGGTGTTGCTGCTATCCGCCAGGACTAAAGGACCACCGGAATCACCGTTACAGGTGGAAGTGCCGCCAGTGGTCTTGATACACATTACGTTACTAGTCAAAATACCTCCGTACCAGCACTACAGCACTACATGATTGTCAGTGACACCAGTTGCACATTTTTAAAAAGATATCACTTAGTGGTGCTACTACTACTACTACTACTATTAACTGTTGACACCATTGACACCACCTACTATCACTGATCTTGCCCCAGCCGGAAGCGATCGCCTGCTCGCCGTCGTAAGCATTGTACGACTCCTGTTTGATAGGCAGCTGAGCGGGTTGAATATATTCATTGAGCTCGATAGGTACGGATAGCTTAATGACCGATATATCGTTGGATAGGGTGGATGCATCTCATCCCTCATGCACAGTTATGTACTTTGTCGGCACAAAGATAATCTGCTGACCTTGTTCTCATTTGTTAGTACGATTCCAGGCGCCCAGATAGATAGGTACAGCATTAGACTGACCTGGTACGGAAACTGATTTCTGCCAGCTGTTTCACCCCTGGGAATGCGTCCGGCACGCACATTATGGCGATGAATTGGTAATTTGAGATCAATGTCCACCGATATGAGCGACTGCTAGTCCACGGCCGTGGTACCGTTTACGACGGATAGGACCAGCACCGATGCGTAAACGTATTTCATATTTGTCAACTGAGCTCACAAGCCATTGGGTATAATCTTATACAGCTACATAATGGCCAAACAGTTAGCTAATCGGCTTCATACAGTATCGCTTATCAGTCTTAGAAGAACTGATTTACGATGATTGCTGAAATTGCTACTGATCCATAAATTATTAATAGTGGCTATAAAAAGTGCTACGTAATTGATAAATTTTGCTAACTTGCTTAGAAATATCGTTATATACTAGTTTTTCCATTTGGTTTCTAAATGCATTGCATATCATTTTTCTTATTCTTATAAAATTATAAAATTTGTCCACTTAATAGCCAGAAAAACCAAAATAAACGATTATTTTTATATTCCTTCGACAATGTAAGCTTTTACTCTAAGCTCGCTTTAACATTTAGATGCCCTTGTTAACAACACCGGAGTTTTCTTCGATCCAGTCCAAGTAGGAGGTGATGCGTGTGAACACACCTGGCCAGCCAACCTCGCAGCCAAGAGTAATGCCAAAGGAAGTGGCACCAATTAAGGTGTTGCTGCCATCATTTAATACCAAAGGGCCGCCGGAGTCGCCGTTGCAAGTGGAAGTGCCGCCAGTAGTCTTAATGCAAATGTGTGTTGAGCTCACGGAACCAATGTACCAAGGTGAGCAGCCTGAGTTGTTCATGATGGGGACAGTAATATACTGCAATATGTCAGTGGCACCACTTGCCTCTAAAAAAATATAGCACGATAAGCTAACTACTTCAAAAAGAAATCTAATTTAGAGCTTACGATCGGAAGTCTTGCCCCAGCCAGAGGCAATAGCCTGTTCGCCAGCATATGTGCTGTACTGGCCACTCTTGACAGGCAGCTTGGCTGGTTGAATATATTCGTTGAATACTATTTCCACGGGCAGTTTGATGAGAGAGATATCATTAGTGAGGGTGGATGGGTCCCACTTCTCATGCACAATCACGGATTTGGTCTGCACAAAAATAATCTGTTGACCTTCCTCCTTCTTATTGGTGCGATCCCATGCGCCCAGATAGACATCCACGCCGGTGGTTAGAGAGTCTGTGCAGTGAGCAGCCGTAAGAATATAGCGTTCGCTGATCACAGTGCCTCCACACCAGGCAGCTCCTCCATCGACATAGAGCATGAGTCCCGCCTGATAAGGGAATTGATTACGTTCAGCAATCTGGCCACTGGTGATGCGCCCGGCTGGTGAATCGTGACGACGAATCATAGGCACTTTAACATCAACGTCCAACGACTTGAGGGACTTCCAGTCCACGGCGCTGGTGCCGACAACGGCAACAAGAAGCAGAATCGATGCACAAGCGAATTTCATGATGAAAACAACTGAAGAAACTTGGCCAAGTCGACGATCTTTTATAGCAAATAAAGCTAGGCGACTGCATCATATATCTTGAGCTATCGCATATACCTAATCATTTGATTTACAATGGAATACTGATTGTGGCTATTTCTAGTTCCGATGCCTTGATAATTGGCGTGTGCTACTTAATAAACCTATAAATGGGAAATTCCTTGGAAGGAACATTCTTATTATTTTTTTCCAGTCGAGACTGCTCGACTAGGAAATACCCTGAACCCTCCAGGCTAATATTCTAATCATTCTGCACTTTTTCTATGTACACATACATACACATGCACTTATAAGCACGCGCTCTGCTAACTGCACAGTAAGCAGCGGCTGCGCTTGGGCTGCGCTGCAATGTGGGCAATATTATGGCAATTTATTTGTTGAATAATTTCTTTTGTAGACATACAATCTTAATGAAACTTTCAGAGCGTAATCATATGGTGTGTACATTCTAAAGCACAAGTCTCTAGTACTTGAAATGCGTTTTTTACAAATTGGGGGCGAATGGGGCGTGGTATCCAAAATCTGTAAAATACAAAATCTTTGTCCATCTTTGTCCATTAACTCTATATACAACGTAAATTTGAAGTCTCCAGGATTAAAAGTGTTTAAACTAGGCTGAAAAAACCAAGTCGATTTTTCGATTATTCTCGATAAAAAAGTTGTCGGATGAGTTATCGAAAAAATAAAGCAAACTCGTACTGCCTATGGTATACACGAGTATGCATGCCAAATTTCAGCTCTCTAGCTCTTATATCTTCTGAGATCTTTTGCTCATACGGACGGACAGACGGACAGGGCTATATCGACTCAGCTCGTCGCCCTGATCTAGAATATATATACTTTATGGGGTCTGCGATGATTCCTTCTGCCTGTTACATACATTTAACAAAACCATTATACCCTGATTTCCCATTTTTAATGGGTTCAGGGTATAAAAACCGAATATCAATGTTACTCATTGTACCTTATCCTAATCCCTATCATTTTGTTTGGGCTATGAGTAAATGAGCTCAGCTTAATTAATCACATGAATTAATTCATTTTTTTTTTTTTTTTTTTTTGGCCAAATAACCTAAGTAAATAAAATAAAGACAAGTAAGAACGTTGCAGTCGGGCGCTACCGACTGCGGAATACTCATTCACATCCCATCAGGAATTTAGTAGATAAGTTTTACTCTAATACCGTAGAAAATACAAATTTGTCCGCCCTTAGTGGGCGAAGACACCTCATTTTGGTCAGTTCTTAGAACGAGCTTACGGTACCCTAACTGCAAAATTTGAATGCTTACGCTCAAAAAATGTGAAAAATATATGGTATTTTGAAGCTTCTAGCTATTATACTTTGGGATTTTGCAGTTTGCCACGCCACCTGTGGGCGGACATATATCCGACAAAGCTTTTTGGTCTTGGGTAGTCAGCCAGAGGATATATACAAAATTGGAGGTCTCTAGCATCAATAGATGCTATATCTTCAGGTCCAATTTGCCACGCCCCTGATAGGCATAGACATAATTTTAGCATTAGAATCATAACATTAGCTTACGTGCAAAATTTCAGCGTTCGAGCTTTAAAATTTTTGGAAATACAGTTTTATCCGATTTGCCACGCCCCCAATGGGCGCAATAGCTCGTTATCTTGGGTGGCTGACGCGGATCTACATTCCCAATTTTAGCTTTCTAGCTCTTTAACTAATATAATTTCTCGAATATCGGAAAACGCATTTTCCGATTTACCACGCCCCTAGTGAGCGGATCGGGAAAATTTTAACACTTTATAAATTGGAGATATACACGAGTATGTATATAACTGCGTTCATATGGACAGACGGACGGACAGACGGATAGCAAGACGGACATTGCACAAAACTAATATACTAATTCACTTTCGTGAATGAGTATAATAAAGAAATGACGCAAAACTAATTAGAACCGTATCGAAAATTAATATTCAATCAGAAATTTGTGAATCCGTTAATATGTCTAAATCGAGTGTAGCAAATTAGAATAAACAAGTAAGAAATCTCTAGTCGCGAGTGCTCGACTACGAGATCCCCTGAACTCTTCTATGAATTGATATTTGAATAATTATTCGCGTCTTTCTGCTTACACAAAAAACACACATAGGCATGCACGCATAAATACGCATGGACTGTAGTGTGGGCTAACTATGGGAGCTTAATTGCTTAATTACTTTTCTTATCTTTTCTTGTCGTTGATGTCGACTATCTCCATGAAACTTTTAGATCGGGATCATAACATTGAAATGCGTGCAGGTGCCAAAGTACAAGTCTCTAGTATTCGAAATACGCCACTTACAAATATGTGGGTAATAGGGTGGACATAGGTTTAAATTACAACAAAAATCGAAATTATATAAAATACATATAACGCTACATTTAAGATTGGAGACTGTAGCTCTAAAGGTGTAGGAGATATAATTAAATAACTAGTCTTCGATAAGGGTATGTATCAATAGCAAAATATCGGGAGTAGTTATCGATATTGGGAGAAAAACGATATGTGCGTGATATACACGGACCTTGGAAACAAAATTTCAAGTCTCTAGCTAAGACGGACAGGGCTGAATCGACTCAGCTCGTCGCCCTAATCTAGAATATATGTATATACTTTGTGGGGTCTACCACGCCTCCTTCTGCCTGTTACATACTTTTAACAAAACCATTATACCCTGATTTCCCATTTTCAATGGGTTCAGGGTATAAGAATTGAAACAAAAGTAATTTATTTATCTCCATTCACAAACCAAATCATTCTCAAACTTTCGGCATAGATAATACATAATATCTAATTAGTACACTTCAAATACTCTACTAATTAACACCTGCCGATGGAGATTTATGAAGACATAGATACATAGCCGATAGAGGCATTCATATACATATTTTATTATGTACTTACTTCCTTACACCTCCACCAAATTTGCATTTAATAAAGCGGTTTTAGCTTTTTGTCGTATCTTACGAGATTATAAGTATTATAAACACTCATAAAAATAATAATAGTATAAATTTTCTATGCAAAGCAAAGAATTAAAACGAAAACTGATTTTGATTTTTATTTAAATAATATTCATTTGTTTAACTGAAGGTCAAATTAATCTGAATACCCGGAAAACACACCTTCATGAGTTTAATGTGACTTTTGAATGCTCTGTAAAAAAGATCTTGTTCTGTGCTGATTACAAAAACACCCAAATATGTGCATCAACAATATTAGTTTGATGTCAAAATATTAGAAATGCAATATATATTAATAGATACAGCAGAAACATATTACTTCAAAATAAATATATTCACCGGCAGAGGAGCAGTGTTGCACAGCCTGATGGAATGCATTTAAAGCCAAATGCTTATCGTTTTGCCTGAGCAAGAAGTGGTCGTGCTGATTGTTTTGTCGCCTGATTTCCCTTATTCCTTGAAGGGCATATATTTATATATTTATTTGAGTTTCCTGCTTACTTTTGCTGACCCTGTGTCGTCCTGTAAACTAAAAGCAGCCCAATTAAAGCATAATATATTTATACCCTCAGCCCATTGAAAATGGGAAATCAGGGTATAATGGTTTTGTTAAAAGTATGTAACAGGCAGAGGGAGACGTGACAGTATATATATTTTTAATCAGGGCGATGAGCTGTCGATTTAGTCCTGTCCGCCTGCTGTCCGTCCGTCCGTCCGTATGTATGAACACGTCGATCTCAGAAGATATAAAAGCTAGCGACATTTTTTTCCTAGATTAATGTTTAATGTTTTCTCCAAAAAAAAAAAAAAACGATAACTGCTCCCGATATTTATACCCTGAACCCATTGAAAATGGGAAATCAGGGTATAATGGTTTTGTTAAAAGTATGTAACAGGCAGAAGGAGGCGTGGCAGACCCCACAAAGTATATATATTCTTGATCAGGGCGACGAGCTGAGTTGATTTGGCCCTGTCCGTCTGTCTGTCCGTCCGTCCGTCCGTCCGTCCGTCCGTCCGTCCGTCCGTCCGTCCGTCCGTCCGTCCGTATGTATGAACGCGTCGATTTCAGAAGATATAAGAGATAGAGACTTCAAATTTTTTTTTAAATGTCCGTAATTACAGCGCGCATATCAAGTTAATCATTAAAAATCGATAACTCATCCCGATCTTTTTTTATCGATAAAAAACCTTATCGAAAACCAGTTATAAAATTATATCTTCTACACCCTTATTGCTAGAGTCTCCAAATTTTTAATGTATGCCTATATGCAATTTATACAATTTCGGTTTTTGTTAAAATTTACCCCCCACCCTTAAATTCACCCCCTCACCCTCACTTTTGTAAAAAGCGTATTTCAAATACTAGAGACTTGGGCTTTGGAATATACACACATATTCACCATATGATTACGCTCTAAAAGTTTCATTAAGATCGTATGTCTACAAAAGAAATTATTTAACAAATAAATTCTCATAATATTGCCCACACTGCAGCGCAGCCCAAGCGCAGTCGCTGCTTACTGCGCAGTTAGCAGAGCGCAGGCTTATGCGTGCGTGTGGATGCATGTGTATGTATGTGTGCATAAAAGAAGTGCAGAATGATTAGAATATCAGCTTGGAGGGTTCAGGGTATCTCCTAGTCGAGCAGTCTCGACTGGAGCTTTCTTACTTGTTTGTTATAAATTATATCTTGTGTAAGCAGAAACACGCGAATAGCTATTGAAATATCAATTCTTATCAGAGTTCAGGGATTTCGTAGTCAAACAGTCCCGACTATAGCTTTCTTACTTGTTGAATATTAAAAATTTATCAATATAAAATGGCATTTAAAGCAAAATCAAAGTAGCCACCATTGCAAATTAAACAGAGATCAGTATCTCGAAACTCAAATCTGAAAGCTCATATTTTGTATCTCGTTTCACATTTAGATCTCAAGTTTAAGCTCGAATCTATACAAGTGCGTATGGCTATGAACCCATTTGAGAACGTAAAATGTTATTGTCCTTGAGTTGTGACGCAAACGGTGCCAATTAAAACATTTAATGCGTGAGTACAGCAAGTAAATTAAAACATTAAAATAAATAAAATGAAAATTATTTTGCAAATAAAATTAAAACTAAACTAAAACTAGATTTAACTAGTGTTTACGCCGTGCTTTTAAATAGTTTCGCACTTGTAACACAAAACAAATGGGTGTTGTTACACAGCGACAAGCATGAATTTTAGATACCCTAGATACATCAAATATTCGGTTCGTAGAACTGATCTGACACGTTCGACTCACATTACACGCATGTATTAGCCCACCGTTCGTATGGGAAAACAGGCTTGGAGGGAATCGCAAATTTAGTGTTGAAAATACAGTTGCAAGATATCACTAATTATACAAAAGTTATGCAAGATTCGTACAACACAATTCTGAGACTTTGGGGCAGACACACAATCAATTTACTTATACTTATATATATTTAATAAAAAAAAAAAAAAAAAAAACAAATGTGAATAACAAGTAGGTGGCTTTTGAAGGTATTTTGAGTGGACGCTGCATGTGAGTCAGCCAGACTATGGCAGCTGCGGTAATTGGGGGCTAATCCCGAAATCTTAAATATGAATGGATATTGTGACGCGTTAGAGTTTGTTGGTCTTCACTTATGTTAATTGGGAAGACTTGGTTTCATTGTTTATGGATGATTCAGGCCCAGGTGGAGGAGCGTTTCGTTATAAATATGTCGATATCTATATATAGTATATATGTATTATCAAAGTAATGGCAACCAGCTGATCAAGATCATATAATGCTTAGGCTTTATGAGACCGGTTTCGCAGCTGGACGGCGAGAACAGCTGTTCAGCTTTCGCTACCGGGGCATTGCCAATTCTCGTGGCTGTTATTCTTAACGACAAGTGAAGCCAACGAAGCTAACGTTGTTCGGCTCGAATCGTGGCTGATATATAAAAACGCCATCCGGTGCGCGTGCTCAGCTCAGTTGCAGAACATTAACGGAAACGCGCGCGTGCGCTCTCGAGTTCGTGTTATATATATTATATACTTTTTGAACGGATTGCGCCTTTTTCTGTGAATTTTTTATCGTAGCGAATACGTAGAGCTTACAATTCAAAAGCCACAAGCATAGACAAGTGACACAGTTAACGGCGAAGGTCAGCGAACATGGAAGGTCAAGCGAAGCAAGCATACTTCATCAATGAAGCATATAATCACGAAGAGCCACCACATGGAGTCGGTGGAGGCGGTGGAGCAATAGAAGCAGAGAATCAACCGCGGCGTCGCAGCGGTGGTAACAAGGACCTCCAATTGGATTTATCGGATACAAAAAGCAAAGAGCAGCGAGCACTCGCAGCCCCCGTCATGGATTTCGATGATCTCCTACCATTGATTGGCGAATTTGGAAGATATCAGAAGATTTTATTCCTGTGCATGATTCCCTTCTCCTTCTTCGTGGCCTTTGTGTATTTCTCACAAATCTTTATGACACTCATACCGGAGCAGCATTGGTGCCATGTACCCGAGTTGGATGCACTCGATGTGGAGGCAAGGTGAGCTTTGCGGCTATTAAAACTTTGAGTACTCTGAGTGTGAATCATTTCGAGCAAATTACAGTTGACTGGGCCAGTTTCTCTTGGCAAGCTGGCTGACTGGTAGCTTAAGACATTTAATAACTGCTACTAGACCATGCACTTGTAGTTTAGAATGTTGTTTTTGCAATCTCAATCCAAAGCGCATAGTTTTAATACTTCATGTGATTTTATGCTGATGTTGTCAGTTTTATTTAAGGCTTATTGTCATGTTGATGGCTTCATTCTTAAAGAAACTCTATAAAAATTCGATCGATTTTAATATGTGCTCTCTCTCTCTCTCTTATAACTATTTGCAAAAATCTCAAAAACTATAGTCTTAAGAATATACATATAACAACTAGCTAAGACAAAATGATTTTATATTCAGACTTGTTTTCAAGTTCCTGCTTGTTTAACATTTAAATGGAACTTTATTTCTCATGTTGTAAGTCGTAAAAATCTATTTATTTATTTCCATTTAGCAAAACTTTCACAAAATCGCTCAATGTCTTAAAAACCCCTTTGATTGACAACGCCTTGAGTTCGACAGGGCGGTGTCAGAATGAAGTAATAAGAATTAAATTTAATTTGTGAAATATTTAAGCGCAGCTATTATAAAAACCAGCTCATAATTTTTTTTGGAGTGCCCAATAATGATCGATCTAAGCAAATTTCAAATCAAACACGAAAACGAAATAAATTCGAGTGTTCTGATCAAAGTCATTAAGTCCAAAGTTCAAGTTCTGCGGCTTATAATGACGTCTAACCTTGCAAAACGATTGTAGGTTTTTAAATTTTAGTTTTTAATCACCACAGCTAAAAGAACCTTATGAGGCAGAGTATCGGAGGAGCTTTGCTCAAAGCTGAGGCAAATTCAAATAGTGGCAGAGACAGTAAGATAAGCAGCCAGTCAGCCAGCTAGCTAGCCTGCCAGTTAGGTAGACGAGCCAGGTAAGCCAGGCCATAATTAGCAGCGCATGTTGCGACAGCGCAGTCGCAGCGCAATTTCAGCGCAGTTGACGCACAAGTGAAATAATCGTGGTAACGACGACAACAACAGCAAATGAATATGAACAACTAACTAACTAATGTTGTGTGTCGATACCAAACACGAGCTACAAATTTTCCGATGAGAGAAACGTCAAACGACAACAGCCAAACGCCGAAACTCGAATACACTCAAAATGGGTATAAGCGAAAAGAATATAAACTAGATTAAATATTGGCGCCTCCGAGGGAAAACAGAGAATGAAGAACAAATATATTTATGTACATACATACAATCTACATGGCCAGATAGTAATGACGGCATGCTACTCAAAGCTTTTTGATTCTTGCTATATGATTCTTAAAGGAATTTCGTAATTTATATTTGAATATATCATTAGGGAGTTGTACTAAAATCTCTCTCTCCCTCCCTCTCTTTCTATTTTTCTGTTTCTCTTTTCCTCTCTGTCTCTAATCTCTTTTCTTTTATCAAAAGTATCAAAAGAAATTCGTAGAAGTAGTACTTAAGGCTATGAATTATGGCCAATAATATTATTGTGTCTTATTACCAGTTTTATACTAATATGAATAAAATGTTCCAAATATAAATAAAAGTATATTATATAAAATTAGAAATAAGACCTACATGAGTTTAAATCAGTGGTATATTTTGTATACTGTCACCTCTCGGCTATGAGTTCGTCCACAATTTTAAATCTTACTGAAATTGAGCTCAACTCAGACAAGCGTTCAATTCTACTGTACCACACAGTAAAAGTATTTACATAAAAAATACAGACGATGTTAAGTGAATTGTTGATCTTATAAAAAAATAAAATAAATAAATAAACTGTCAAACTGTTTGTTAATTATAGTGTGAGATACAACTTTATCTTCAATATACATATATCCATTTATGTACACTGAAAACATATATTCTTATACTACTAAAATGTCTCTTAAAACAAAGATAAACACAAATGTATTTTTATATTTAAAAATTAATAAGAATTTATAGAATTTCAATAATACTCAATGGAGTAGAGGGAGAATAGAGAATACAATAGAGTAAAATAAATAATTCAAATACTGTGCCGTCATAAGGCATTTAAATCCTCTCACAATCCTCGCCTCGCTCTACCTCGCCAAGTCATCAATCTTACCTAACTATAATTTTAGACATATGTATGTACATAGGTTAACAGCATGATTGAATCGTCAAACATTTTTGTCAAGATCACAAGATAATTATGCTATCCAAGCTCTTAGCTCTCAGTTGTCGGATAGACAATGCGTCGCTGACCTTGGTGGGTTCATGACCGTCGACGTTCGTTACTCGAAACTTGACTAACCCAATTGCAACACCTTTTATTCAATTTGCCCGAACACAGATTGGCCCTGTCGATTCCCATGGTAAATGGAGAGTACAACAATTGCTATATGTACGATGTCAACTATACGGAACTCATGGCCCAGGGCAAAATTATGGCCGATCCGAACTGGCCGCGTGTCAAATGTCGCAATGGCTGGTCATATAATTTTACGGAAATACCTTACTCCACGGTGGCCACTGAACAGAATTGGGTCTGCGATGATGCTGCGTTACCCACCTATGCTCAATCCATTTTCTTTCTGGGTGCTATTGTTGGGGGCTTGCTCTTTGGCTGGATAGCTGACCGCTTTGGCCGTATTCCAGCTCTTATTTGTTGTAATCTAATGGGATTACTTGCGGGTGTCGCAACTGCATTTGCTAAAAACTTTTGGCAATTTGCCACAATGCGTTTCTTTGTAGGATTTGCATTCGATAATTGCTTTACCATGATGTACATACTAGGTAAGTGAAAGTGTGTCTCTTTCTCTGCTCGATGTGTATATATACATATATATAAATATTATTAATATGATTTTTGGTTTTCTTTTCGCAGTGCTCGAATATGTGGGCCCCAAATACCGTACTTTTGTTGCCAACATGTCCATCGCCATATTCTTTACAGGCGCCGCCTGTGTGTTGCCCTGGATTGCGTATTTTGTCGCCGATTGGAAGCTTTTAACCATCATTACCTCAGCTCCATTGCTGTTGGTGGTGTTTACGCCTCTCATTGTGCCCGAATCGGCGCGTTGGCTTGTCTCTCAGGGCAATGTAGACAAAGCCATTTCTATACTGCGCCAGCTGGAACGTCGCAATGGTCGTCATGTTCCGAAACAAACGTATCAGAACTTTAGGGACAGCTGCCAGCGGATGCGGGACCAGGAGCAGGAACAGAATGCTAGTTACTCTGTTCTGGATCTTTTCAAATCTCCACGCTTGCGACGCACCACTTTGCTGCTTATTGTCATCTGGATGGCTATATCGTTGGTCTTTGATGGTCATGTACGTAATGTCGGCTCTCTCGGTCTGGACATCTTCTTCACCTTTACTGTGGCCAGTTTTACGGAGCTACCTGCAGATACTTTACTTACTGTTACACTAGACCGCTTCGGACGACGTTGGTTGGCTTGCGGCTCGATGGTTGCCAGTGGCATCTTTAGTCTTCTGGCTACAATAGCACCGGTAGGCGTATATTCTGCCACGTTGGCTATAATGGGTCGTTTCTTTGTGAACATTAGCTATAATATTGGACTGCAGTATGCAGCTGAGATATTACCCACTGTAGTGCGTGCTCAGGGCGTTGCCTTTATACACATCATGGGCTATGTGGCCAGCATTATAGCACCGTTTGTTGTATATTTAGCTAACATATCGCCTGCACTGCCGCTTATCATCTTGGGTTTGCTGGGCATAGCGGGTGGCTTGCTGGCGCTGCTGCTGCCGGAGACACTGCATCACCAATTGCCACAAACACTGAGCGATGGCGAGGAGTTTGGACGTGGTCAGAGCATTTGGGATTTTCCCTGTCTAGCCAAGCAGCTAAACAATGAGGATAAATGCAATACTGATGTAGAGGAGGTGCGTTCGCCGGCGTTTGTGCGTGGCACTCAAACGGGCGCCTCGCTAACTGCATCTACACGCGGTGAGCTGCGCTCCAGCATTTTACGGCGTTCAATTCAATCGCGTAACTCCACCAAACTTTAAACAGCCTATTAGTATTTAATAGCGAAAGCGACTCATTCATTTAGGTATTTTTGCATTTTTCATAGTCCGATTAAGCTAAGTATGTGTTTGTGATATTAATTCTAAGGAACTGCATTGCCATTTGGCCTAATAAAAAAAATTTAGCCAATAACATTTGAATTACTATCTAATACTATCGATAATTTTTACCGCCACCTGTTGTAGAAGTGTCAATTATAGCCGTAGATTTTAGTGCACAATGTTCGACGCCAGCTGGCGCTCTCTGTTTACTTTTTAAATTGGAATAAGATTTATAGTAGTTGGAAATAATAGATTATTGCATTGCAAACAATTAAATGACGCTTATTTATTTGTTTTATCAGTATCCCACTTACCAAGAAATTCCAATGCAAATATTCAACCAAATTACAGATGAAAACCGCTCCCATTTGTTCGGTATAAGAAGCCCTGTGCTGCCAAACTGAACGGCAGTTAACAATGTCAACAGTAGTCTATGTGGTGTTGCTCCTAGGGCTAGCTTTGAGAGGAGGATATGGATATGCCAACAACAGTAATAATAGACTGCTGGCTGTGCTGAATGCATCATCTTCTGCGGTAGATGTGATACTGCAAATCAATGTGGAAGGCAAAAGGACTTCAGCGACCACAGAGATTACGCCGCCACTTAGCTTGAAGGACATTATTCGCGCTGAAATCAATGGGGATTGGGAGCGCGGTCGTTTTATCTTACAACTAGCCAGTCAGACGCGCACGTTGCAACTAAAGCAAGCCGTTTACGAAGCCCTGTGGCAAGAGCTGCAGCAGATGAGGCAAATCTATGATCCTCTCAAAGTACTGGATCTGTATAGCCAGCTTACACAACAGCCGCAGATGCCTTCAGCGCTACTGGTGCAGGTCTACCAGGAGTTTGTTGGGCGCAGCGCTCATTTGCTGGCGGCTCCCTTTCACACGGACAGCCGCAGCGCGAGTTTTCCAAAAGTCGACTCCTTGCTTCAGCGACTTACCCTAAGCACCCTGGACTACTTACGCGATATATTGGAAGCAGTTTTTAATCTAGTATTGGCGCTTGAGTCATCTCTCAGTGTAGTGCAACGTCTCGGTAACTTTAGTGTGAACGTCACCCAATTGACATTAGCCAATCTTCAGCTGCTGCAGCGCACCGAGTTGAAATCAAATGTGGATGCACAAGCAGCAGTGCATGATAATCTTCGTCAGTTGCTGGAGCTGCCAACTTTTGAACAGGAAGTCGGGCGCAACTTGCGTGAAGAGGTCTACGAGCAATTGCCTTTGGATGAGAAAATCCTCTACACTGCACAGAAGATTTGCATCCGCAATATGACAAATCACAATTCCTACATCTACGAGTGCCCGCAGACATATTTAATCTGCACCAATGAACGGGATCCCAAAAAGGCATCCTATTACGTACAGCGAGGAAATGGAGGTGCGAATAATACACTGCAGTTTGCGTTCTATAGTTCCTATTGGCGCAATCGCTATATCCTAATGGAGCCAAGCAACCACTCTACTGGAGACTACATTACAAAGAACGTTTACAGTCGCGATTCTATATTTTGGTGGCAAGTGGTGCAGCTCGCAGGTGGTGGTGTAGCCCTCTATGATGCAGCCACAGCTGATTCAATACTTTGTGGAGGTGATCCCAATCATTGGGACGGCGAAGAGCGACATGTTTATACACGTAGCAGCCTGGAATTTGAAAACTATCGCAGGGAATGCATCTGGAAGGTCGAAGATTGCAGCGATGTGACGAAATAGTCACCAAAATTATACAGAAATATACATACATATATTAAAGCACTTGTATTTTAAACACTTTTACTAAGAGGTATACTTTATATAGAATAGTTAGACGACATAATATATATACATATACATAATTTAGACTATGGCTCAGATATGCCTTTTTTAATGCCATACACTCAATAGGCATAACAAAAACATGAATAGCGTATTTCTAGGCAAATTTAAAAACTAACGCTTTACGCTTATGATCAAATTAATTTATTATTGTGATTATTGTCACTAATCGAAAGGCACAAGAATTTTTAAGCTAACGCTACTTACTACTTTTGCATGAAATCCCATGGTATACAGACAATACCATCGGTTAACACCGAATAGTAATGGGATATATGCAGCTTGATGTGCACGAAATGCTCAGGCTGGCACAGGCGTAGATCACGTAGCGCAGATATCATCTTGTCTGGAGTTACGGCATCGTCCTTAGTTAATGATTGCAATTTCAGTCGTGTGATCGACTCCTCGATGAGCTGTTGTTCGATGTGCTTATCCGTTTCGTATTTGGTCATGCGTTCACGTGCTAGCTTCATATTTTGACTTATAAAATCTACGAGTATGGCCCCGGGGCAGGTGGCGGGAGTGATAAACTGACCCGTTGGACTAACCATCAATGGACCCGCTTCAGATTCGACAACAATTGTAAATTCTTTCAACGTTTGCGGCCAGCTTTTTGGATACAATTGTTTGCTTAAAAAATCGTTGAGGGACGTCGTTACTTTCATAAGATGGTTGGCATAGCCACGCGCCTGTTGCTTCGGCATAAATTTACGTCGTCCGATCTGTATGTTGCGCAGAACCTGGGATAGAGTCAGCTCATAGACTGGTACCACTTTTAAATAGGCATCATGTTGCGGAATGTTTTTGATAAAGTCAATCCAATTGTTTTGCACATCACCAGTGAACAGCATTACATGACCCTCCAAGCTGATGCCTGTAAACGGAGCAAAGACTACAACGCGATTACGCAATGTCTCCAGAACTGTTCCATGGGTTTGGCTGAGGCGCTGCAGCGATTTGAGACAGCCCCTGTAATGCTCTATATTCCAGCCACATTCGTAGCGAGCATCGCGTAGTTGCAAATCTCTGACGAGCACGTTTTTAAGTTTATCAATTTCCGCTTCCATTTCAGATGTTTCTTTAGCCCTTTGTCTAGCCTTAGCAGCATTTTCCTCCATCCAAATGGAGAGAATTGGACGTGCGCTGGTTGCTTCCTATAAAATAAGAGCATTAGCTTTTATAGAGCCGCTAATATAGATATTTACATTACGAAACTGTGTTTCAAAAGCAGAAAAGTCCGTGTTGTAGTAATAATCGTAGCTGGGTTTGTTGGCCAAGCTCTCCTGTGGTTTTACTGGCGGCATGGACTTTACGCTCTTTATGTAATCCGTTGATAGATTGCAGGACTCGAGCAGATCTTGTATAAATTTTTTGGGGTCACGTGTACTGCGATCCATGCGTATCTGAACCAGCCTAAACATATCACGCTTTTCAGTAGCCGCACTCTCCCGCACATAGAATTTTAAAACTTCGGCTTCTTCATTGCGATAGCTCTGTTGGTACAGCGCCTCCAGATGAGCGCTGAGCAGCTTTAATGAATTCTCGTTGGTCTGCCTCTGCTCAGGATGCTGGCCAAATAAATCCGGATGTACAGCAAAATAAAATGGGCGTAAGGCTGTTGTAAGTTCGCTATTCAGATGCCTTCGGATCAATCCAACATTTTGTATGGCCTGCGCCTGCAAGTTGGAATGGATGATGATTTTGACCATTTCACCAGTAAGACGCAATGTCGCTGCCATTATGTAAGCTCTAGAGGAGCTCACTGCACCACATTACGGCTGCCGCACACATACACAGCATACGATCATACGTCTGCTTATTATTTACTTAAAGATTTGATTTATAAGTAAAAAAAATTACGTTTCTGCCAGTCAGCTGTTGACGTTTTGTATTTGTATACGTGAGAAAAGCAAGAATTCTTGTTGCACTGTTGTGTGCTCGTACATTGCAAGCGCAAAAATACCAACAATTACTAGTTTCAGTTGGGTAAGGCAAATTGATATTTTAAATATTTTTGTAGCGAATATTGTTTAGTCCGTCGTATTTATTTAAGTATAAGTATTATATTCAATTATCAATAAAATGTACATGCTAAAAGGTGCATACTTATTTCAGTATTCCTGCCACAGAGGTGGCAACGCTTGGAGATCAGCGTAGCCAGAATTTCAATCAGCTGCAAATACATTTTAGTGGTATCTGTGAATTTATTTATTTAATTTAATATTCAGAATGTCCACTTACTATTTTGTTATAGTTGGGCACAATGACAATCCCATATTCGAAAAAGAGTTCAGCACAGTTAACAAAGAACAGCGCGTAAATACATTAATATATAGTATAATATATAGCCAACAGAGGTGAAGTGCGTTTTATTTCACACTAATTGTATTGCAGAAGGAGGATCACAGGCATCTTAACCAGTTTATAGCGCATGCTGCATTAGATTTGGTAGATGAGCACAAATGGAAAACAGCCAATATGCAATTGAAAAGCATAGATCGTTTTAATCAATGGTTTGTGTCCGCTTTCATTACAGCGTCGCAGATACGCTTCATCATTGTGCACGACAATAAAAACGATGAGGGCATAAAGAACTTCTTTAATGAAATGTACGATACGTATATTAAGCATTCTATGAACGCCTTCTACAAAATTAACACGCCCATTAAATCGCTGATGTTTGATAAGAAATCGGATATCTTTGGGCGCAAGTATTTGTTATCGTAATATACTAATTGTATTATAAGCATTTGTAATAAAATTAAAATAAACCATTCTAAAACACAAAAAAGTTCGAGTCAAAGGTTTTATTGTTAAACAAATTAAATGAGAAAAAAAAGGCCAAAGCATGGGGCATACTTCGGCACAAATATTTCATTAACAATTCATACCATACATTCATAACACTTGCCGTTTAATTTTTATTTAAGTTTTTTATTTAGAAAAGCAGTTTAACGACAAAAAAAAGTTTAAACTTTCAGTGGATTTCTTGAATTCTCATTTCGTATCAAATCTAAAACGATTTAACGCTTTACAATTTTTAAAATAATCTATGGGTGTGTGGTTGAATGTACGAGGTATGAAACGATTTTTAATTAAAACGGCGATATTGTATGGAACTTTAGCAATCTCTTGTTGGTTGGTGCTTAATGCTTTTTGTTCTTTCCATGGCGCTCATATTTAGTTCTGGAAGAGTGCCACAAGATGAGTGGAATGGCCAAAGAAGGCAGCGTCATAATGGCAAAGGCCACCCAATCGAAGAAATGGGAAGAGAAACGTTTGTTGTACTCATTCAGATTTACAATACCACCCTCTCCAGGTTCTGAGCTAATGGCCAATTGGAGCTGCAAGTGAAATCGTGTTAGCCAAGTAGTGAGAGAATCTATATACAGAAAATATACCATCTCAGCCTCCTCGATGGGCTTGTAGGAAACCTCGGCTGCTGTGAAGTTGAAATAGCCAAAAGCCTTGGGCCGCACTACCAGGACATGAGTAAAATTTGTTTGCGGTGCGATACGTTCCACAGTAGCTGATGGCTGGCCCCCGACCACCTCAAAGGCATCGGGATGGAAGCCGTTGTCCACTAGCTGCACATTTGTAGCCGCCCCATTGCCTACATTAAAAATTGTATAGCGCACTAACAAATCGCTCTTCTCGACGAGATATTTGTTAAGGATCTGCTTAGAGACCAGCAGGCGAGCACGTGTCTCATCCTCGGAGACACAAACACTTATTACAGCGAACAAGGCGCAAAACGCTATCGTGTTTTTGAACATGCTGAAATATACAATATTTCGGAACGTTTCACTTTTTGTTGACGTGGAAGGTTCGATGAAAGCGGCGTCGCGTGTAATTATTTGGTTTATTAACACAAGGATAGCAAATAAGTACTTGCCAGCCACTAGAATACTAGAATATTATACTTATTTCTTGGCAACTTACACTAAATGTAGTTACTTAATGCTGCAGGTATGTTATGTGTATGTGTTAAACTAAATTCAGCTTAATGATAAAGACCGCTACTTTCTCGTGGCTGCTTTGTGACGTGTAAACTGTCGGCTGTCAAACTTCGTACAAATACATTTCGCATCGATACTACAGGCATCGATAACGATAGCACGTCGGCAGTCAGCAATGCATCAAAACTGGGAGCCCAGCTGTTTGGCTCCAAAATAATAACAAACGAAATTTATATTTACGCGTTGATTATCTATTAATTACATTAATTTTTTAATATGTAAAATTCTATTTAATTTTTTCAATACGCTTTATATAATAAAAAAAAGTAATAACAACTTTTAGGACAGACACAAGGCGGTGGGGGTGTACCATGTTGCCGGCACCTGTGGTTGCCCTTGAATGACATTGTCACCCTACATGCAATAAATCAGCTTAAAAGGCTTCATATGCAGCTATTTGTAAAATTCTTAAATTGTTTCAACATAACATATACGATTATGCCTCACGAATGATTTCGCTCAATCACCCAACAAAATGATCAGCACACAAAATATGAATCAACTTTACGTGCCAAATTGCACGAAGTAAGCAGGATAGCGCCTATTAGTATCACTACAGCCGAGTCGTCCGTTTATCAGTGCGTTGACACAGAACCAGCAGCAGAGTTCGTTTTTTCATCACACAGAAAAGATTGTTAGCGCTGCCATTAACTCGCCTACAGTCAGAATTTAACCAGCAGCTGGAAAACTCAACTGAAGCATGTCTCTAAACGTGGAAACGAAGCAAACTACACCATATGAAGGCCAAAAACCAGGCACTAGCGGACTACGCAAAAAAGTCTGTTAGAAATGGAAATTTACAGTTACAATTTTTAAAATGTAAGCTTTGCAGGTGAAAGTATTCACGCAGCCCAACTACACGGAAAATTTTGTACAATGCATTCTGGAAGCTAATGGTACAGCTCTGGTAGGGTCAACGTTGGTTGTAGGAGGCGATGGGCGTTACTACTGCAAGGAGGCAGCTGAACTCATTATTCGCATCTGTGCAGGCAATGGAGTGGCCAAGCTGCTGGTGGGTCAGAATGGGATACTCTCTACGCCTGCCGTCTCCAGCTTAATACGCCACAACAAAGCGCTGGGTAAGTGCAGTTACTTAATCAAGATTTAAAGATAACTTGTAATCCACAATAGAGTAGAAGGTGATAAAGGTAGGCGTTTGCTCAGTGACATTCTAATTTAAATACATACATATATAATATACTCGCATATGAATACTATAATAATAATTCTTTCTCTCAATCTTTGATCGGGTTTCAAGGTCATCAAGTCATGGTCACCAAAATATTTTGAAAAAGAAAAAACAAAACTTGTTTCGATTGAGTAAATTTTTTTTTTAAATTAAAAGAATAAATTATAATGTATTTTTTTAGAATTCAGTAAAAATAATAATTCTAAAATTAATGAATTTTTTCAGGTGGTATTGTGTTGACTGCGTCCCACAATCCTGGCGGTCCGGAAAATGATTTCGGAATTAAGTTTAACTGTGAGAATGGAGGACCTGCGCCCGATGCCTTCACCAACAAGATTTACCAACTTTCGACTACTATAAAGGCTTACACACTGGTGCCAAGCTTGCAGATTGACATCTCAAAGGTGGGCGTCAGCAACTACGACATTGGCGGCAAGCCTTTTGTGGTGGAAGTCATTGACTCTGTAGCTAACTATGTACGTCACATGGAGGAGATCTTTGATTTCGGCAAGCTGCACGATTTTGTAAGCGGCCAATCGAATGGAAAGCCCCTAAAGATGCGCATCGACTCCATGAATGGTGTAACCGGTGCCTATGTGCGTGAGATCTTTCTGAACCGTTTGGGTGCTACGGAGACATCTGTGGTTCACACCACTCCACTGCCCGACTTTGGGGGACTTCATCCAGATCCAAATTTAACTTACGCTAAGGATTTAGTGGAGACTGTGGCCAAAGGTGATTATGATATTGGCGCTGCTTTTGATGGCGACGGCGATCGCAACATGATAATCGGTAGCAAGGCCTTCTTTGTAACGCCCAGCGACTCTTTGGCGGTCATAGCGCATTATCTCGATGCAATCCCGTATTTCCAAAAGAATGGGGTACAAGGCTTTGCACGCAGTATGCCCACTGCCTCAGCTGTTGATCTAGTAGGCAAAAAGCTGGGAAAAGAGGTATTCGAGGTACCCACCGGCTGGAAGTATTTTGGTAATCTTATGGATGCAGGACGTCTCTGTCTGTGTGGCGAAGAGAGTTTCGGCACTGGCTCCAATCACATACGAGAGAAAGATGGTATTTGGGCGGTGCTCGCTTGGATTTCCGTTATGCAACACACTGGCAAGAGCATTGAGGACATTCTAAAGCAGCATTGGTCCGTCTATGGACGCAACTACTTCACACGCTACGATTATGAAGAATGCGATTTGGAACCCTGCAACGAAATGATGGCCACTATGGAGAAAAACATCACAGCTGCAGAATTTGTCGGCAAGAGCTTTTCCAGCGAGGGCAAGACCTATAAAGTCAAGGAAGCGGATAACTTCAGCTACACAGATCCCGTGGACAAATCCTTGGCCACCAAGCAGGGATTACGTATTGTGTTCGACGATGGCAGCCGCATTGTGATGCGTCTTAGTGGAACAGGCAGCTCAGGAGCTACCGTACGGTATGTATTTATGATAACGTATTTTTTGTATATACTATTGCAATGATCTCTGTTGCCTATAGCTTGTACATCGACTCTTATGAGAAACAGAATGTGCTGGGCCAGGCGAGTGTTATGCTGAAACCGCTAATAGATATTGCATTGGAAATCTCACAGCTTCCGAAGTTTACTGGGCGCAATGCACCCACTGTCATCACATAAGCGAGAAATCTACAGAATCAACTGCCATTTAGATGTTGCTAGCAGCCTGCTTCGGCATTTGTTATATTAAAATGATTGTAGCTACAACCAAAGTTTGAAAATTTTAAATTGTGAATTATAATTAAATATGTTAGAGGGATTCAACCAATTTTACCCACAAATTATATAATTAATTGAATTCCTATTCCATTTGAATTCGGAAAAGTTAAATCTGTTTTACTTACGATTTTATTTACTGAGATTGTGAAGTCGAAATAAATAAAAATTTTTGTTATACTATCGTTTTTTTTTTTTTTTTTTCTTTTTTACATTTAAAGTATATATGCAATGCACATAATATTTTTCGAATTGAATTACATATTGTTACTTTTCGTAAATATTTGAGAACTATCACCAGCGGTTTACGCATAAAAGTGTGCTGCAATTTATTTAAGTGTCGTGTTTGATTATTTTTAACGCACACAAAGAAAAAACACTTATATTTGTGTATATATTTATCAAAATCAAAATTTATTTTAGAGTTGAATGTTACTTTACAGGGGTTGATAAATAATGAAACTCGCTTAAAAGCATATTAGGTACACGCTGCTCCAGGACACTAAGCGGTAAACCAGCCATACGTACGAAAGTCTGCAGGAAGTGCAGCATAGTAATAACATCTGCACCCAATACCTCCTTATCTCTATAAAAGCAATAGGATTCGCAAAATTAAATATTCATCAAAATCTCACAACGTTTATACTCACAGTAGTTGTGCTTCGGCCACAGTTACAACATACTGGCACAAATAGGAGATATACAGCGTTTTAACATTCTTGTGAAATTGTTGAAGTACTGTTAGTAGTCCCAGAATTAAGGGCACACAATCAATGACATCTTTAGCAGACTTTGGAAGTAAACAGTCCGTATTTGCAGAATGCTGCAAGCGACCCACATGCGCAATGGTAAAGAGGAACAGAAATAAGGACATATTGTGCGAATTTTTGGGGGTCATAAAGATCTGCTCCAGAGGATCATAGTTGCCCGTATACTGAAGTATTTCTTGCAGCTCGGTAAGCATGCTCATGCCCTGCTCATTGTACAGTTTCATATTAGACGACAGTTCCAGCAACAAGGCCCTGTAAATTAGGGAACGATTAAGCAAACTCTTCAAGCTCAGATTTATCCACCCGATTTACCGATTCAGTGTTTCTGTTGTATTCTCCAGCAACTTGGCATCACACTTGCTGCTAAAACTTAGCTCGCCGGCAATATGCTGGCGCAGCAGCTGTTTATGTCCAATAGAAAGCATCCAGTCGAGGAGTGTGGGCCACACCTTTAGCCAACGTTGTGTATAGCTTTGATAATATTTAAGCGGGTGTTTGGCCACTTCACTGGGAAAGTCACGGGATTCTAGCTCCTTGGTCAGACTGTTCAGCGCATCACACCACATTCGATCCGTATTTAAATTCTTTTGCAGTCTGCCCATATAACGCTTCAACTCATCTGCCAGCATGTGCGCATAGAGCCTCTCCAGGCCCACCATCCCTGCCGGTGCCATAGCCTCGCGTAGCACGTGGAAAAAACCGGAACCAGGTAGAAGCTGTTGGTGCGGTGCACGTTTGTCATACCACGTGCACTTTAAATCTAAATAAATCGTTTGCTTTGGTTCCGTGCAACGTAATATTTCGTTTGCGAGACGCCCAATGAAATTGTCCGATTTGGTAGCATCTCCCTGCAATGGTTTAAAGTTTGGTATTGGTATTGTTTGAGACTGGAAGCGGGATTGCCATTCCTGCACTTTGTTGCGCAAAAAGCAATTGCATTCCTTTTCCACATTGTAATTAATAATGCGCTGCGATTCTTCTAACAATATACGCAGGCCCTGTACACGCAAATAGTCTTCGATATACTCAAAGGAGCGGCGATAACCCTCGATTGTCTTAGCCAGCGCTTGGAGCTTCTCCTGGAGCAACTGCACAGACGTCTTGTTCTTCTCTGGCGTAAATATAAGGCCTAAATTGTAGGCGTTAGCCAAGTGGTTGACAAATTCCTTACGTATACCATCTTCAAGCAGCTGTTTGGGATCTAGCTCAATGACGCCCACCAAAGTTGTTTTCATCATTAGTATACCTTTGGTAAATACTGCAATGGAATTGGTGAGCTGCGCCACCTTCGCACGCTCTTCGAACTGCGCATATTCGCGTATCTTATCCTTACTAAGACGTGTTGGAAACTCTTTAATGGCATTAGTTAACAGCTGTATTATTCTTGCCAGAATGCTAAACATTGTCTCCGGCACAATCTGAAGCACACGTCGCAAAAAGTTCGCTAGCTCTGTGCTGTAATAGTTAGATACAGAGATCAGATCCTCGCTTTTGGCTTGGTTGATTCGCATCAGGGGCACCTCCAGCGTGCTGGCCAGCTTCAGGAACACAGCTCGTATACTAATGACAGCGCGTGGCAAGGCTTTAATGTGATTCTGCATGATCACAATGAAATCTCGCTGCAGTAAGCACCAGGCGTAGCTGAAATCGCTAATCATCTGAATGTGTATCTCGATATCTTCCTTGAGGTTGATTAACTATGAGATATATGTACAAATTATTAAATTATATCTAAGGCTTATCATAACCCTACCTGTGCCATCTGATTTAGTAGATCGCGAGTTTCCTCCAACTGCTGCTTGACCAGCATATTTGCATGTAAATTGTGATATTCCTGGACTTCGTCCAATGCCTGCATTGCTTGTATGATCAGTCGTCCCGATTTTTGGGGTTTACCGACCTCCAGTCTTTGTAGACGATGAGCTATCTGACCAAACCATTGCTGTAGATGAGGATTCGCTTCCATTTTGGTCAATGGTCGTGATCCCCCAAAGGCTTCACTTAATTGTCTCAGATATTGAATTGCAGCATCCCGATTGTGCGTCCATCGTTGCTCGCGATTGTTTTGAAGCTCAGCCAACAGCTCCCTAACATTCAGCTCTAATTCGCCACAACCCAGCAAAAGGTGGTAGAGCATGCCAGGATCAAATTCGAGTGCAGAAAGTAATTTTTGATGTAGTTGCGCTAATGTCGCCTGGTTAAAGATGATAAGTACGGCGGGTCGTGTGTGAAGGCAATACCAACGTAACAGCACATTAGCTTGTCGCATCAACACAATTATCTGATTGGCATGCTCCAGTACGAAGACATCATCCAAGACACCTTCACGTACAATCTCTCCGATTTTTTGAAGCGTTTTATTCATCTGTTCGCGCTTCTGCTGGCAGAGTGGTTCAAGTGAACTACGTGTAACTACATTGGCCACAGCTGTGCTAGCGGCCTTGAAGCATGACCAGGCATCAATTAAGTTTACAGTGATACCCATATAAATGGAAAGTGTCCAGTTATCGTTGAAGAACTTGTCCACAATCTCACGCATTTGAGCACTTTGGGTGTGCAGCACTTGGGGCGCGAAGTAAAGGCAAACGTAGAGCATCACAGCCTGAGTCGATAATGCTGTGGTTCGATGCGTTGGATGTGGATAGATGGCCAGCTGGTTGTAAATGTCGTCGCAGCGCAAGCGAACCAAAACTAAATCTATAAAATTAGTATCGAAGCGAAAACGCGCAAAGTAAGACTCTGGATAGCTGGGCACAGACACTATTTTGTTCACTGGCAGCATCGCCTGGTTCTGTGTCGGCTGTACAAAACCCGTGGAGCGCAACAGTAGACAAACATCATGAATGTTGCTATCATCGCCGCTGGGTGTGGCATCACCTCCACTATAGCGATAATAGGCAATCAAAAGACGCTCCCGCACATCACCAGGAATATGTAAATCCAAGACGAGCAAAATTACGCCGTACAAGTATAGCGATTCGCACTGCAAACCAAGACTTACTTTAAGGACCAAATTTTTATCATTAAATTTCACTCACCAATAACTGTTTACCCTCCTCATCCTGCAGCACCGTCTCCAGCGTTTGTTGTATATAATAACCACTATTTAGCTCTTCTATATACTGCTGCAAATCTGTAGCATAATGATGTATACTCTGAAAGGCCAGGTAGAAGCGTGTTATTAGCTGAAGGTGATTTGTGCGAGTTTCCAAGTCCAAGTCGCTGAGCTCCTATATATAGATTATATATACTATATAGATTAAATATTATGTTGGCGATATTGTCCATACACTTACCGGACTACCCTCTATCTTCTTTTCATGTGCTTCAGCTACCTTGAAGTAGCTAAAGTCTAATATAATATCCGCATATTTCTGTTTATCAGCTGCGTTTTGCAACCTACGATGCGCAAAAAAATTAATTGAACTCAAAATTGTCCTTTACCAAGCTTACCGATAAATACTAGGAACATATTCTTTAAGTCGCAGTATTTCTGCAATTATGGAGTTGCCCACAGAGACAATATTAAGTAAATTTTGTCCGCATGCATTATTTTCTGAAAGAAACTCGCTCATTTTTATAAAAAAAAAAAAAAAAGCTCAAAAGCTCATACAAACAGCTGATTGAAATTTACGCCTTTAAATTAGACCGAAGGCAATCGTTATTCCTAACGTAAATTATCACGGGTCTATTCAAATTAACACTTAATCGTCAATTAGAACGCTGTGTTAAAAGTTTAAATAATCAGCTTTTTTTATAATAATAATATTTATATGTAAATCAGTTATTACTTTCAAAATACATTATTTCATAAATTCAGCATGTATTACACAGCACTGTTCGATTGCAATCAAATATCGGACTCGATAATATGAAGTGCTTTTCGTTAACACGTGAATGTCCACGCGTTGGCCGCCGCGCATTTTTTTTTTGCAAACCGCCCGTCTGGCGGAATTTACGCTATAAATTTGTTTAATTCTTAAGTAAGACGGATAACATATTATCAACGCATTAAGTTTTGGCTGACAAAATGTCGAGCTTTGTCATAGATAAAGAATCATTTGTTCGTCGAATTAAACGGTTATATACAGAATGGAAGGTAAGGAATCTCACTCTCTGTTTCTCTGTCTGCCGGGCCCACAATTCATAAATATTTATTAAGATTTTCGGGTCCCCGTTGATTGTAACGCCCGATAATGTAATGAAATTACGCCTTAATAAAGTATGGCTACCGAATATTGTAAAATTGTTGGTCATATCTGGCAAAATAGAAAACAAAACAATTCCAAAAGCAATTTAGGTTAGAACGCATGATTTTTAATTTCTTTATAATGCAAAATTCCCAAATTTATTCAACAGACGCCCAGTGCTGGACACGACAATGTGCTCAGCAATTTGGACTGCATCATGAGCGTAGTTGGTGTCGATGAGGATGTCATTTATTCAAAGTCCATGGCATTGCAGCTTTGGCTGCTTGGCTACGAACTGACCGACACAATTTCAGTTTTTGCCTCAGACGCCATATACTTTCTGACTAGCAAAAAGAAAATTGAGTTCCTTAAGCAGGCACAAAATATCAGTGAAGAAGGTGTACCGGAGATCAAGTTACTCGTGCGGGATCGTGTAAGTCTTGCATGTAAGCCTTGTACTATCTAGAATTCTTATCAAATTTTATCTCAATAGAACGACAAAGATCAGGCAAACTTTGAGAAGCTAATTACAGCAATGCAGAACTCGAAGAAGGGCAAACGTTTGGGTGTTTTCACTAAGGATGCTTTTCCTGGCGAATTCAGCGAATCTTGGAAAAAGTTTTTGACTGCTGCCAAGTTTGAGCATGTCGACATTAGTACTATAATTGCTTACTTAATGTGCCCCAAAGACGAGTCAGAGATCAACAATATACGTAAAGCATCGCTGGTTTCCATGGAAATATTCAACAAGTATCTTAAAGATGAAATAATGGACATCATCGATTCGGATAGGGTAGGCTGTACCACAACCAAATTTCATCCAATTGCATATTTATATTTATTATTTGCAGAAAGTTAAGCACACAAAGCTGGCGGACGGCTGCGAGGCAGCTATAGCAGACAAAAAATACACAAGCGGCTTAGATCCACGACTGCTTGACATGGCGTATCCTCCAATTATTCAATCTGGTGGCGCTTATAGCCTAAAATTTTCGGCAGCTGCTGATAAAAATCATTTGCACTTTGGGGTGATTGTGTGCTCGCTGGGCGCGCGCTACAAATCCTATTGCTCCAATATTTCGCGTACGTTTTTGGTTAATCCCACGGAGGCGATGCAGGAGAACTACACGTTTCTGGTAAATGTACAAGAGGAGATACTCAAACTACTTATCCCCGACGCCAAGCTCTGTGAGGTATACGATAAGACACTTGCATATGTAAAAAAGGAAAAGCCGAGTATGGTTGAGAATCTAACCAAGAGCTTTGGATTTGCCATGGGTCTGGAATTCCGTGAGAACTCAATCGTAATTGGTCCTAAGTGTCAGGCGCTTATCAAAAAGAACATGGTCTTCAATCTGCACGTGGGCATTTCGAATTTATCCAATCCCGATGCCACTGATAAGGAAGGAAAAACCTATGCGTTGTTCATAGGTGACACTGTGCTGGTGGGAGATCAGGGTCCAGCCAGTGTAATGACCCCTTCCAAGAAAAAAATCAAGAACGTGGGTATTTTCATTAAGGATGATGACGACGAAGAGGAAGATACGGATGATAAGAAGGCCGCTAAGGCGGATCAAGGAACCGAAATATTAGGTCGCAGCAAGCGCAATGCTGTGCTCGAGTCCAAGCTGCGCAATGAGATCAACACCGAAGAGAAACGCAAGGAACACCAACGTGAACTAGCTCAACAACTCAACGAACGGGCACGGGAACGTTTGGCCAAGCAGGGCAATTCTAAGGAAGTGGAGAAAGTGCGCAAGAATACAGTATCTTACAAGTCCATGAGCCAAATACCTCGTGAACCAGAAGTTAAGGAGCTAAAATTGTATGTGGACAAAAAATATGAGACAGTCATTATGCCAGTGTTTGGCATTCAGGTGCCCTTTCACATATCCACAATTAAGAATATATCTCAGTCTGTGGAGGGTGAGTATACGTATCTGCGCATTAATTTTTTCCATCCTGGCGCCACAATGGGACGTAACGAAGGCGGACTTTATCCACAACCAGAGGCAACCTTTGTCAAGGAAGTGTAAGTAAAAAACGTACTCTCTTTGATCAGTTAATTGTATATTGTATTCTCAATTGCAGCACCTATCGCAGCTCGAACGTGAAGGAACATGGAGAAGTAGCAGCTCCATCTGCCAATCTGAACAATGCGTTCCGTTTGATTAAGGAGGTGCAGAAACGTTTCAAAACTCGTGAGGCTGAGGAGCGTGAAAAAGAGGATTTGGTTAAACAAGATACGCTCATATTGTCACAAAACAAGGGTAATCCTAAGTTAAAGGATTTGTACATTCGACCCAATATTGTAACAAAACGTATGACGGGCAGCTTGGAGGCACATACTAATGGATTTCGCTACATCTCTGTGCGCGGCGATAAGGTGGACATTCTCTACAATAACATAAAGAGCGCCTTCTTTCAGCCTTGTGATGGTGAAATGATTATACTGCTTCATTTTCATTTGAAATATGCAATTATGTTTGGAAAAAAGAAACATGTGGATGTACAGTTCTATACGGAGGTTGGAGAAATTACCACAGATTTGGGCAAGCACCAGCATATGCACGATCGTGACGATTTAGCTGCCGAGCAAGCCGAACGTGAGCTCCGTCACAAGCTTAAAACGGCGTTCAAAAGCTTTTGCGAAAAGGTTGAGGCGATGACCAAGGCACAAGTCGAATTCGATACGCCGTTCCGTGAATTGGGTTTCCCTGGTGCGCCTTTCCGCAGCACTGTTACGCTGCAGCCAACATCTGGGTCGCTGGTCAATCTTACCGAATGGCCACCATTTGTAATCACTCTGGACGATGTGGAGCTGGTGCATTTTGAGCGCGTTCAGTTCCATTTACGTAATTTTGACATGATCTTTGTGTTCAAGGAGTACAACAAAAAGGTGGCAATGGTGAATGCAATACCTATGAATATGCTAGATCACGTCAAGGAATGGTTGAAGTGAGTGATGTCTAAATTTACCTCATATATCTTTTACCCAACCTATTGTGCTTATAGTTCTTGCGACATACGCTACTCGGAAGGCGTGCAATCGCTCAACTGGCAGAAGATTATGAAGACCATTACAGATGATCCTGAAGGATTTTTCGAACAAGGCGGCTGGACATTTCTGGATCCCGAATCAGGCAGCGAGGATGAAAACGAATCAGCTGAATCAGAAGAGGATGAAGCGTATAATCCAACAGATGCTGAATCGGACGATGAAACCGATGAAGATGATTCCGAGTACTCGGAAGCCTCAGAGGATGAAAGCGATGATAGTGATGGTATATTGAATAAATGACTTATCGAATTTCATTTATATATGCTTAACTTCCAGAGCTGGGCTCCGATGAAGAATCTGGTAAGGATTGGTCAGACTTGGAGCGTGAGGCTGCAGAAGAAGATCGCAATAATGATTACAACACCGACGATAAACGGAACGGAAAATTCGATGCAAAGAAACATGGCAAAAGCTCGAAGCACAGGTAAGCTGAGCTCCAAGGACATCCACTATTCATATATATACTTTTTTTTTTAAATCCTCTCTCTCTTCTCCAATTTGTTTAATTACTATACTTGTTCACGCAAAAACAGTCGTCGCGAGCGCGAGGAGCAGCGATCGTCGAACAGTAAAAAGCATAAGTCGAATTCCTCCTCCTCACATTTAAAATCCTCCAGCTCCAAACATGGCAGCTCATCTAGGTTTGTTAACGTATTCACACACGCACGCCAAACGAATTTACATACACATATTTTACACGCACAACATTTATAAAGCACTTTTCAATTTAATTATTCGATCCAACAAAGATCATACGCAATTGGCTTCAAATTGAATTATTTTTGGAATTTATTTATGAAGTAATTCAGAGTATTAATCGGGCTAGCAATGTTAAAACTTTAACTAACTAAATGGAATTTCTGATAACTTTCTAAAAAGCAATTGGAACTTATGCTTTAAATAGTGTATTTTGGAGATAGATGTAGAGACTTATTACTGATACATGTATATGCTTAGATTAGAATTAAAAATTGGTAGAAAAAAACTTGCAAGTTTCTTTATCTTAGACAAAGATTGGTATATCAACCATGAGATATAATTGTATGAAATGAGCAATTAGAGGCTGGCAATAGCAATCAGCAAAACATATATTTAAATTAGTTCATTTAATACAAATATAAGAATGTATGGAGACTTTTAATTTGGTGCTTTTTAAGAATATGGAAAAGTATTAAAAATTCGATGCTTCTAAGGGTGTATTATATTACTGTTATTATTATATAATCCAAGTTCCTGTTAATAAAAAATTAATTGCTTTTGACTAACCAAAAGGAGTTTAAGAACTTTCTTTAAAGCGTCGTTCTTTGATTACGTACCAAATTTTATTTTTTAGGTAGATCGCGCAATTAAATGTTTTGTTTTTTTCTTATAGAATATAAAATCTACTTCATAAACTATGCAAAATTCTGTTCAAAATTTTACCTAATGAAGTCTGTTCAACTACCGAATACATTCGTTTTAATTTGTAAATAATATGATTACTCTCTTTTCAAAGCCCATCGAAATCGTCTAAGGATAAATATCATAATCGGGACAAGCATCATTCCTCCTCATCGTCGGGGCATAAAAATAGCAGCAAGGATAAGGATCGCAAACGTTCACGTGAAGACAGTCGAGACAATGGCCACAAATCGAAGAAATCACGACGTTAACCATACACACAACCAGCGGTAGTTGAGATAGACACAAACTACCCACACATACAAATACACACTAGACACAAACACTCAAAACAGTCAAAACAAATACATCCATTTTGTAAATTTTTGGAGACACACACACACCTGCCACTTTCCATGCAAAATTTTCCTTGCTGTATTTAACTGTTAACCTAACCTATTTCACCGCGAACTTTATACCTCTCTTCTGCGTCTATTGCATCATTTATAAAAACTGTAATACGAATTAAATAATTATAATGCGTATATAGATTTGTCTATGTAGTTATCGTAGTGTTATTTGTTCCAGCTTCCCAAAAGATGACGATAACCATGCACGTCATAGCTGTCACGTCTGCGACTCGAGCGCAACTCCTGCTCCGGCTCTCGTTTCGGGTGGGCATTTGGACTGGTCACAGCTGCTACAGTTCCTCGTCTGCGAGTTGAATCAAACATGTTTCGTGTCTTGTTGATGGGATAGCGCATTTTGTTCTTGAGCCATGTTGTGAAGGCGCGTTCATTATCTTGCATTTTCTTAAGTTCATGTTCGTTTCGATTCAGCGTCTGTTCCATGGCATTGCGTTGCTTGCGTCGCAGCTGTTGCTCACGTTGCTGCAGCTGCCTTGCACTCAGCCCATACTCGGACATATAGCCTGTGTAACGAGGTAACTTCTCTTTCTGCAGTGCATGACGGTGCTCACAACAGAGCTTATAGTTTTTCTTAAGATCCGGCACGTTTGCAACTGTAGATGCTGCTATCGGTGTGGCTCTGGGGCGACGGCGAAAACTAAAGCGGCGGGCATTAAAGAATGTCTTGGTGTTGGTACTGGTGCTCAGGTTTTGCTCTGCGCCGTCTTCTTTTTTGTAATATACGCTGTGTTCGTCCAGCTCAAAATCTTCGGGTATATAACTGGCCACAATAACGGAGAGGTCATCCTCTTGTACATCCTCATTCACATTGTTGGTTCCAGTTAGACGACTAATCTGCTCCTGCCCTCGAACATCTAATGTTTTATACAAACTTTTATATGCTTGTCGCAGCTTGATGCGCGCCTCGTTCACAACGCGCTCATCTTCCTCGCAATCGGACTCAGTTAGCAAATTGGTTAAACTCCTCTGGTCCAACTCCTCTTCCATATACTCATTATTCAAATCGAATGTGTTCTGACGTGTTACGCGGAGTTTTTGTGTGTCTCTGGCAAGCGTCTCTGTAGCAGCCGTCAGATCATCCTCATCCACGCCAGAGAAGTCATCGTCCCCGTAGTCCATGCTGGCAGGCAGAACGGCTGGAGCAGATTGTTTGCTTTGACTGTTGCTGTTTTCTACTTCTGTAAGATCTAAAATTTCCTCGCATATTTCCTCCTCCAAATCTGGCTTTGCTGCATTCTGCTCCATATCCATCTTCGTTAGTTCATTTGTAGGCTCCTCCTCGATCGGTGCAAATCGCTCGCGTTCGGTTTGAAGCGTCAGCTCCGCCAACTTCTGCAACATCTCAGAGGACGGACTATACTGTTCTTCCTGGGTTGACTGCTGCTGTACGGGCTCGTAATTTTCTAGATTGAGTGCAAAGGTTACCTTACGGTTGGGGGCAATGCTGCCACTTAGCTGACCGACATTATCATCATCTTCGTACAGCGAAAATAGCTGTTTGTTGGCCTCCTTAATCTTGTCTACAATGTTATACTCGTTCACAGGCTTCAGGACTGCATAATAATCCAACATAAGCGGCATATTAGTACTCAACCCAACTCTGTTGTGCGAGTTAAGTCGACTCCTTTTCTACTTACAGTAAACTTCGCAATCGTCATCCGACTCTGCCTCCGGATCATACATCTCTGACTCAATTCGATACGAATTTTCGCAACTCGATTGCGTGGATTATTATTTTTAGATTAGATTTATGTGCTTAAGACGGTAAAATTTTCCATTTCGTGCTATTGAACGCTTTTACGCGCAGAGCACGAGACAAGAACCCATTAATGCAGAAAAGGGCCTATCAAAAGGTCTAAGGAACTTAGGTGTTTATGCATACACCAGATACCCTGTCTACACCTCCTGCTGAGGATATGTTTATTAATATCATATGTCTATTGCCGTTGCCAAGCCCCGACTAGACCAGCTTATCGTGCCGGCGGCTAGCGCTGTTTGGTCGATGCCTGGTGACAACTTGTCTTGGTGGAGGCCTAGGTATACTCAACTGGCTAATACCCTAGAACATTCCACTTAATGTCACTTGCTGAATAAAACTTAGAATTGCATTTATGCTTGTTCTGGACCAAGTTGAACAATATGAAATAATCAATCTTTAAGACTTACCGAATCATTATGAGATACCAGATGTTAGATTGACTCCGCAAATATTTGTACTAGTGAAAGAGCGCTCAGTCGAGTCTAAGAAATTTTGAATAACCGTTTGCCAGTGATAGCATACATACTACCAAATAAATTATAGCTCCCTTTACTGAAAAGTTTAAAAAATATTGCACTTTTAATATACCATTCACGCATACTTCATAAAGGACAAGGTATCATAATAATAGATTCGTTTGACTGGTAATTTCATGCACTTTATTTCATTGGGGTTTACTCAGTCAACCACATTTAAAGCTTAATAGCTAATCATTAAAGTCAAATTCAAAGTCGAGCAACGGTTAATATAAAACATAAACTACAAAAATGCACCTGACTTATCTGATTTTCTTGCAGTACATTATTGAGCAACACATACGAGACAATGTAGTTAATGCTTATCTTACTAATCAAGAAGCTTTCAAATGCTAACTAAATAAATTGAGAAACTTTTGCTAAGCACAAAGTTCTGTCAAGTATATAAGTTATAGCTAATTTTGTACGTATTTGAAATATGAGGGTATTCCAAATTGCATTAAATATACTTCAAACCCTCTAATACAAAAAAAAAAAAAAAAAAAAAAAAAAAACAGGAATGAAAATAATACATAAATTTCGAAACAAAATATAAAACAAATTAGAAATTAGAAATTAGAAAAAAAAATTTTTAAATATATTTCAATATGCATTATAATTAAAACCCAACAATATGTGAAAAAAATAAAGCAAATTTTAATTCATTTTTAGTAAACGTAAAAATTCCGTATATAATTACAAAAAAATAATAATTTACATTATAATTGTGCCTTAATTTTTGTATATATGAAGTTTTTCAGTTTTTTAAATTAATGTGTTTTTTTTACAACCGCATTTATCATACTTAAAAAATTATAACATTAAAAACTAAACGGCGAAATGTAATAAGAAATTCATAAAAAACTTTGGCTCACTATTATGTGATGTCTGATAAGTGTGTGAATTTATGCCAGTAAATTATGTGTATAATTTCATTAAAGGACGGGTAGAATTGTTTTAGGTTAGAAGATTGACGCATTGTATAGCTTATAAAACGCATATATTGCTACTCACTTACATTACTAATAAATTTCTTTTGGTTTAAAGGAATTCTCAATACAGTTGTTTGTTAAATAATTATCATAAGCAATGCACTGTGCTCTCTGAATGATTATACAAACTAAGTTGCATTCTATATATATATATATATATTAATTAAAATAATATATAGATTCGTGTTTGAAAAATCATAAACCTTTCGTTAGCTTCTTTGCGCAGGGAGCGCAGCTACAATTTAGTTTGCAATTTTTTTTCTTATGCAATTAAATTTTAGTAAATTACAGCTTACATAATTTTGTAACACTAAGTCGGGCTCAACATACAAAGTCTTTCGTTTTTGATGTCATTTTAAATAAATTTCTAATGTGTCTGTGTGTAATAGTGTTTTTATACGTATCTTTTACACTTTGAGGGTATACCAAACATTTTTCTTTCGAGTATAACAAAATTTGTTTTAATACATAGAAGGATAGAATTCGATTTAAGGGTTTTTGTTTTATTTTTTTTTTTTTAGGTTTGAGTTTATCTATTGTAAGTTGTTGAGAACATACAAATATATAACATATTCAGTTAATTATACACATATATATATATATATATATATATATATATATATATATATGTGTGTAGAATGCTGTCCGGGAGGCTTCTCTGCTGATTCAAATTGGATCAACCAATGCAACATAAATTTTTATTTATTTAATTCTGTTAAGAATCTGACTTTATGTAAACAGGGGCAAGTGATAAAAATCAAACCCTCGATATCCCTTAGCCGCCAGCCATATGTAGACAACATGATATGCGCCTGGTATAAAGCAAATGAGTCCAGCAACAAAAAAGACAACACCCTGTGATGTATTGTGTGGATCAGCGATGGCAAAGGTTCCCATTACAAATAACCCAGTGCCCACGACGAGCAACGTAAAGGCAGCTAGGACAGTGCGCCAATTTTCGCGCACCTTTGGATGCCGCCAGCAGTATGTATTCGTTTCCTCTGTGGGCAGATTGCCATATTCCTGTATTAGGGAATCACTGTCACGCGACGTTGTGTCTTCGGCATACTTGTAGCCCCTGAAAATTGAGAACCGAAGAAAATAAGTATTATAAAACGAGTTAAAATTTATTTTACATCTAAATGAAGCTACAAAAAGTCAGATATTGCAATTTGTATATGTAGTTGTATACAACAGAACCTCGTTTGATTGGACATATCTGGTTCCTAGTCATTTACTGCATTTTGTCATATTTTGCCCACTTATGAGCAATAATTTTGTTTACATATAATGGGCCTTTAAGGTGTACATGCTTTTAAGGCTTTCCCATAATAAATGATACTGATGATAATGATAAATAAAATTTCGTGACTAAGAGGACAACACTGCTCGAAATCATTCGTAATCATATTTCTCCCGGACAACCGTTCATCATTCAATTGTAGGTTGCACTGTACTGATAATAAAATTGTGCATATGTATATATGTATGTTCACATTGATGTACTCAACAGCAATGAAGTCGAACAAGTGCAGCCTGTTGCTTCGACCGCAACCGAAGGCCAGTCTCAAATCTTGGTGTTGGATGTCGTGTGGTTGGATAGTCTGCCATAATCTCCATAATTATGTACTGCTTTAGCTACTTGAGTTGTGCCTTGAGACGCGACATGCATGCATAATGGACCACCAATGCAATAGTGGCTACAGAAGAGCAGCAACAAATTGTAAATATTATTTATATGAATCAAGCACGCACGCGCTTATTTCAGCGTACCTACACACACACATGTAACTGCAAGTTTTATGGAAAGCTACGAGAAGTTTTGTAGTTGGTTTAGCAAACAGCTGCTTTAAAACTTAAAATTATTGTATATCATTTTTATGATTGCCTAGTAAAATAAAGCCGAGCTTTAAAATGATTCTTAGTCAGCAATAATACAATTTTCAAAAGCAACTGCTTGCGAGGTGGTTGAAACAGTGTTAAAAATAAACTGAGAAAAACTACATAGAAAATTGTTGTGCTTATATAGAAGGATTTGTATACATATAATATACAGTCAATAGAGCTTCTACTGTACTGCCCAATAAAAAGTTTTGAAATTTTAAATTGTCTAAATATGTATATACACGATGCAAGATTACTTATTGTAAAGGGTGTCTGGCACGACTCCATGGGCAAATGATGTCAACAACTGTCAAGCAACTGCTACCCACTCAAAGACTCAAAACAAGAATCAGTACCATTATTACCAGTTGCAGCGGTGAGAGGAACTCGTTTCGAACTTACTTCGGATCCTGTATGCGTATGGATACATCTTCGGTGGAGCGACCTTGTTTGGCACTGCCACTAACGCCGCCGCGCATTGGCGTAGATATCACTGTGGAGCCATAAACACGTATCGCCTCCTCTTCTTCTTCCTCAAACGCGTCATGTATGGAGAAGCCCCGAGCACCGTTGTTGTACATACTGTTTCTTCTTGCTGCTGTTGTTTTCTTTAATCTTTGTTGTTATTGTAAATAAATATAAATAGACCTTCGATTTGTTCACAATAACTGAAGACTCGAAGAACGAGCGCTTACTGCTGCGTCGCCAGCATTTTTCGGCACAGTGATACGCGTGTTGTTAACCTTTATTATTTTTGGTTACTTCGTAATGATTTTCAGTGTTTTTCTTAATATTTTCGAGACACAAAAGATAGTGTTTAGGGAGGAGAAGAATGGGTAGTCTAGTGATGCGCAAAACAGGGAATAACAGAAGTATCGCTAAAAATATCAGTCAAGTAATCGCTGGCAGCGCAACTTTGAGCCGATGCTGTTACTCTAGTCCAATCCAACCGTCAAAAATATACATAGAAATAGTATTCATATTTTATAAATCTTTCCTCAAAAATATAAGCCATTCACAGTGAAAGTATAAGTAACAATTTCTTTACTATTCCTACATATCCTGCTATAGCATATAAACTTGTGTTGCCAGATAGTTTACTAAACAAAATATGGTAGCTCCATTACATTAGCCAGTGCTTTCAGTCTCTGCAATTCAACGAAATTCTATTTTACTCTTTCAATAATTGTGAAATTTAACTGAATTTTTAAAATAAACTTCAAGATGTCACGACACAGAATTGTGCGCGGAATGGACTACAACGACGAGTACGATGGTTACGATGACGTCTATGGCCATTCTGTTGACGACGATTGCGTTTCGCCCACGGATCAGCAATGGCTTTTTGACCGGACTCGTGGACAACACAGTATGTCAGCGTTTATAAAGAAGAATAAGAATATTCAGGAGGAAGCAGAGGACGACGAAGATTACGATGAGGAGGACGAGGAATATCAAAAGGCTCGCAGAGATTCGGAAAATTTTCAAATGCCGGAGCTGGATGATACAGCGCAGGCGAAGCTCAGTTCTTGTGTGGATGAAGTGAGAAGTGTGGTGGGGGATGCAGTCTCTGAGCGCCGCATTGTTGAGACTTCTATGCGTTTCGACTACGACATACAGAAAATACTCGATGAAATACTAAACGAGGAGACAAAAAATAAAGACAAGGGCAAGCGTCCGCCAAAGTTGAAACTAAATACGACGCCAGCTGCAAAGACTATAACAGCGCCTAAGCCTACGCCCACGAAGATCACTCTCTCCACAGTGAAGGAGGCCAGACGTGGTTTTGACGTCGCCTCACCCAAAGCGCCAGCGTCACCAAATGTGTCTGGTCGGAATACGCCTACCGAAGTAGGTGACGAGGCAGGACGTTGTACTAATGTCATATTCAAAGTTTCCAAGGATCAGGCACAGCGTAATACCCAGCAGTTATACGATCAGGAGCGCTCCTCACAAAAGAGTCAAATACACATGATTGTTATTGGACACGTTGACGCAGGCAAAAGCACTCTGATGGGCCATTTGCTTTATGACACGGGAAATGTTTCACAGCGATTAATGCACAAGCACGAGCAGGAGTCAAAGAAACTGGGTAAGCAGAGCTTCATGTACGCCTGGGTGCTAGATGAAACAGGCGAAGAGCGTGCCCGTGGCATTACTATGGATGTTGGCCAGTCACGCATAGAGACAAAAACAAAAATTGTGACGCTGCTCGATGCGCCTGGGCACAAAGATTTTATACCCAACATGATATCAGGAGCAACGCAAGCGGATGTGGCGCTTCTTGTCGTTGACGCGACACGTGGTGAATTTGAATCTGGATTTGAATTGGGTGGGCAGACCCGGGAACATGCTATACTTGTTCGCTCGCTGGGTGTTAATCAGTTGGGCGTGGTAATCAATAAGTTAGATACAGTGGGCTGGTCCAAGGAGCGTTTTCTAGAGATCGTTCATAAACTGAAATCTTTTCTAAAGCAGGCTGGATTCAAGGAATCTGATGTCAGTTTTACGCCTTGTTCCGGTTTAACGGGCGAAAATCTCACAAAAAGTGCTCAAGAGCCAGGTCTAAAAGCCTGGTACGACGGACCGCATCTTCTGGATGTTATTGAACACTTTAAGGTACCCGAACGCGCGGTTAACCGGCCATTTAGGATGTCCGTAACGGATATCTATAAGGGTACAGGATCTGGATTTTGTATTTCGGGTCGTATTGAGACGGGTGCACTCTGTGTCAACGATAAGGTGCTGGTAGGTGCTAGCCGAGAACAGGCACAGGTCAAATCCTTGAGCATTGATGACCTAACTCAGACCAGTGCATTTGCCGGCGATCAGATCTCCGTAACACTAGGCGGCGTTGATATGAACAACATTACTGTGGGCTGTATTATATATGATCCACAAATGCCAATCCCTGTCACCACCCGATTTCAATGTCGTATAATCGTATTCAATGTAAAAGTGCCAATTACAATAGGGTATCCGGTACTGCTCCATCACCAGTCACTGATCGAGCCAGCTGTTGTCTGCAAGCTGACTGCATCCATTCACAAAAGTACCGGCGAGGTGATGAAGAAGAAGCCTCGTTGTCTCGGACAGAATTCGTGTGCTCTGGTCGAATTGGAGACCTCGCGTGCTATTTGTATTGAAAGATATTCCGATTATAAGGAACTTGGGCGCGTTATGTTGCGCGTTGCAGGCGTCACAATAGCTGCCGGAATGGTCACTAAAATTCGCTGAGTGCTTGCTATCTACGAATACGAAATTTTAGTTAATCTTATTATTTGTTGTAAATAAATAAAAGCTAAGTTTATAAAACCCCACTAGCTGGTATAACTATCATTTTATTTCACAATCTTGCGAGCCTTATTAAGAGCCTTAATTGGATAAAATAAGCAAAAAATTTTTATCTTAATGTAATCAAATCAAGTATTAGGCAAAAAATTCGTTTAATGTTGCCATTTCTAGTTAAATTTATCGGTCAGTGCTGCCACTCGTCCAGTGTGTCGCGACGAATGGCAACGTTGAAAATGAATCACTTTCAAGCGTGCGAGCGAGCGAGCAAGCAAGCAGAAGCGCGTAAGCCGAAAAAGAGTTATCTGTTTACCTTATAATTAAATACTGTTATCAATAAAAAAATTGCATATTTCCCGAGCAGTAGCAAAGTATCTTGCACGCGCATACATATATCGGAATAATCAATCGGAAATCGTGTGAAATCTGCTTAGACAACAACACAGAGCTTCTTTGTGCGCAGCGCTAACGAGGTAAAACTCCGAGTAGAGTTACCGTATGCCTGACATGCGGGTGATTGCTGTTGCCTCCCCTGCTCCATTAATTAAGTTTGTGTGTGTTCCAATAAAATAATTTATGAAGCACGTTCTACGTGCAATTGTCAGTATTGTGCTATGGCTATTAAAGGTATTTTTTTATTGAACAAAAACGAAAATTGACTTGCATGCTACAAGTGTGCAAATTGCTAGGCGCTTAACAGTCTCCATCATAGCCGCTAGACAACTCTGAAAATGAATCATTAAAATGTTGAGGGTAGAGCGCAATTTCGCTGAGTGAGCGAGGAGAACATTTCGAGTTCATTATAATAAAAGAAAAGAAACGAAACGAATGAATGTGCAGTACATTCCGAAAAGCAAACACTAACATACCATATACTAAAAAAAAACGATTTTATACTGAAACCTATTTTAAAATACAACTATTGCTTTCTTACATTCCACAGTGCATACAAACAAACACATACACACACATTGAGTACTCTGCAAACATTGTTGCACAGCAACAGCAACGGCAACCGCAGATAGCAGCAGAAATTTCTGTAGTAAAACGGAAGTTGTTGTCGTAGTCAGCTTCGCGGAAGAAGCACGAATAGAGGCTAGTGCTAACGTAATTTTTCTCCAAAGCAACAATTTGACGACATTTAAAAAAAAACGCACCTTTGCTACCTGAGCAAAGTAAACGCAAGCGAAAGAGCGCGAGAGGAAGAGAGAAATAACTCTCATACAGCTAGAGTTCTTCGATGGCACAAAGGTTATCAGCAATAACAAAGAATAGTAACAGTAGCAACAACAATAAAAACAACTGCTTTCAGCAATAACTGCACCTGCAACTCAAAAGCAATCGCCGAACAACGCCTAAAAAACAAGTTATATAGATATATATGTTATTCAGAGAGAGGGAGACAGAACGATACACATAAGCAACAACAATAATAATAATAACAGCCGCTGCAACAACAACTGAACCGAACCACCTCGTAACCCGCCTACGCCAGAAAGTAATAGCGCCTGGTTTAAAGTAACCCCCTATATATATATATATATATATATATATATATATATATATAATCTTATAAATATTATATATATATTATATATATATATATATATATATTAATAGTAGTTTAAAAACACAAAAACACAATGCGTGAATATAAAATTGTTGTGTTGGGCAGCGGCGGCGTTGGAAAGTCCGCATTAACCGTACAATTTGTGCAATGCATTTTTGTTGAAAAATATGATCCTACAATTGAGGACAGCTATCGCAAGCAAGTCGAAGTAGATGGTCAGCAATGTATGCTAGAAATTTTAGATACCGCAGGCACGGAACAGTTTACAGCCATGCGAGATCTTTATATGAAGAATGGACAAGGCTTTGTACTCGTCTATTCAATAACGGCACAATCGACGTTTAATGATCTGCAGGATCTGCGAGAGCAAATTCTACGCGTAAAGGATACCGATGATGTACCGATGGTTTTGGTTGGCAATAAATGCGATCTTGAGGAAGAACGAGTCGTGGGCAAGGATTTGGGCAAAAGTTTGGCAAATCAATTCAATTGCGCGTTTATGGAGACGTCAGCCAAAGCCAAAGTAAATGTGAATGATATTTTCTACGATTTGGTCCGGCAGATAAATAAGAAGTCTCCCGAAAAGAAACAAAAGAAACCGAAAAAGTCCCTATGTGTTCTGCTATAAGACTTAAAAAAAAAAGAAAATAAATAAATAAAATAAATAAATAAAAAATAAAATAAACAAAAAAAAAAACTAAAGCAAAATGAGTAACGAGTAAAAAGTAAATATTTAAACAGCATACAATTCACCTCCCCCCCCCACAAAAAAAAAAAAAAAATTGGCAAAATTTCAATAACCAAGATATACAAAATATAAGTAAAAGCTGATTAAACTGACAATGTTTTTCACTGTGCAAAGATTTTTTAATTATTACTATATTCTACTATTATAATTATATATTATATTTTGCTGATTAACAAATATAAATAGAATTCGTTTTGAGACGATTTTCTTTTAAACAAACAAATAAAAAACATTAAGGGAAAGCATTCGTAAATGAAAACATTCGCATATATTTTTCTGTTTTGAATCCTGTTTGATTTGAAACACAAACAAAGCTACAATAAATATACATGTATACAACAACAACTTATCTATATACATAGAAACACATATAAAATCGTTCTTAACAAATTAAATAATAACAAAGCAGATTTAAATGATAATCAAATTTAAGCTATAATGTCTAAATTTAAATTCGATTGTATGCCTAAAAAAAAATCACATATTTTTAAAAAATATTGTATGCAAATGAGATGTCAAAATGTTGCAAACAAAACAGAAAACCCATTATTAGTAATTAGTTTAAAGCAAATTTAAAAATAATTGTTTAAAAATGATCAATTCCTGTGTAAGTAAAATCTAAAGAAATACAAATTTAAAATAAATCACACATTCATGACAAACATTTATAAATATCCAATAATCCAAAAGCTATATATATGTATATATAGCGATAATGCAAAACTTACATTTTTGTTTGCAATTTCAAGATAATAAAAAAAAAAAAAAACATTTAAATCATATAAATCCCAAAACGAACTAAATATATGAAAATAAAATAAAGAAAATAAGCAAAATGATACAAATAATTAATATGCCCTAACATTAAATTAAAAAGAGAAACAACTAAGATACTGTACACACACATAAGAAAATCCAACGTGTATCCACAATAAATATATTACGTTATAATAAAAATTAAAAAATAAATAAATAAATATACTTTTAAATATTTTTTTAAAATCATATATATATATATATATATATATATATATATATGATTTAAAACAAAATATTTAAAAGTAAAACAAAAATTAAATAAATTCATGTAAGAAATAAAAAATGCGTTTTTTATAACACATTCGAGTCATTATTTCTGTTTTTCATTTCGTAAATAATGGTTCCTGTATTTTATTCTTGGAATATGAATATAATTTGTTATAATACAAGTACAAGTAAATTACAATCAAATAGTTCAAATATTTGCATAACCATCAAAATATCTATGGATATACATATATAGTGGGGTTATACAGAGTAATATCATTAATTTGATATGGACATTGATTACCGCTGAAATTTATATATTTTTAATTTAATTTTGTATTATTATTCTCTTTTTTTCTTTAATACAACAATAGAAGCCAACTAGCAAGTATTTAATGATTATATAATAACTTTTGTTTTTAAAATTTTAAGATTTTTGGTATAGTATAGCACAAATGCATATTTTTCAACCGTACATAAAATATGTGTTTTTTTTTTATGACTAGTTTTTTCGAATTTCATCAAGGGCTTGTACATAAGTTTTTCTATATGTTTATTTTTTTTTTTTTTTAAGTCTTTTTGCGCTGCTTGAAAATTCTTTAATTAACCCATTAAGAATCAGTCCAGCTATCAATAAGCTCTTGGTTAAAGAACTATCAGCAAAAAAATTACGAATAAAACTTAATTAATGCTAATTTGGCAACAACGAAAATTGGCAAATCAATAATAATATATAAAGTATTTAATATGTAATAGTCGAAAACAAATTATTGCACTGGGGATTTGTGTTTTGAAAATTGCACTTTAGGTTATTACACGAAATTTAAAACTAGAATTATATATATTAAATATATGTAACGATGTAACGCAGCGAGATTTTAGATTTCGTTAGATTCTGGCATGAAGATTACTACGTAAGATGTGTTCAGAATACGATTTACCTTATGTCTGTTGTAAAGATCTTGCACGTATGGTACAATTGAAATAATATAATGCGATATACTATATATGTAAGATAACAATCAATGGAGCCCTAGAGTTATCTATTTTTATATCTTTAGCTCTATTTGCGCAACTGTAATTGACCCTGGGGTTGGACCTGGATCTGTTGCTGCTGGTGTGACTGTTGCTGCTGTTGTTGAGATTGTTGCTGTTGTTGATTATGATCCTCATCGTCGCTATGCTCCTCACGCAGCGGCAACGAATCGATTTGCTTGGCGGTTGTTACTTTTTTATTGCGCTGCCAGGTGAAAACACGCGCCATTTGTAGAAACTTTTTACGGGACATTTTTCCCATGTTCTTGAGTCGCTCCTGGAAGGGCGCATCATCTTCGCCCTTGGCCTTGCCGCTCTGCTCCTTCTCCAGTGCACTCATAAAGTCCTGATTCCATCGCAGCTGGTTCATAAACTCCTCATTCTGTAGCATCAGGGCGAACTGTTCATCGGGCAACTCGAAATCTTGCTGACCGCCAGAGGGCGCCACGCGCAGAAATCCAGGTGGCAGGACACCTAATATAGAAGGACTCCAATTCCTGCTATTGTTGGACAATCCGACGGTGTGACTGATGTTGCGCTTGGTGGGCGTATTAATGGCGTTGCTGCCACTACCCTTAGTTGAAGCTCCGAACGGACGTTGTTTGGGCGAAGCGCCCGTATTGTGATGATTCGGCGAAGCTGTTGTTGTGCTCAGTAATTGCGTATGTCCAGCACTTGAGGTAACGGCTGGGAGTGTGTTTTCTGGGTCGCCATCTGTAGCGTCGATGATTATTGGCTGCTGATGATTGCGTCGCAGCTCTCTGTCCGTGTCGCTAAGATTAATGAGACTCTGTTGTGGGGAGACATTAGCATCCAGTTCATTGCGCAGTTTTTCGTTCTAATCACACATGCAGTTAGTATTAGTTAGTAAACTCTTAGTATACACAAGCAAACATACACACACACGCACAAACTTTCACGCACGCACATTGGCATATGTATGTATGTACCTGGTTGTCAGTTGACATAGCGAGTAGTTGGTCAATTGTTTGATCCACTGCACCCAAATTGGCCCGCAACACAGCTTCTATCACTTCACGGTCAATGTCCGGGAACATCTTTTTGAAGTCAGCCATAGCCTGGGAAAATTCCAGCTGCAACGTTGATGTAGCCATGATGATTTTCTTATTTTTAATTTTTCATCCCCCCTCCCCCTTTTATTGCACCAGCTGAATAGCCGATAGTAGAGCTGTGTATACGATAACTACTCGTTACAGGTATTTTTCAATAAAAAGTAACGTTAGTTACAGTAAAAAGACTGTATTAGCTAAGAAATGAAATTGCTTTTAAATCTGTTTAAAGTTACATATAAAAATAAATATGTTTCAAGATGTATTTGTGTACAACAGTAATACGCATAACGCGATACCTGTTCATTATGTGATTGCTTAATCCACTAACCACAATCACAATATTATCATCGTTATGATTTATCGATTTCGTTTCAAATACAACAGTGCTGAGTAATGTTAAATATATCGGCGCACTTAACGTTCAAATTCAATCAATCAGCACTCAAAGTTTGCACAATTTAGGTAAGCATTAATATATAACTAAATATTGTGACTCGCGTTAATTACTGCAATAATTGTCAGCATAAAAGGAAAATCATCACTCTCGTGCTTTTGATATTCTTGATGTTGATTGGACCGGTATTAAGCAGCACGTGTACTCCACTGTAGTTCCAACATGTATATGTCAATATCTACGTATGTCACCTTGCGATTATTCTTTTTAATAAGTGTCAATTATGCCGATATGGTTTGGGATATAATACTTGGTTTCACCGTTATATGCGCAGCTTGTATTCTAAAAAAAAAAGTCAGCTTATCATGTCTAATCTTAATTTGTGAAGCTGATGTAACAATAAAAATTAATTTTTATGGTATTCGATGCGTAGGTGGTATTATCAACATATGATACGTGCAAAGTTCAACAAGTGTGACACATGTTAGGCGCCTCTGATTAAAAAAAAAAAGCAGAATTAAGCGACCAATTAATGCTGTGTCAGCTGAAATTATTTTTAATTAGTTAATAAACCAAGCTAACCGATGTCTGGAGAAGATAAGACAGATTGGCCAGATTCTTGAATTAATCTTCAGTTAAAATTCATATTTTTAATCTTTTGTAATATTTTAAAGATATTTCATCATATGTATTTTTAGAAAAAAAAAAAAACAAAAAAAATAGGCTAACGATAGTATTTTGTCATCTGAAAACTCTCTTTACGTCTGTAAATTTCCACTTATTTTTTAGAGGGACACAGAAAGTTATTCGGCCTATTTCATATCTTCATCTTGAAATAGTTTTCAGATGTATACGTTAAATACTTTTTATTTTTGCAGGTGTAGTTTAAGGGATAACCGAAGTTATACATCACAAATTGATTCATATTATTTACATTTATTGGGTATTTTAATTAAAATTTCCGATGTCAGAGTGAATTTAAATCAAACCTGATGTTATTTACGTCCTCATGTTTTTAACACTAATCAAGTTTGTTTTTTCAACATATTGTATTCAATATATATATTTGGTTATATCAAATTTTGTATTTTTATATTCAGGTTTCAAAATACTTATATAAACTAATATGCATCATGTCTGTAGCTCACATTGTTTTAATGTTTGTCAGCTAAGCAATAAATCTCTGAATTATCGGGCGATTTGTCAAAAGCGTGGCATGGCATACAGTCAATCATGGAGGTTCGAGACAAAGATCGGGACCGAAAAGTTTAAGAAATCGGCCACCAGTGATCAGGGTGTAGTAGACGAGCAACTTGCATGGCCGACTTTAGTTTGCAAACAACCAAGACAGCAATAAGTACTACTTATTCATTCTCATTCATTCATGCTCTGCTCAGTTGCTAAACTTGCAACTGAGCAACAATTTCAACCGACCGCCCACTTGGGCATTAGAAACACTCGAATTTACCGCCCACTGCTTTGGTGTTCTGAAGTGCCGAAGTAGTCGGAATTTGCGTCGTTTTTACTCGTAACTGTATACCTCGGACATATTAGTGTTTGCGTGTGTGTACCATACCTGTTGATTTATCCTTTTTGTGTCTGCAACACTGGCTGTGCCTATATAAGCAAGTGCGTGCTACGGATTTGCGTTTATTGTGCACTGTCACACCCAACGCTTAACATTTGCGTAAAAAGTGTTATTTTAAAAACCAAAAGTTCAATTCCTGTAATTGCGTTTGTCAATTGTAATACAAGCCTATTGAGGTATATAGTTAAATAAATAGATTTGATAATTTGAAGGTAAGTTCCAGTTTAAATATCTGACATATATATATAATAATATTTGACACATTGCTTTATTAATATCAAAGATTCCTTTGCAAATTTATATCCCATGGTCTACGTACCATTGTAAAACTTTAATTACTAATTTATCTAGAAATATATCCATATGCATGCCATACATAGTGATAGATCACCTTATTTGGCTTTAAAAATCTGCAAACCCGTTTTTTTTCCCAAAATATATGTATTATTTTCCAAAAATGACTATCCATACAAATGATGACAATATTTTTGCCGTATTAATATCAAGAATCCATCTAAACTCTTCCATAATTGAGCAAGACTTGGGTCTTTCGTTTACACACTGTGGTATATTAGCCGTAATATCAGCGTTCTAGGGTTCGTTGCAATATGGATATGATACACTATCAATGAACCTATTCAGCAAAAAAATAAAAATAAATAAATAAGCGGGTTGAACGTATTGATAATGAATACATTGGACCACTCACTCTCTTTATCTCTCTCCCTCTCTCTATCAATCTATGTCTCTTTCCCTCTTTCTCTCCTCTCTATCTTTCTCTCTAGCACATACACGCATAGACAGTCATTTGAGTCTTGGGTCATTTCATAACATTTTATAATGCCCATTGATAATGCTTCGTGATTAGTATTTCGTTTTATTTATAAGCACACATAATATGGGCAAACAATTTTCATTGTAGTTTGTATTGTAATTGATTTTTTAAAATTAATATTAATTTTGAATGAAATGTAAAGTGAATTATGGATCTATAATACAATATTATCAGATAGAACTTCCTCCTTGAAAACTTTTGGTTTGATAACAATTAAATTTTGTGATCAAACCCGCTAATAACGTATTAATGTGTCCAGTTAAATAACAAGCTTCAATATATTACCTTCATTTGGCTTACATGCCTTATCTACTCATATCTGACAGATAAAAATTTTTTAATAAGTAACGCAAACGGTGTCACCTGTCAAATAAATCGGACGACATACTGCTACTCCTCCTTAACCAACACCTCCCTCACCAAATCTATAGATGACAGTAATGGGCTAAACGCGTATCCGATAGCAGATGAGATAATTAGTGGGCAAACCGAGTGTGAGAGTTCAATGGTATTTATATGCGTTTGACCTTGACTTCGATTTATGGTTTTAAAAATGCTGAGATGAAACACAAAAGTCTCGACAATCTTTATGTATATATACAATATGAACGAATCTATTTACGTATATATATAGAAATATTTGATAGGCGCCAAAAATTAGCCACGACATCGACGTATTATCAACATATTATCTGTAGTCATTAAAACTACGACTGCGATTCATACTTTGCGTTTCTCAAATCGGACTAGCGCATTACTCATGGAGTGCGTAAGGCAATTATATATATATATATATATATATATATATATATATATACGTTGCGCATATACATATTATAAATATATAGATAAATATATAGATATTCATAAAAACAGAAAATGATTTTGTGCTTTTGAGAAAGCTTTAATTGATATAAGCTTATAGTTCTTATGAGTAACTCTTCACAGTTTACATTCAGGATACTAATCTAGATGTCAGTTTTGACAATTTAAAGAAATGTTAGTTTATCTTTAGCAAATTAATTTAGACGCCAATTTTAAAAATTTAAAGAAATAATAAATTCTTTAGGCATTTGACCAGTTGAACCTGTTCATGCGCATTTAGATTCACAGTTGAGCATAATTAGCCATTACCATTTCATCAACAGTAATTAGGGCATTCGCAGGCCGCGTCACGGTTTTGCGGAGCTTGCCATGTGATATGCTCTTGGGGCTGTGGGTGGTGTCATGCTGGTTTGATTAGGCTTCAAAGTACTTTTTATATATTTTAGCCGATTCGCAAAACGTAGCGAAAGTTTGTCAACGTGACTTGTTCTGTTTGAAATACCCAACACCTTGAGATGAAACCTGTGAAATGCGAAGAAGAACGTGCTACTAGAAATTTTTCTTAAAAGCACAAAAAAGAACATAAAAAAGTATTATGCATATTTTAACATTGGCAACTTTGTTTGTTTCAGTGGAAGTTGTAATATGAAACCTTTTACGTAAACGGTTGGCCTCGTGTAGGTGTTGCGGTAGGAACTCGACTTGTTTTTAATTGTCAGCTAGTTGAAAACAAACTCGTACACCTGCCTATGTACATATATTTTCCTCTTTCTAAGCCCTCTCTCTTTCGATTTCTCTCAACTTTAGTTGGGTCTGGAGCAACAACAATAACCCGAGCAATAACGTGATGTCAACGTACAGCTGCTCTTTCGCCCATCAGATGGCTATTGCCATTGTTCTGCTGTCAATTGTATCGCACTTGTCGCCTGGACACGCACAGCAAAGCCTGACTATAGACGAGCAACAGCAACCTGCAATGCAAATGCTCTTCAACGAGTTCCTCGGCTCCGTACCGGCTAATGGCAAAACCAACTATTATGGTCAGCAGTTAGTAAGTATGCTACATATGCAGAAAATTAATACAAAGTGTATATACACATATGTACAACTACAATAAATTCTGACTATGTATGAAGGGTGTATATATATATACAGTAGAATCCGGTTGTAACGACTCCGCTTAAAGCGTCAAACCGAAATTCGTTGTATTGGTTGGTCCCCATACAAACTTATATGAAAGAGCCTCCGCTTAGTACGTCTCCGCTTTTAACGACAATCCGCTTATGCCGAAGGTTTTTTTCATATTTTTGACTCATATGAAAGAGCCTCCGCTTAGTACGTCTCCGCTTTTAACGACAATCCGCTTATGCCGACGGTTTTTTTCATATTTTTGAGTCAATCACCGGTTATTACGACTTGGTAACAAAAAACCCCGAAATAATGACAACAAATTTCAACATAAAAAGACTCTGTTAGTGATCAGTGATCAGTACCCTTGCTTGTGTGCGTAGAAACGCCACAAATGCTGCTAAGACAGAGAGAGGGAGAGAGAAAGTACAATGCCGTCGTCACAAAAATGTTTCTTAACCATGTTATTGAAATAGGTTTATAAAAAATAGTTGTTTTGATCAAAAATTTAAATTGTTTTATAGTAAAAACTATTACGAAAATGGCAACCGTAAAAAAAATGAAAAAACAAACTTTTTTAAATGTAGAACTATATTGATGAACTTTAAAAATATTACAGACGATAATGCAGTTTTACTAATTTAAGGAAATTGATGGAAGCCTTTGGAGAATTTCAATTAAGAGTATGAAATAAATAAATAAAATAAAATAAAATATTTTTTTATATTTCAAATATTTAATACCTACCTTAAGTACCATTTAAAGAAAATTAGCTATAATTCTATATCTATAAATGGTTTATTATTTATTCAGCTAAAATTCTTTCTCTTCCAGAAGTACCAACAGATGCAGCATCAGCTGCGACAGCAGCATTTGCGGCCAAAACAATTGCCAATCGTTTACTTTACTAACCACCAATTGCCCTTTCTGCGCGATCTAGTCATGAACTCCGATTACGATTTATTGGGGCACCTCGAGAGCTCTGAGCGAGAGCGTGATCCGCAAGAATCTCAGCTCCTGACACGCCTGCACAGACTGGTCGACAATGCTCTTGATGGCGATGATCAGCTGTTCAAACTGAGCTCCGGTGCTAAGCAGCACAATAACAAGAGAAATGCGCAGTGTGAGTAGAATTTATTATATTTATATTTCAATTGTTTTTGTTTGAATTTAAACAAAGATAAGCAAGATATGAATACACAGGTGGGTGCCTTAAACTCTGAATAAACTAAGGTTTAGTATATAAAGTTGAGTGGATATTTCATTGCAAATTGTATAAAAATACGAGGCTAGAATCGTATATGCTTATGAAGCTAACCAACTGGAATATAAGCTAATAATAATAATGGTGGTGCATGATAAATCTGTTAATTTAAATTTTATTTTATATTGTATTTCTGATATTCACATTTCCAATATTTACAAATAGTTCGTAAACAATGTAAGTGTTGCATGAAATTTAAAAAACGTCTAATTTAATCTTTACTGATACTTTTTCTGTTTCTATAGATATGAGGCCATGTCATTTCAAGATCTGCAATATGGGACGCTAGCGCAATACCGCCTCTACTTTACCCATCCGAACCGATTCACCGAAACATCTCAAAGTTAAAAGCAGTTAAAGCCGGAAAAATGCTAATATTGCAGAAAAATAAAACAAAAACATGAGAATTTATATTATATACACAAAAGTATTTAATGTTAGCTTTACTTTATCATATATCTACATACATATACATAATATTATTCATTGTTCCACTAGTATTTCCTTCTTAAATTGCGTTCTAACAAATATTATTCATTAAATACTTAGTGTTCATTTTGCAGCATATTTATTGACATATATACATGTATATTAATAAAGAATTAATAAAGAACTATAACTAGAATAATTTGTTTCAGTTTCCTTTATTAAGACAGAAAGAGATGAATGTACCTTCTATGGTCAGGACGATTATCAACTATTGCTATTGAGCAATACACTAGAAAAACATCAATGTACCATCAAATAATGTAAATAGTAATTATAAAAAATGAAAATTTGATTATGACGTACACAATGTATGTTTATTTATGTATATTCATTCAAGTTCGACATTTAACTAAAAGCTATTTTTCGAAAAGCGTATAAATGTATAATGATCTCCTCATGACAGCTGTTCAGCAACTATATAAAGGGATGAGGGAAATGGTGAGATATATTTTATTCATATAATGCTGTACATCGGTATTTTCTTAGAAAAATTGCAAATGGGAAATCAGGGTATAATGGTTTTGTTGAAATGTATGTAACAGGCAGAAGAAGGCGTGGCAGACCCCACAAAGTTTATATATTCTTGCTCAAGGCGACGAGCTGAGTTGATTTGGCCCTGTCCGTCTGTCTGTCCCCCCGTCTGTCCGTCTGTCCGTATGTATGAACGCGTCGATTTCAGAAGATATAAGAGCTAGAGACTTTAAATTTTTTTTAATGTCCGTAATTTTTTTCTGTTGGTATGTTGCAGAGAACACACAATAATGATCTCCGCTTCTTCACACCTCATACATGATCAGCTGACCAGCAGCTGCATGGCGAGGGGAAGATAGTACGGAGATACTTTTTATTCATACAATACTTTACAATAGTATTTCTTAAGAATATGAGTAGCGCCTATAAGATACTTAGAAATATACAGAAGGTCAATATTTACCGAAACTTTTCATAAAATGAATTAATTTAAATGGCCATAAGTGCACTAAAATAACAGTGCAGCTTAATGTTACAAAATACAGATAAAAGGAGCAATTTAAAGATAATACAAATTAACAATAAAGTGCTTGAGTAACTGATTAACGACTAAATAGATAAGTAAGATTTAAGTTTAACAATAGTAATGGATGGCATTAATTAATATAATTCAATTTTTTCATTTATAAGCATCTACAAGATGCACAGAGAAAAATAGCCCAAAGTGGCCAATTGGAATAATAGAGAAAAGTCGAGACAAAGTCTGGTCATCTTCTCCAATATGGGCTTAAGCTAAAATTAACTTAAATTACAAAATGTTTATGATAATTAATATAGATAATTAAATAAAAATAGTTTAACAATTCATTTTAGCAGTTTTGATTTAATTAACATTCATTCAATATATCGCAAGTGCAATTGAGTAAGTGACGATGCACCCCTGGCGTTGTGCCTATCGGGGTGCATAATCAAAACAAAACAAAAACAGCTGATTGAAAATTGCATTAAATGCAAATTTTATGCTGCTAATTGGTAAGTTTAAATATTAACAAGTAAATAATTGAAATTAATGATATTAATAATTAATATTAATTAATTAATATTAATTAATTATTATCTTTTTATATGTATGTGGCTGCTGTCATACGGAATACAGACGGGCGCATGACTGAATATAGCAGGATTGCATTAATTGCAAGCTGACTAGCAGGTGAGTTTTGCAATATAAAAACATAACAATTGAAAAAGTGATATTTATAAAGTTAACAATTAATATTAATTAATTATTATCTTTATATATAAACAGCTGCTACCATACAAAGTGCAGAGGGGCCCAAAATTGAAAATAGTCGAATTTCATTGATTGCAAGTTGACTAGCAGGTAAGTGAATTTTGCAGAAGTTAATAAAAACATTAAAAGACTATTAATGTTGATTTTTTCTTTGCAGAGCACATCAACTACGGCAAGGAGACTTAGCCAAGTGGGCTGCACAGCCAACAGGGCGTATATTTAAGTTAGTTTTTAGTTAATTACAAAATGTGCATTTAAGGCGCAAGCGCCGTCACATATGTTCCGTGCACATATATATGTATGTGCCGAAAATAAAATTTTGAAATTGTAACTGAGTGTTTAATTTGTGTTTAAATAGTGTAATTACTTAACTCTGATCCCTATGTGATCCAAATACGACCCTATAGGCAGCAAGTGGTGATGGTGGTGGTAGTGGCCGCGGCATTGGCGCAATACCCTCGAAAACAGGTAGTCGTTGCGGCTGGTGGGCTGCTGTTTGTGCAGCTTCGTTGCGTTGCTGAGCCTCACGTCGGCGAAGGAATCGCTCCCTACTTTCAGCAATTTCGTCGGCTTCCCGTTGTAGTTGTCGCTGGGTGCGTAGAGCAATGTCATTGGCCAATTGCATGCTTACGAGACTCGTGTATCTTGCCAATGTTATCCGCTGTGGGATGAACGGGTCGTAGGCAATGTTTTTGGCCAAGTTGTTGCTATGGACCCGGAGTCGATCATAGTATTTGGCGCAGAGATTGTTGAATATATCATCCGCAGATGAAACTTCCAAATCAGCTCTGATGCGCGCGTTCGAAACAAAGTACTGAGCACCAGAAATGGCTCTCAGAGCTTTGTTGTGTACAACTCGAATGCGGTTGAATTGCGCCTCAGATAGCAGAGCGCCCCATACAGGCAGCGAGTATTGCCAAAGTGGAGCAACTAGCTGCCTATAAATAATGACTTTTGTTCTAAGCGTCAATTTGCTATCCTTGTTAATGAGCCAATCTATCTTTTTAAGCCTAGCCCTGACCCTAGTAACGACCGTAGTGACATGTTGTGAGAATCGTAGTTTTGTGTCTAGAGTAACGCCCAAATACGAATGTGAGGTGCCATTTTCAATAGTTTCGTTTTTTTTTTTTTTTTCTGTTCGTATGTCTACAAAGAACACACATTAATGATCTCCGCCTCTTCCCATTCTCGTACATGAACAGCTGACCTGCAGCTGCATGATGAGGGGAAGAGTACGGGGATACTCTTTATTTATTTAATACTTTACAATAGCATTTTTTTATAAATATAAATAGCGCCTATGAGATAATTAAAACTAAAAAGGACTATATTTGTCGAAACTTTTCATTAAATGATTAAATTTAAATGGCCATAAGTGCACAAAAATAACAGTGCAGCTTAATTTTACAAAATACAAATAAAAAGAGCAAGTTAAAGATAATTCAAAATAACAATAAAGTGCTTGAGTAGCTTACAATAGACTAATTAGATGAGTAAGATATAAGTTTAACAATAGTAATAGATGGCATTAATTAATATAATTCAATTTTTTTTTCATTTATAAGCATCTACAAGATGCACAGAGAAAAATAGCCCCAAGTGGCCAATTGGAATAATAGAGAAAAGTCGAGACAAAGTCTGGTCATTTTCTCCAATACGGGCTCAAGCTAAAATTAGCTTAAATTACAAAAAGTAAATGATAATTAATATAGATAATTAAATAAAAATAGTTTAACAATTCATTTTAGCAGTTTTGATTTCATTAACATTCATTCGATATATCGCAAGTGCAATTGAGTAAGTGACGATGCACCCCTGGCGTTGTGCCTATCGGGGTGCATAATCAAAACAAAACAAAAACAGCTGATTGAAAATTGCATTAAATGCAAATTTTATGCTGCTAATTGGTAAGTTTAAATATTAACAAGTAAATAATTGAGATTAATGATATTAATAATTAATATTAATTAATTATTATCTCTTTATATGTATGTGGCTGCTGTCATACGGAATACAGACGGGCGCAATACCTAATATAGCAGGATTGCATTAATTGCAAGCTGACTAACAGGTGAGTTTTGCAATATAAAAAATTAACAATTGAAAAAGTGATATTAATAAAGTTAACAATTAATATTAATTAATTATTATCTTTATATATAAACAGCTGCTACCATACAAGGTGCAGAGGGGCGCAAAGCTGGAAATAGTCGAATTTCATTAATTGCGAGCTGACTAGCAGGTAAGTGCATTTTGCAGAAGTTAATAAAAACATTCAAAGATTATTAATGTTGATTTTTCCCTTGCAGAGCACATCAACCACGGCAAGGAGACCCAGCCAAGTGGGCCGCACAGCCAATAGGGCGTATGTTTAAGTTAGTTTTTAGTTAATTCAAAATGTGCATTTAAGGCGCAAGCGCCGTCACATATGTTCCGTGCACATACATATGTATGTGCCGAAAATAAAATTTTGAAATTGTAACTGAGTGTTTAATTTGTGTTTAAATAGTGTAATTACTTAACTCTGATCCCTATGTGATCCAAATACGACCCTATAGGCAGCAAGTGGTGATGGTGGTGGTAGTGGCCGCGGCATTGGCGCAATACCCTCGAACACAGGTAGCCGTTGCGGCTGGTGGGCTGCTGCTTGTGCTGCTTCGTTGCGTTGCTGAGCCTCACGTCGGCGAAGGAATCGCTCCCTACTTTCAGCTATTTCGTCGGCCTCCCGTAGTAGTAGTCGCTGGGTGCGTAGAGCAATGTCATTGGCCAAATGCGTATTTACGAGACTCGTGTATCTTGCCAATGTTATCCGCTGTGGGATGAACGGGTCGTAGGCAATGTTTTTGGCCAAGTTGTTGGTATGGACCCGGAGTCGATCATAGTATTTGGCGCAGAGATTGTTGAATATATCATCCGCAGATAAAACGTCCAGATCAGCTCTGATGCGCGCGTTCGAAACAAAGTACTGAGCACCAGAGATGGCTCTCAGAGCTTTGTTGTGTACGACTCGAATGCGGCTGAATTGCGCCTCAGATAGCAGAGCACCCCATACAGGCAGCGAGTATTGCCAAAGTGGAGCAACTAGCTGTCTATAAATAATAACTTTTGTCTTAAGCGTCAATTTGCTATCTTTGTTAATGAGCCAATCTATCTTTTTAAGCCTAGCCCTGACCCTAGTAACGACCGTAGTGACATGTTGTGAGAATCGTAGTTTTGTGTCTAGAGTAACGCCCAAATACGAATGTGAGGTGCCATTTTCAATAGTTTCGTTGCCAATACGAATAGCCTGATATGGCGCTATAACTCGAAGCGTATGCATGATATGCATAGTCTTGCTTGCATTAATTGTAATGCACCACTTGCTCGCCCATTCAGCCAATCTATCCATATAAGCTTGCTGTTGAATAAGCGCATCTGCTTGACGAAAGTCTGCCGAAAGAACGATGACGTCGTCAGCATAAGTGGCAATCAAAGTCCCTCGCGGATAAGCTGGCCTCGGCATATCGCTGGTGTACACATTGTACAAGATAGGCCCGAGCAAGCTACCTTGTGGCACACCAGCGTGAATTTGCTTAATACCTGAGCGACAGCCACCGTGACACTCAACAATAAAGGTGCGATCTGTTAGATAGCAGCAGAGGATGCGGTAGAGAGCATCCGGCAGTAGCCTCTTAAGCTTATACTTCAAGCCTGTATGCCACACTCGATCAAAGGCTTCTTTGATATCCATGTACACAGCAGAGCAGTATTTATGGTCATCAAACGATTTAATAATAAATTGGGTGACTCGACCCAATTGCTGTTCAGCTGAGTGCGCTTTGCGGAATCCAAATTGATGGTTTGGGATCGCATTTACAAGAGTATCTTGCTCCAGCATACGGCTCAAAATAAGATACTCGAGTATCTTTGAGAGGCCAGACAGCAGACTTATTGGCCTGTATGATGCGACGTGTTGCGTAGGCTTGCCAGGCTTATGCACCATCTTCACCATCGCTAGCTTCCAGCAAGAGGGGAAATGACCCAGTCTAAAAGAGTTATTGCATATCAAGACGAGATACAGAATAGCCTTCATCGGCAGCGCTTTAATGGTGTGATTATCAATTTGATCCAATCCAGCCGCTTTTTTGTTCTCTAGCGTGCTGATGTGACTGATGACCTCAGCCGCAGTGACTGGCCGAAATGAGACTGAAGCAGTCAAAGATGGCTGGCTAACTTGAGCCTCGATCTCGGCCAGATCACTGGGCGGCGTAGTCACGATTGGCAGAAAACGCTGCTCAAGACTCGCAGCAAATGTTTCGGCCTTCTCGGCTGTTGTCTTGCACCAGACATTTTGCGCATTAGAGCCATTGTCACTGGAGGACTTCAACAGCGGTAGATTTGGAGCAGGCTGCCGCTTGATCTCGTTGGTCAGCCGCCAGAGCTTCTGCATACTATATCTATCAGTTGGATCGATAGATCTAAATAGCTCTTCCTCATACTTCTGCCTAGCATATATGAGCTCTTTGCGTATGCGATTCGATAGCCTGTTGCAGAGCATCTTAAGCATCGGATTGCGACTTCGAGTAAGATAGCGCTTGACTTGCTTATGGGCCTCGATTAGTTGCAGAGTCTGTCTATTTACACGATATCTAGTCCTCTTTATCGTGCGTGGGTGCTGTGCATTCGCATAGTTTGCAGCATCTTCAATGTTTTTTACAAAAATATTGACCGCATCATCAATATCGTCAGCACTGTTGATCTCAGTGTTGAGCAAGATTTTGTCGTTTAGATAGCTCTGAAATTTGTTGATGTTAGCGTTCAGATCAAGTAGATGGCCTTTTGCTCTGCTGGTGACAGGCTTCTCAACCAGCTGAACTTGCAACGGGAGATGATCAGAGCTAAGCTCGAAAGAGTCAGTGATGGTCAGCAAATCTCGCCTGATGCCTTTAAATAGCGCAAAGTCAATGGCAGACGGAGTTTGGCGCGAATTAAACGGAAAATGGGTGGGCGACCCAGTTGCCAGAATGTTGCAATTCACTTGTAGAATACTATTGACTAGCATTCGGCCACGGAGACAAGATCTGGCGTTGCCCCACCACTGACTTTTCGCGTTCCAGTCACCACCGACTATAAAAGTGTCACCCAGAGAAGATAGCAGGTTGTTGAAATCTTGCCCAGACCAGATGACTTGCGGCGGGCAGTAGATTGAGACAATATTAATGTGACGGCCATTTTGCAGGCTGACTGAAACTTCGACAGATTGATGCGAGTCGTTAGATGTAAAGCGCATAGCATAATGGCATATCTGTTGTTTAATTATAAAGGCTGCACCTCCTCTGCGCCTGTTTGAGGGGTGATTTGCTAAATAAACAATATAGCCATTAATAGCAATGCTATCGCTATCAGTCAGATGCGTCTCAGACACTAGCATTATGTCTACATCGTGCTTGACGAGATACAGATTGAGCTCATTAAGCTTTTTCTTGACACCTGCAGCATTCCAAAAAGATATGTTCATGTTGTTGACACGTTGAGATACAGCAGGCTGCAGTGCAGCGCTGCGTCTACTGGCATTTGGGGAAGTGGATACATTGTTAGACATTTAAGCGCTCATTGGGACCAAATTGGGCCAGCAGGCAGGCCGTGAGTGTGGTCATCATCTCGATGAGTTTGTCTATTTTAGCCTCTAATCTAAAGCTAACTTGCACTGGCATACTTGGCACATTCGCATTCATTGGCTGCTCGAAACGTTGAAAATGAACACCCCCACTAACAGGATGCGCACCCCCATCTATTGGTTGCGGATGCCTACGGCGCGTACTCAGACTACGGCTACGTTTTGGCTGCGGCGGCCGCTGCGCGCTTGCCTGCCTAGGCAAACGAACTTGTTGCTGTTGTTGTTGTTGCTGCTGTTGTTGTTGTTGCTGGCTAACTTTGGTGGCTTTTTGCCTAGACTGACGCTGTTTGCTGCTAATAGCTGCCGGTCCGACAGGCTGAGCAAATTGAAGGCCCGCCCGAAGAGCAGCCGAATAACTGGGCCCTGCACTAACAGTTTGCGGTCGTGACTGAGGGGGGGCTTGCTGAAAAAGATTTGGCATATTTGACAAATTTGGCATATTTGCTCGATTGCTCTGAGCAGCTGCAGTGGGAGCAGGCTTGGCTAAACTGTTTATGACCTTTGCTAGCTGCGTGGCACTTTCATTTTCGCGCTTCTTGCACGCTTCTTTATAAGAAGGGCAGCCTTTGTAGCTCGCGGCATGTGGGCCGGAGCAATTGGCACACTTCGCTGGAGTTTGGTCGCCTTTTTGCTTGCCACAGTCCGTGGAAGCATGATTGGCGCCGCACTTGACGCAGGCGAAGGGGCGACGGCAATAATTCTTTGTGTGCCCGAATTTTTGGCACCTATGGCATTGAGCAATTTCATTTGTTTTATACGGCCGCTCAATTTTGACACGCTGGTTGCCAATGGCCGTAATTTGCAGCAATTCTGCGTTGTTTGCGCTGACGGCCAACTCAACCTCAAAGAGGTCAAGCGGCTCTTTAGAGAAGCGTGATTTAATGCCTCTTAAGAAGCGAACTTCGTGCCCTAATTTGGCCAACTGCTCGCGGATATAGTGATCCGGAGTGGAGAAATGCAGATGCCGAATAACAGCTCTATAGCCGCGCTCGCATTTCAATTGAAATGTGTAATTTTCAATTGAATTTGCGTCGAGATATCTTACCAACTTGCGGTGCGTGGCAACGTCCTTGCACTGGACACGAATGCCGTGGTTAGCAGCAGGCTTGGTGGAGTAATTGTCCTGGCCAACAGCGTCATCCAGGCGTAATAGCAGAGGCATAATATCCGTCACGTTGGCGATAAATATTTCTAGGTGAGGTGCCTGCTGGCGGCTGCGCTCTCGCGACCGATCTCGCTGCCGTCCAACTAGCAATTGGCTGGGCTGCCCACTTCTGCCATTTACCACCACCAGGCATGGCAGGGCGCGGGCTGTGAATATCTCAATCGATACCTAGTATCATTTGTTTAGAAATTAAGTGGCGCCTGAAAACATGCTACGCAGAGCAGTCAGGGCTCGAGTTGCTGGGGAACTGCTCAGCCAGGGCTGAGAAGCTTATTGACATTACTATCGTAATATATGAATGTTATCGATGTGCGATCATTTTGAATGGCGAACTTAGAGCTATTGTGACTTAGAACTATATTTACAAATAACAATAGGAAAACTTAAATTAACTTAGCTAATCATACTAATTATTTTCTTTTTATTTACAGGTGAGGAGACATCTAGGCGAGGAAACCATCAGGACCATCAGGGGCGGACGGCTTTCGTCAGTGGCAGCACAATCGGTGGAAATTATGCAGGACAAGATGAGTGGCTGCTGGCACCGCAATGTGGACCAGCGACACATGGTAGATATTAGGCATCTCGAGTTTGCTGGAGACTAGCACCAGCATCACCAGATCCTCAAGTGGCAGGAAGCAGGTAAGTTGACATCATTATTGACAATTTACTGAAATCTGTTCAATTACAGATTCAGCAAATCGACTGCATCCATCGGCAAAGCAGGTATGTGGTCATCATTATTGGCAATTTACTGAAATCTGTTCAATTACAGATTCAGCAAATCAACTGCATCCATCGGCAAAGCAAGTAAGTGGACATCATTATTGGCAATTTACTCAGCATCACCAGGTCCTCAAGTGGCAGGAAGCAGGTAAGTTGACATCATTATTGACAATTTACTGAAATCTGTTCAATTACAGATTCAGCAAATCGACTGCATCCATCGGTAAAGCAGGTATGTGGTCATCATTATTGGCAATTTACTGAAATCTGTTCAATTACAGATTCAGCAAATCAACTGCATCCATCGGCATCATCTGGGGCATCCAGGATTTGGACAAGTCAACTGGCTGTCTGGCACACTAACACCAGCATCACCAGATCCTCAAGTGGCAGAAAGCAGGTAAGTGTGTAACATCATTGGCAGTTCACTGAAATCTGATAATTATAGATTCAGCTAATCAACTGCTCCATCTTGGACATCCAGGGACGGAACATAGGTAAGTGTGTAATGATATTGGTATTGACTTCGTTTAATTGCAGGTATTGGACTTCTGGCATCGGACTTCTGGCATCGGACATAGGTAAGTGTGTAATGATTTTGGTATTGACTTCGTTGAATTGCAGGTATTGGACTTCTGGCATCGGACTTCTGGCATCGGACATAGGTAAGTGTGTAATGATATTGGTATTGACTTCGTTTAATTGCAGGTATAGGACTTCTGGCATCGGACTTCTGGCATCGGACATCAAGGAGACGGGGCATCTGTACGGGCAGTGTGTTTCTCAATACGGACTATACAAATATAGTGTATATATTTGTAATTGTTGATTACATATGAATTTGCATTTGCTTACGCATTTGCATCTTCATATGCAATTTGGGCACAATCATGTGCATTAGAGCAATTATATTCGTTTGTCTTTCATCAGGTGAGTGGCCAACAATCCAATCATATTGATCAGCTTGTCGATCTTCTCTTCCAGGTTACTACTGGAGTTGTTGCTGTTGACTACTGGGGCGGCAGGACGCTTACGCTCCTCCAGCATCAAACTAATAAGAATGTCTAGCTTCTGGTCTGTGCTAGTATTGACATCTCCACGTTGACGAGATTCATATTTGTAATTAGTGGCAGCATCAGTACTGACGTCATCATATGGCAGTTTTTGGCGCAGTCCCTCTTGTGGCTGAGGTTGCTGCCTAGCAATTGGTTGATTCAATTGGACAGGATGATGATTTGCTTTCAGAGCGTCAGCATAACTAAGTAATGTTGATTGGCTTTGTTTTTTAGGATATGGCTTTATATTTTTTAACGGCTGCTGTGGTAGCTGCTGTTTAGACAATTTGTTTACTTTAATTGGCTGTTGTTGTTGCCTTGGCATTTGTGGCTGTTTCCGTTGCTGCTGTTGCTGTTGCTGTTGCAGTGGCATTTGTGGCTGTTTGACAGCATTGGCGTTGCATAGATGTTGTTTAATGGTCATAGCCATAGAGGCAGCATTGTCACTTCTGTTACGTGCCAAATCTGCCACCATTTTGCTGGCCAACTGATGGCCCTTGGCTGCAGATGATTTTAGCCTGCAGGCATCTTTATAGGATTTGCAGCCGCGATAGCTGGCAGCATGTTCCCCTTGGCAGTTTGCACACTTTGGTGGTGGCTGGCTGCTAGCGCCTTTCTTTCTTTCGCACTCGGTGGATGGGTGGCTGCCACTGCATTTAACGCATACAAAAGGGCGTCTGCAATAATTTTTTGTATGGCCAAATTTTTGGCAGCGATGACATTGGACGGCATCAACGTTGCGCAGAATCTTTTCTACTTGCACCTTCTGTCCGCCCAAGCAGGTAATGTCCAGCACATTCAAACTAGATGACTCGGCAGCGATCTCAACTTCAAACATGTTGAGTGGCTGGCGAGTGAATCGCTTCTTGATTACACTCACATATCGCACTTTGTGCCCCAGATTCGTCAGTTGTTGGCGAATCCAGGCATCTGGCGTCGAATGATGTAGATGACGAATCATGAACCGAAAGCCACGATCAGCTTGCAATTGGTACGTATGCGGTTCAATATTGTTTTGTTTGAAGTGGTGCGCCAGCTGGCGATATACAGCTATATTTGCGCATTGAATACGTAAGCCATGTCCAGCAGTCGGCTTCGTATAGTAGTTATTTTCACCAATGACTTTATTTATGTCCAGCAGTACTGGCATAATTTCTGGCACATTGTGTAAGTATAATGGAGTTGGCTTCTTCTTGAGCCTATCAAGAAAGCCCTCGTTCTGATCATGATCGTCGTCATCTTCGTCGTCGTTGTCAATTTCTATATCATTAGCATAGAAATTAGCGCCATCTACTGGTGGTGAGTGGTTGGCATTAACAGCACCTAGCTTGCTGTTGTCAATAACATTGGTGTTGTTGTTAACATCAGCCGTGGCCGTGGCCGTGGCCGTGGCTGTAGTGGCTTTGCGTGCCGCAGCAATGGCAGCCGCTTTTTTGGATGTTGTTGGCGTATCGTCATCAATAGCCAAAACATCATCTTCAGCTATTAGCTTATTTTTAACAATCATTGAATAGAGTGATTGATTTGTTGGCGAGCTAGAAGCTGCCATTCTATGGCATGCTTCTTTAGCCTCAGCTGACAATGGAGGTGGAGGGGGGATTGATTTGTTCAATTCATGTCCACTAAATAAATGATTTAGAATTTCAGATATTTCTGCTGAGCTTGCAGCATCTAATTCAGTCAAGTCCATGGCTGCATTTGTGCGATTTTTGTTAACAGTTGACGCTGTTGATGTAACAGATTTCGTTGACGGTTTTATTGATTTGCCAATAGATGGCGGAGTTGTGGACAGTGGACTATTGCTAGTCGCTATATCCTCCTCATTCGCTGCATCTGAGCTACAGCAATCAGCTTTAGATTGGCATGGCGAGTTGCTATTTGAGTTGGCGTCAATATCTTCCGCCATTTGCTTCTTCGACTTAGGGCTGATGCCCTTTTTGGCGGGCCGCTTATATTTATTTGGCTTTGATTTGGATTTTATATTTAATTGATGCTGCTGATGTTGCAGCTTGTGGGCACGCATTTGCTGCTCCTGCTCCATCATTGCCTCCATGGCAAGTTTTAGCACAGTAGCAGCACTTTGGCGTTTGTTGGTACCTACTTGATCTGGGTCAGTATGAGAGCCAGGTCCAGCCAGGTCTTCATCCAGCGCTGGGTCTTCGTCCACATAGAGTTCCTCCTCGTCGTCGCTAGTTTCATCAATGATGACGCTGCCCGAGAGTGCGTTGTACATTATGAAGCGCACGCACACACACTCTCACACACTGGAGGAACTTTGTTAATTTTTTCTATATTCTTGATTTTATTTTCTTATTCAGTTTAACGTCCTTTTTCGTTTATTAACCACTTTTTCCAATTAATACACAATTATGTTTGCATTTAATTTAATTTGAGTATTTAATTTAAATATTTAATTTATTCAGTTTTTTCTAGGTGAGGTGCCTGCTGGCGGCTGCGCTCTCGCGACCGATCTCGCTGCCGTCCAACTAGCAATTGGCTGGGCTGCCCACTCCTGTCACTCACCACCACCAGGCATGGCAGGGCGCGGGCTGTGAATATCTCAATCGATACCTAGTATCATTTGTCTAGAAATTAAATGGCGCCTGAAAACATGCTACGCAGAGCAGTCAGGGCTCGAGTTGCTGGGTAGCTGCTCAGCCAGGGCTGAGAAGCTTATTGACATTACTATCGTAATATATGAATGTTATCGATGTGCGATCATTTTGAATGGCGAACTTAGAGCTATTGTGACTTAGAACTATATTTACAAATAACAATAGGAAAACTTAAATTAACTTAGCTAATCATACTAATTATTTTCTTTTTATTTACAGGTGAGGAGACATCTAGGCGAGGAAACCATCAGGACCATCAGGGGCGGACGGCTTTCGTCAGTGGCAGCACAATCGGTGGAAATTATGCAGGACAAGATGAATGGCTGCTGGCACCGCAATGTGGACCAGCGACACATGGTAGATATTAGGCATCTCGAGTTTGCTGGAGACTAGCACCAGCATCACCAGATCCTCAAGTGGCAGGAAGCAGGTAAGTCGACATCATTATTGACAATTTACTGAAATCTGTTCAATTACAGATTCAGCAAATCGACTGCATCCATCGGCAAAGCAGGTATGTGGTCATCATTATTGGCAATTTACTGAAATCTGTTCAATTACAGATTCAGCAAATCAACTGCATCCATCGGCAAAGCAAGTAAGTGGACATCATTATTGGCAATTTACTCAGCATCACCAGGTCCTCAAGTGGCAGGAAGCTGGTAAGTTGACATCATTATTGACAATTTACTGAAATCTGTTCAATTACAGATTCAGCAAATCAATTGCATCCATCGGCAAAGCAGGTATGTGGTCATCATTATTGGCAATTCACTGAAATCTGTTAATTATAGATTCAGCAAATCAACTGCATCCATCGGCATCATCTGGGGCATCCAGGATTTGGACAAGTCAACTGGTAGAATAGACATCACCAGATCCTCAAGTGGCAGAAAGCAGGTAAGTGTGTAACATCATTGGCAATTCACTGAAATCTGTTAATTATAGATTCAGTTAATCATCTGGACTCATCAGCGACGTCTTGGTCATTCGGGGTCGGGTCAGTCAACCGACGAAATACAGGCAATCTGGAGTTGTTTGTGTCATCTCTGGGAAGTAGTTGAGCAATAGTAGTTGAGGCTGGGATAGTTGCAGTGTTTGCAATTATAGTTGAATTTCCAGTGATATTTGAAGTGTTGTCGCTGACATTTGAGCGTGTATTGAGGATACGGTACAGCAGCGAGACTGGATTAGTTACATCATCATCGTGAGCTTCGATATGGGCATTAGCATCAGCATCGTGATTTGAATAGAAGCCAGCGTTGCCATCAATACCAATTGAGGGACTGCTGCTGGCAGTAGGGACAGCATGTGAGTTGACTGTGGCATCTACAATAGCATTAGCATGTGTGTAGCCGTTATCATCAGCATTAATAACAATACTGAGTACAGCATTAGTTTTGCAGCCAGCATGGCCGCTGACGTTGTTGATTGGAGTGATACATATAGGATTTGCTTCAGGTGTTTCTTCTGGATTGGAGTCCGAATCGTTAATAATGATGACATCAGTATCATTGGTGATATTGCAGTGAGTAGCAGAGCCCGTAGTTTGGACAGTATTGTTTTCAGTAGGGGCATCTATTGTGGAGGGAGGTTTGAGAGTACGTTTGTGGTCATCAGCTCCGGAACTGTCGCTGTCACTGTCAATCAAGTCTATAGTGGTAAGAGTATTTAGTTCTGTGTTTGATATAGAAGTGATGTTTGCTTCATCCAGGGCAAAGACTCTAGGTATTGTGTTTGTGGTTGGGAAAACAGTAGGGTAGCCGAGGGCATTCCTATGTGAACGGATCCTAGCCCATAGTTTTTGTCTTCGTATTTGTGTTACAACGGAGCTCAGGTGCGCATTTATCATCGAAGTATATCTCAGTCTCTGTATTTTTTTTTTTTTTTTTTTTTTTTTTTTTTTTTTTTTTGTTGAATAGTCAGGTCTGCTCAAGGCTGTGCCCTAGACTGACTGACTATATTTATTTATTTACTGCTATACTACTGTATAATATAGTAAATTTGTTGACGCCTACTGTGTGTAGGTCTCAAATGTGAGTGTTACATTAAATGTGAAGTGACATACAAAAGTAGTTTGATTAATTTTGTGTAAATTTGTTGACGCCTACTGTGTGTAGATCTCAAATGTGAGTGTTACATTAAATGTGAAGTGAAATACAAAAGTAGTTTGATTAATTATGTTTTAGTGAATGTATAGATATCTTGATTAAGAATTGCATCTTTTTTTTCTGTTCGTATGTCTAAAAAGAACACACATTAGTGATCTCCGCCTCTTCCCATTCTCGTACATGAACAGCTGACCTGCAGCTGCATGATGAGGGGAAGAGTACGGGGATACTCTTTATTTATTTAATACTTCACTATAGCATTTTTTTATAAATATAAATAGCGCCTATGAGATAATTAAAATCTAAAAAGGACTATATTTGTCGAAACTTTTCATTAAATGATTAAATTTAAATGGCCATAAGTGCACAAAAATAACAGTGCAGCTTAATGTTACAAAATACTAATAAAAAGAGCAAATTAAAGATAATTCAAAATAACAATAAAGTGCTTGAGTAGCTTACAATAGACTAGTTAGATGAGTAAGATATAAGTTTAACAATAGTAATAGATGGCATTAATTAATATAATTCAATTTTTTCATTTATAAGCATCTACAAGATGCACATTTTCTGTTCGTATGTCTACAAAGAACACACATTAATGATCTCCGCCTCTTCCCATTCTCGTACATGAACAGCTGACCTGCAGCTGCATGATGAGGGGAAGAGTACGGGGATACTCTTTATTTATTTAATACTTCACAATAGCATTTTATGTAAATATAAATAGCGCCTATGAGATAATTAAAATCTAAAAAGGACAATATTTGTCAAAACTTATCATAGAATGATTCAATTTAAATAGCCATAAGTGCACAAAAAGAACAGTGCAGCTTAATGTTACAAAATACTTATAAAAGAGCAATTTAAAGATAATACAAATTAACAATAAAGTGCTTGAGTAACTGATTAACGACTAAATAGATAAGTAAGATTTAAGTTTAACAATAGTAGTAGATGTAATTAATATAATTCAATTTTTTTCATTTATAAGCATCTACAAGATGCACAGAGAAAAATAGCCCCAAGTGGCCAATTGGAATAATAGAGAAAAGTCGAGACAAAGTCTGGTCATTTTCTCCAATACGGGCTTAAGCTAAAATTAGCTTAATTTACAAAAAGTTTATGACAATTAATATAGATAATTAAATAGAAATAGTTTAACAATTCATTTTAGCAGTTTTGATTTAATTAATTTTCGTTCGATGTATCGCAAATGCAATTTGGTAAGTGACGATGCACCCCTGGCTTTGTGCCTATCGGAGTGCATAATCAAAACAAAAACAAAAAACAGCTGATTGAAAATTGCATTAAATGCAAATTTGATGCTGCTAATTGGTAAGTTTAAATATTAACAAGTAATTAATTGAAATTAATTATATGAATAATTAATATTAATTAATTATCATGTTTTTATATATATGTGGCTGCTATTATACGAAATACAGACGGGCGCAATACTGTAGACAGCGGAATTGCATTAAGTGCAAGCTGACTAGAAGGTGAGTTTTGCAAAATAAAAATTAAAAATTGTAAACGTGATATTAATAAAGTTGATAATTAATATTAATTGATTATTATCTTTATATAAAAAACAGCTGCTACCATACAAAGTGCAGAGGGGCGCAAAGCTGGAAATAGCCGAACTTCATTAATTGCAAGTTGACTAGCAGGTAAGTGAATTTTGCAGAAGTTAATAAAAACATTCAAAGATTATTAATGTTGATTTTTTCTTTGCAGAATACATGAAGTACAGCAAGGAGACTTAGCCATATGGGCTGCATAGCCAATAGGGCGCGTATTTAAGTTAGTTTTAAGTAGGCTTAAAATGTGCATTTTAGGCGCAAGCGCCGTCGCATATGTTCGCTGCACATATATATGTGCCGAAAATAAAATTTTTGAATTGTCAATTTGTGTTAATACTTAACTTAGATCTCTATGTGATCCAAATACGACCCTATAGGCAGCAAGTGGTGATGGTGGTGGTAGTGGCCGCGGCATTGGCGCAATACCCTCGAAAACAGGTAGTCGTTGCGGCTGGTGGGCTGCTGCTTGTGCGGCTTCGTTGCGTTGCTGAGCCTCCCGTCGGCGAAGGAATCGTTCTCTGCTTTCAGCTACTTCGTCGGCTTCTCTTTGCAGTTGCCGCTGAGTGCGTAATGCAATATCGTTGGCTAAATGCGTGTTAACGAGACTCGTGTATCTAGCCAAAGTTATCCGCTGTGGGATAAACGGGTCATAGGCTATGTTTTTGGCCAGATTGTTGCTATGAGCGCGAAGTCTGTCGTAGTATTTAGCGCAGAGATTATTGAGTATCTCATCTGCAGACAAGACGTCCAGTTCAGTTCTGATGCGAGTGTTCGAGATGAAGTACTGAGCACCAGAAATGGCTCTCAGAGCTTTATTGTGAACGACTCGAATGCGGCTGAATTGCGCCTCAGATAGCAGAGCGCCCCATACAGGCAGCGAGTATTGCCAAAGTGGAGCAACTAGCTGCTTGTATATGATGACTTTAGTCCTTAGACTCAATTTACTGTCTTTATTGATGAGCCAATCTATCTTTTTAAGCCTAGCCCTAACCCTAGTAACGACCGTAGTGACATGTTGTGAGAAGCGCAGTTTCGTATCTAGAGTAACACCCAAATATGAATGAGAAGTGCCATTTTCAATGGTTTCGTTGCCAATGCGAATAGCCTGATATGGCGCTATAACTCTAAGCGTATGCATGATATGCATAGTCTTGTTTGCATTAATTGTAATGCACCACTTGCTCGCCCATTCAGCCAATCTATCCATATAAGCTTGCTGCTGACTGAGCGCATCTGCTTGGCGAAAGTCTGCCGAAAGAACGATGACGTCGTCAGCATAAGTGGCAATCAAAGTCCCTCGCGGATAAGCTGGCCTCGGTATATCGCTGGTGTACACATTGTACAAGATAGGCCCGAGCAAGCTACCTTGTGGCACACCAGCGTGAATTTGCTTAATACCTGAGCGACAGCCACCGTGACACTCAACAATAAAGGTGCGATCTGTTAGATAGCAGCAGAGGATGCGGTAGAGAGCATCCGGCAGTAGCCTCTTAAGCTTATACTTCAAGCCTGTATGCCACACTCGATCAAAGGCTTCTTTGATATCCATGTACACAGCAGAGCAGTATTTATGGTCATCAAACGCTTTAATAATAAATTGGGTGACTCGACCCAATTGCTGTTCAGCTGAGTGCGCTTTGCGGAATCCAAATTGATGGTTGGGAATCGCATTTACAAGAGTATCTTGCTCCAGCATACGGCTCAAAATAAGATACTCGAGTATCTTTGAGAGGCCAGACAGCAGACTTATTGGCCTGTATGATGCGACGTGTTGCGTAGGCTTGCCAGGCTTATGCACCATCTTCACCATCGCTAACTTCCAGCAAGAGGGGAAATGACCCAGTCTAAAAGAGTTATTGCATATCAAGACGAGATACAGAATAGCCTTCATCGGCAGCGCTTTAATGGTGTGATTATCAATTTGATCCAATCCAGCCGCTTTTTTGTTCTCTAGCGTGCTGATGTGACTGATGACCTCAGCCGCAGTGACTGGCCGAAATGAGACTGAAGCAGTCAAAGATGGCTGGCTAACTTGAGCCTCGATCTCGGCCAGATCACTGGGCGGCGTAGTCACGATTGGCTGAAAACGCTGCTCAAGACTTCGCAGCAAATGTTTCGGCCTTCTCGGCTGTTGTCTTGCACCAGACATTTTGCGCATTAGAGCCATTGCCACTGGAGGACTTCAACAGCGGTAGATTTGGAGCAGGCTGCCGCTTGATCTCGTTAGTCAGCCGCCAGAGCTTCTGCATACTATATCTATCAGTTGGATCGATAGATCTAAATAGCTCTTCCTCATACTTCTGCCTAGCATATATGAGCTCTTTGCGTATGCGATTCGACAGCCTGTTGCAGAGCATCTTAAGCATCGGATTGCGACTTCGAGTCAGATAGCGCTTGATTTGCTTATGGGCCTCGATAAGTTGCAGAGTCTGCCTGTTTACTCGAAATCTAGTCCTTTTTTTCTGTTCGTATGTCTAAAAAGAACACACATTAGTGATCTCCGCCTCTTCCCATTCTCGTACATGAACAGCTGACCTGCAGCTGCATGATGAGGGGAAGAGTACGGGGATACTCTTTATTTCTTTAATACTTCACAATAGCATTTTTATATAAATATAAATAGCGCCTATGAGATAATTAAAATCTAAAAAGGACTATATTTGTCGAAACTTTTCATTAAATGAATAAATTTAAATGGCCATAAGTGCACAAAAATAACAGTGCAGCTTAATGTTACAAAATACTAATAAAAGAGCAAATTAAAGATAATTCAAAATAACAATAAAGTGCTTGAGTAGCTTACAATAGACTAATTAGATGAGTAAGATATAAGTTTAACAATAGTAATAGATGGCATTAATTAATATAATTCAATTTTTTCATTTATAAGCATCTACAAGATGCACAGAGAAAAATAGCCCGAAGTGGCCAATTGGAATAATAGAGAAAAGTCGAGACAAAGTCTGGTCATTTTCTCCAATGCGGGCTTAAGCTAAAATTAGCTTAAATTACAAAAAGTAAATGATAATTAATATAGATAATTAATTAAAAATAGTTTAACAATTCATTTTAGCAGTTTTGATTTCATTAACATTCATTCGATATATCGCAAGTGCAATTGAGTAAGTGACGATGCACCCCTGGCGTTGTGCCTATCGGGGTGCATAATCAAAACAAAACAAAAACAGCTGATTGAGAATTGCATTAAATGCAAATTTTATGCTGCTAATTGGTAAGTTTAAATAATAACAAGTAAATAATTGAAATTAATGATATTAATAATTAATATTAATTAATTATTATCTTTTTATATATATGTGGCTGCTGTAATACGGAATACAGACGGGCGCAATACTGAATATAGCAGGATTGCATTAATTGCAATTGACTAGCAGGTGAGTTTTGCAATATAAAAAATTAACAATTGAAAAAGTGATATTAATAAAGTTAACAATTAATATTAATTAATTATTATCTTTATATATAAAAAGCTGCTACCATACAAAGTGCAGGGGGGCGCAAAGCTGGAAATAGCCGAATTTCATTAATTGCGAGCTGATTAGCAGGTAAGTGAATTTTGCAGAAGTTAATAAAAACATTCAAAGATTATTAATGTTGATTTTTTCTTTGCAGAGCACATCAACTACGGCAAGGAGACTTAGCCAAGTGGGCTGTACAGCCAATAGGGCGTATATTTAAGTTAGTTTTTAGTTAATTACAAAATGTGCATTTAAGGCGCAAGCGCCGTCACATATGTTCCGTGCACATATATATGTATGTGCCGAAAATAAAATTTTGAAATTGTAACTGAGTGTTTAATTTGTGTTTAAATAGTGTAATTACTTAACTCTGATCCCTATGTGATCCAAATACGACCCTATAGGCAGCAAGTGGTGATGGTGGTGGTAGTGGCCGCGGCATTGGCGCAATACCCTCGAAAACAGGTAGTCGTTGCGGCTGGTGGGCTGCTGTTTGTGCAGCTTCGTTGCGTTGCTGAGCCTCACGTCGGCGAAGGAATCGCTCCCTACTTTCAGCAATTTCATCGGCTTCCCGTTGTAGTTGTCGCTGGGTGCGTAGAGCAATGTCATTGGCCAAATGCATGCTTACGAGACTCGTGTATCTTGCCAATGTTATCCGCTGTGGGATGAACGGGTCGTAGGCAATGTTTTTGGCCAAGTTGTTGGTATGGACCCGGAGTCGATCATAGTATTTGGCGCAGAGATTGTTGAATATATCATCCGCAGATAAAACTTCTAGATCAGCTCTGATGCGCGCGTTCGAAACAAAGTACTGAGCACCAGAAATGGCTCTCAGAGCTTTGTTGTGTACGACTCGAATGCGGCTGAATTGCGCCTCAGATAGCAAAGCACCCCATACAGGCAGCGAGTATTGCCAAAGTGGAGCAACTAGCTGCTTGTATATGATGACTTTAGTCCTTAGAGTCAATTTACTGTCTTTATTGATGAGCCAATCTATCTTTTTAAGCCTAGCCCTGACCCTAGTAACGACCGTAGTGACATGTTGTGAGAATCGTAGTTTTGTGTCTAGAGTAACGCCCAAATACGAATGTGAGGTGCCATTTTCAATAGTTTCGTTGCCAATACGAATAGCCTGATATGGCGCTATAACTCGAAGCGTATGCATGATATGCATAGTCTTGTTTGCATTAATCGTAATGCACCACTTGCTCGCCCATTCAGCCAATCTATCCATGTAAGCTTGCTGCTGATTAAGCGCATCTGCTTGACGAAAGTCTGCCGAAAGAACGATGACGTCGTCAGCATAAGTAGCTATAAGAATCCCACGCAGACAAGTTGGCCTTGGCATATCGCTGGTGTATATATTATACAATATTGGCCCGAGCAAGCTACCTTGTGGCACACCAGCGTGAATCTGTTTGATACCTGAGCGACAGCCACCGTGGCACTCAACAATGAAAGTGCGATCTGCTAGATAGCAGCAGAGGATGCGATAGAGAGCATCCGGCAATAGCATCTTGAGCTTATACTTCAAGCCTGTATGCCACACTCGATCAAAGGCTTCTTTGATATCCATGTACACAGCGGAGCAGTATTTGTGGTCATCAAACGCTTTAATAATGTATTGGGTGACTCGACCCAATTGCTGTTCAGCTGAATGCGCCTTGCGGAATCCAAACTGGTGGTTGGGAATCGCATTTATAAGAGTATCTTGCTCCAGCATACGGCTCAAAATAAGATACTCGAGTATCTTTGAGAGGCCAGACAGCAGACTTATTGGCCTGTATGATGCGACGTGTTGCGTAGGCTTGCCAGGCTTATGCACCATCTTCACCACCGCTAACTTCCAGCAAGAGGGGAAATGACCCAGTCTAAAAGAGTTATTGCATATCAAGACGAGATACAGAATAGCCTTCATCGGCAGCGCTTTAATGGTGTGATTATCAATTTGGTCCAATCCAGCCGCTTTTTTGTTCTCTAGCGTGCTGATGTGACTGATGACCTCAGCCGCAGTGACTGGCCGAAATGAGACTGAAGCAGTCAAAGATGGCTGGCTAACTTGAGCCTCGATCTCGGCCAGATCACTGGGCGGCGTAGTCACGATTGGCTGAAAACGCTGCTCAAGACTTGCAGCAAATGTTTCGGCCTTCTCGGCTGTTGTCTTGCACCAGACATTTTGCGCATTAGAGCCATTGCCACTGGAGGACTTCAACAGCGGTAGATTTGGAGCCGGCTGCCGCTTGATCTCGTTGGTCAGCCGCCAGAGCTTCTGCATACTATATCTATCAGTTGGATCGATAGATCTAAATAGCTCTTCCTCATACTTCTGCCTAGCATATATGAGCTCTTTGCGTATGCGATTCGATAGCCTGTTGCAGAGCATCTTAAGCATCGGATTGCGACTTCGAGTCAGATAGCGCTTGACTTGCTTATGGGCCTCGATAAGTTGCAGAGTCTGTCTATTTACGCGATATCTAGTCCTCTTTATCGTGCGTGGGTGCTGTGCATTCGCATAGTTTGCAGCATCTTCAATGTTTTTTACAAAAATATTGACCGCATCATCAATATCGTCAGCACTGTTGATCTCAGTGTTGAGCAAGATTTTGCCGTTTAGATAGCTCTGAAATTTGTTGATGTTAGCGTTCAGATCAAGTAGATGGCCTTTTGCTCTGCTGGTGACAGGCTTCTCAACCAGCTGAACTTGCAACGGGAGATGATCAGAGCTAAGCTCGAAAGAGTCAGTGATGGCAAGCAAATCTCGCCTGATACCTTTAAATAGCGCAAAGTCAATGGCAGACGGAGTTTGGCGTGAATTAAACGGAAAATGGGTGGGCGACCCAGTTGCCAGAATGTTGCAATTCACTTGTAGAATACTATTGACTAGCATTCGGCCACGGAGACAAGATCTGGCGTTGCCCCACCACTGACTTTTCGCATTCCAGTCACCACCGACTATAAAAGTGTCACCCAGAGAAGATAGCAGGTTGTTGAAATCTTGCCCAGACCAGATGACTTGAGGCGGGCAGTAGATTGAGACAATATTGATATGACGGCCATTTTGCAGGCTGACTGAAACTTCGACAGATTGATGCGAGTCGTTAGATGTAAAGCGCATAGCGTAATGACATATATGTTGTTTAATTATAAAGGCTGCACCTCCTCTGCGCCTGTTTGAGGGGTGATTTGCTAAATAAACAATATAGCCATTAATAGCAATGCTATCGCTATCAGTCAGATGCGTCTCAGACACTAGCATTATGTCTATATCGTGCTTGACGAGATATAGATTGAGCTCATTAAGCTTTTTCTTGACACCGGCAGCATTCCAAAAAGATATGTTCATGTTGTTGATACGTTGAGATACAGCAGGCTGCAGTGCAGCGCTGCGTCTACTGGCATTTGGGGAAGTGGATACATTGTTAGACATTTAAGCGCTCATTGGGACCAAATTGGGCCAACAGGCAGGCCGTGAGTGTGGTCATCATCTCAATGAGTTTGTCTATTTTAGCCTCTAATCTAAAGCTAACTTGCACTGGCATACTTGGCACATTCGCATTCATTGGCTGCTCGAAACGTTGAAAATGAACACCCCCACTAACAGGATGCGCACCCCCATCTATTGGTTGCGGATGCCTACGGCGCGTACTCAGACTACGGCTACGTTTTGGCTGCGGCGGCCGCTGCGCGCTTGCCTGCCTAGGGAAACGAACTTGTTGCTGTTGTTGTTGTTGCTGCTGTTGTTGTTGTTGCTGGCTAACTTTGGTGGCTTTTTGCCTAGACTGACGCTGTTTGCTGCTAATAGCTGCCGGTCCGACAGGCTGAGCAAATTGAAGGCCCGCCCGAAGAGCAGCCGAATAGCTGGGCCCTGCACTAACAGTTTGCGGTCGTGACTGAGGGGGGGCTTGCTGTAAAAGATTTGGCATATTAGACATGTTTGGCATATTTGCTCGACTGCTCTGAGCAGCAGTAGTGGCAGCTGGCTTGGCTAAATTGCTAATGACTTTAGCTAGTTGCGTGGCACTTTCATTTTCGCGCTTCTTGCACGCTTCTTTATAAGAAGGGCAGCCTTTGTAGCTCGCGGCATGTGGGCCGGAGCAATTGGCACACTTTGCTGGAGTTTGGTCGCCTTTTTGCTTGCCACAGTCCGTGGAAGCATGATTGGCGCCGCACTTGACGCAGGCAAAGGGGCGACGGCAGTAATTTTTAGTATGCCCAAATTTCTGGCATCTATGGCATTGAGCAATTTCGCTGGATTTGTACGGCTTCTCAATTTTGACGCGCTGATTGCCGATGGCAGTAATTTGCAGCAATTCTGCGTTGTTTGCGCTGACGGCCAACTCAACCTCAAAGAGGTCAAGCGGCTCCTTAGAGAAGCGTGATTTAATGCCTCTTAAGAAGCGAACTTCGTGCCCTAATTTGGCCAACTGCTCACGGATATAGTGATCCGGAGTGGAGAAGTGCAGATGCCGAATAACAGCTCTATAGCCGCGCTCGCATTTTAATTGAAATGTGTAATTTTCAATTGCATTAGCATCGAGGTACTTTACCAATTTGCGGTGCGTGGCGACGTCCTTGCACTGGACACGAATGCCGTGGTTAGCAGCAGGCTTGGTGGAGTAATTGTCCTGGCCAATAGCGTCATCCAGGCGTATTAGCAGAGGCATAATATCCGTCACGTTGGCGATAAATAGCGGCGCTGGCTTTGCACTCGGTTGCGCATGGCTGGCTCCAGTTGTAGTGGCGGCGGCAGCAGCAGTAACGGCGGCAGCACTAATAGCAGCTGCAGCGGCAGCATTAGGTGGCATAACTTGCACTTTTGCGGCTGTGCAAGCTTTATTGGCGAGGCAAGTTGCCTCTCGCTGCGTGTCCTCAGTCCTGGCGGTCCGTATATAGTCGTCAATTTGCTGGCAGTCCTCGTCACTGCCATCCAGATCAACTGCGCCCAGCTGCGCAGTCTTCTTCTTGGGGCTGTCGCCTTTCTCAGCAGTCCTCTTTGCTGCTCTCTCACTAGAGAGCGGCTTTGTAGCACTTTGAATTGCATTTTTTGCAGCAAGATATTCGGCGACCATAGATTCCGCAGAAGTGGATGGTTTTGCCTTTAATTGCTGAGCCGCAGCTCGAGAAGTTGTTGGTCGTGCCGTAACCACACTTTTCTTTACCGGCACTTTTAATGGCGTGGGCGCAGGCGCTAGTGGCTGCGAGTCGATTAATAATTCGACTTCCACGTCCATATCCTCGTCACCGTCATCTGCAGTATAGCCCCTAGGCATTGCAGCAATTTAATTTGCAAAATTTAATTGCAAAAACACCGATTTAAATAGATTTAAATTACAACTTTTTTTTTTTTTTCTGTTCGTATGTCTAAAAGAACACACATTAGTGATCTCCGCCTCTTCCCATTCTCGTACATGAACAGCTGACCTGCAGCTGCATGATGAGGGGAAGAGTACGGGGATACTCTTTATTTATTTAATACTTCACAATAGCATTTTTTATATAAATATAAATAGCGCCTATGAGATAATTAAAATCTAAAAAGGACTATATTTGTCGAAACTTTTCATTAAATGATTAAATTTAAATGGCCATAAGTGCACAAAAATAACAGTGCAGCTTAATGTTACAAAATACTAATAAAAGAGCAAATTAAAGATAATTCAAAATAACAATAAAGTGCTTGAGTAGCTTACAATAGACTAATTAGATGAGTAAGATATAAGTTTAACAATAGTAATAGATGGCATTAATTAATATAATTCAATTTTTTCATTTATAAGCATCTACAAGATGCACAGAGAAAAATAGCCCGAAGTGGCCAATTGGAATAATAGAGAAAAGTCGAGACAAAGTCTGGTCATTTTCTCCAATGCGGGCTTAAGCTAAAATTAGCTTAAATTACAAAAAGTAAATGATAATTAATATAGATAATTAATTAAAAATAGTTTAACAATTCATTTTAGCAGTTTTGATTTCATTAACATTCATTCGATATATCGCAAGTGCAATTGAGTAAGTGACGATGCACCCCTGGCGTTGTGCCTATCGGGGTGCATAATCAAAACAAAACAAAAACAGCTGATTGAGAATTGCATTAAATGCAAATTTTATGCTGCTAATTGGTAAGTTTAAATATTAACAAGTAAATAATTGAAATTAATGATATTAATAATTAATATTAATTAATTATTATCTTTTTATATATATGTGGCTGCTGTCATACGGAATACAGACGGGCGCAATACTGAATATAGCAGGATTGCATTAATTGCAAGCTGACTAGCAGGTGAGTTTTGCAATATAAAAAATTAACAATTGAAAAAGTGATATTAATAAAGTTAACAATTAATATTAATTAATTATTATCTTTATATATAAACAGCTGCTACCATACAAGGTGCAGAGGGGCGCAAAGCTGGAAATAGTCCGAATTTCATTAATTGCGAGCTGACTAGCAGGTAAGTGCATTTTGCAGAAGTTAATAAAAACATTCAAAGATTATTAATGTTGATTTTTTCTTTGCAGAGCACATCAACTACGGCAAGGAGACTTAGCCAAGTGGGCTGCACAGCCAATAGGGCGTATATTTAAGTTAGTTTTTAGTTAATTCAAAATGTGCATTTAAGGCGCAAGCGCCGTCACATATGTTCCGTGCACATATATATGTATGTGCCGAAAATAAAATTTTGAAATTGTAACTGAGTGTTTAATTTGTGTTTAAATAGTGTAATTACTTAACTCTGATCCCTATGTGATCCAAATACGACCCTATAGGCAGCAAGTGGTGATGGTGGTGGTAGTGGCCGCGGCATTGGCGCAATACCCTCGAAAACAGGTAGTCGTTGCGGCTGGTGGGCTGCTGCTTTGTGCAGCTTCGTTGCGTTGCTGAGCCTCACGTCGGCGAAGGAATCGCTCCCTACTTTCAGCAATTTCATCGGCTTCCCGTAGTAGTAGTCGCTGGGTGCGTAGAGCAATGTCATTGGCCAAATGCATGCTTACGAGACTCGTGTATCTTGCCAATGTTATCCGCTGTGGGATGAACGGGTCGTAGGCAATGTTTTTGGCCAAGTTGTTGGTATGGACCCGGAGTCGATCATAGTATTTGGCGCAGAGATTGTTGAATATATCATCCGCAGATAAAACTTCTAGATCAGCTCTGATGCGCGCGTTCGAAACAAAGTACTGAGCACCAGAAATGGCTCTCAGAGCTTTGTTGTGTACGACTCGAATGCGGCTGAATTGCGCCTCAGATAGCAAAGCACCCCATACAGGCAGCGAGTATTGCCAAAGTGGAGCAACTAGCTGCTTGTATATGATGACTTTAGTCCTTAGAGTCAATTTACTGTCTTTATTGATGAGCCAATCTATCTTTTTAAGCCTAGCCCTGACCCTAGTAACGACCGTAGTGACATGTTGTGAGAATCGTAGTTTTGTGTCTAGAGTAACGCCCAAATACGAATGTGAGGTGCCATTTTCAATAGTTTCGTTGCCAATACGAATAGCCTGATATGGCGCTATAACTCGAAGCGTATGCATGATATGCATAGTCTTGTTTGCATTAATCGTAATGCACCACTTGCTCGCCCATTCAGCCAATCTATCCATATAAGCTTGCTGCTGAATTAAGCGCATCTGCTTGACGAAAGTCTGCCGAAAGAACGATGACGTCGTCAGCATAAGTGGCAATCAAAGTCCCTCGCAGGATAAGCTGGCCTTGGTATATCGCTGGTGTACTACATTATACAAGATAGGCCCGAGCAAGCTACCTTGTGGCACACCAGCGTGAATTTGCTTAATACCTGAGCGACAGCCACCGTGACACTCAACAATAAAGTGCGATCTGCTTAGATAGCAGCAGAGGATGCGATAGAGAGCATCCGGCAATAGCCTCTTAAGCTTATACTTCAAGCCTGTATGCCACACTCGATCAAAGGCTTCTTTGATATCCATGTACACAGCAGAGCAGTATTTATGGTCATCAAACGCTTTAATAATAATTGGGTGACTCGACCCAATTGCTGTTCAGCTGAGTGCGCTTTGCGGAATCCAAACTGGTGGTTGGGAATCGCATTTACAAGAGTATCTTGCTCCAGCATACGGCTCAAAATAAGATACTCGAGTATCTTTGAGAGGCCAGACAGCAGACTTATTGGCCTGTATGATGCGACGTGTTGCGTAGGCTTGCCAGGCTTATGCACCATCTTCACCATCGCTAACTTCCAGCAAGAGGGGAAATGACCCAGTCTAAAAGAGTTATTGCATATCAAGACGAGATACAGAATAGCCTTCATCGGCAGCGCTTTAATGGTGTGATTATCAATTTGGTCCAATCCAGCCGCTTTTTTGTTCTCTAGCGTGCTGATGTGACTGATGACCTCAGCCGCAGTGACTGGCCGAAATGAGACTGAAGCAGTCAAAGATGGCTGGCTAACTTGAGCCTCGATCTCGGCCAGATCACTGGGCGGCGTAGTCACGATTGGCTGAAAACGCTGCTCAAGACTCGCAGCAAATGTTTCGGCCTTCTCGGCTGTTGTCTTGCACCAGACATTTTGCGCATTAGAGCCATTGCCACTGGAGGACTTCAACAGCGGTAGATTTGGAGCAGGCTGCCGCTTGATCTCGTTGGTCAGCCGCCAGAGCTTCTGCATACTATATCTATCAGTTGGATCGATAGATCTAAATAGCTCTTCCTCATACTTCTGCCTAGCATATATGAGCTCTTTGCGTATGCGATTCGACAGCCTGTTGCAGAGCATCTTAAGCATCGGATTGCGATTTCGAGCGAGATAGCGCTTGACTTGCTTATGGGCCTCGATAAGTTGCAGAGTCTGTCTATCTACACGAAATCTAGTCCTCGTTATCTTGCGTGGGTTCTGTGCATTCGCATAGTTTGCAGCATCTTCAATATTTTTGACAAAAATATTGACCGCATCATCAACATCATCAGCACTGCTGATCTCAGTGTTGAGCAAGATTTTTTCATTTAGATAGCTCTGAAATTTGTTGACGTTGGCATTCAAATCAAGCAGGTGGCCTTTTGCTCTGCTGGTGACAGGCTTCTCAACCAGCTGAACTTGCAGCGGGAGATGATCAGAGCTGAGCTCGAAAGAGTCAGTGATGGTCAGCAAATCTCGCCTGATGCCTTTAAATAGCGCAAAGTCAATGGCAGACGGAGTTTGGCGCGAATTAAACGGAAAATGGGTGGGCGACCCAGTTGCCAGAATGTTGCAATTCACTTGTAGAATACTATTGACTAGCATTCGGCCACGGAGACAAGATCTGGCGTTGCCCCACCACTGACTTTTCGCATTCCAGTCACCACCGACTATAAAAGTGTCACCCAGAGAAGATAGCAGGTTGTTGAAATCTTGCCCAGACCAGATGACTTGCGGCGGGCAGTAGATTGAGACAATATTGATATGACGGCCATTTTGCAGGCTGACTGAAACTTCGACAGATTGATGCGAGTCGTAGATGTAAAGCGCATAGCATAATGGACATATATGTTGTTTAATTATAAAGGCTGCACCTCCTCTGCGCCTGTTTGAGGGGTGATTTGCTAAATAAACAATATAGCCATTAATAGCAATGCTATCGCTATCAGTCAGATGCGTCTCAGACACTAGCATTATGTCTATATCGTGCTTGACGAGATATAGATTGAGCTCATTAAGCTTTTTCTTGACACCGGCAGCATTCCAAAAAGATATCTTGATGTTGTTGACACGTTGAGTTACAGCATGCTGCAGTGCAGCGCTGCGTCTACTGGCATTTGGGGAAGTGGATACATTACTAGACATTTGAAGGCTCATTGGGACCAACTCTGGCCATCAAGAAGGCAAAGACAGTGGTCATCATCTCAATGAGTTTATCTAATTTAGCCTCTAATCTAGAGCTAACTTGTACTGGCATGCTTGGCATATTCGCATTTATTGGCTGCTCGAAACGTTGAAAATGAACACCCCCACTAACAGGATGCGCACCCCCATCTATGGTTGCGGATGCCTACGGCGCGTACTCAGACTACGGCTGCGTTTTGGCTGCGGCGGCCGCTGTGCGCTTGCCTGCCTAGGCAAACGGACTTGTTGCTGCTGCTGTTGTTGCTGGCTAACTTTGGTGGCTTTTTGCCTAGACTGACGCTGTTTGCTGCTAATAGCTGCCGGTCCGACAGGCTGAGCAAATTGAAGGCCAGCCCGAAGAGCAGCCGAATAACTGGGCCCTGCACTAACAGTTTGCGGTCGTGACTGAGGGGGGGCTTGCTGTAAAAGATTTGGCATATTAGACATGTTTGGCATATTTGCTCGACTGCTCTGAGCAGCAGTAGTGGCAGCTGGCTTGGCTAAATTGCTAATGACTTTAGCTAGTTGCGTGGCACTTTCATTTTCGCGCTTCTTGCACGCTTCTTTATTTTTTCTGTTCGTATGTCTATGAAGAACACACATTAATGATCTCCGCCTCTTCCCATTCTCGTACATGAACAGCTGACCTGCAGCTGCATGATGAGGGGAAGAGTACGGGGATACTCTTTATTTATTTAATACTTCACAATAGCATTTTTATATAAATATAAATAGCGCCTATGAGATAATTAAAATCTAAAAAGGACTATATTTGTCGAAACTTTTCATTAAATGATTAAATTTAAATGGCCATAAGTGCACAAAAATAACAGTGCAGCTTAATGTTACAAAATACTAATAAAAAGAGCAATTAAAGATAATTCAAAATAACAATAAAGTGCTTGAGTAGCTTACAATAGACTAATTAGATGAGTAAGATATAAGTTTAACAATAGTAATAGATGGCATTAATTAATATAATTCAATTTTTTCATTTATAAGCATCTACAAGATGCACAGAGAAAAATAGCCCCAAGTGGCCAATTGGAATAATAGAGAAAAGTCGAGACAAAGTCTGGTCATTTTCTCCAATACGGGCTTAAGCTAAAATTAGCTTTGATCTCTATGTGATCCAAATACGACCCTATAGGCAGCAAGTGGTGATGGTGGTGGTAGTGGCCGCGGCATTGGCGCAATACCCTCGAAAACAGGTAGTCGTTGCGGCTGGTGGGCTGCTGTTTGTGCAGCTTCGTTGCGTTGCTGAGCCTCACGTCGGCGAAGGAATCGCTCCCTACTTTCAGCAATTTCATCGGCTTCCCGTTGTAGTTGTCGCTGGGTGCGTAGAGCAATGTCATTGGCCAAATGCATGATTACGAGACTCGTGTATCTTGCCAATGTTATCCGCTGTGGGATGAACGGGTCGTAGGCAATGTTTTTGGCCAAGTTGTTGGTATGGACCCGGAGTCGATCATAGTATTTGGCGCAGAGATTGTTGAATATATCATCCGCAGATAAAACTTCCAGATCAGCTCTGATGCGCGCGTTCGAAACAAAGTACTGAGCACCAGAAATGGCTCTCAGAGCTTTGTTGTGTACGACTCGAATGCGGCTGAATTGCGCCTCAGATAGCAGAGCACCCCATACAGGCAGCGAGTATTGCCAAAGTGGAGCAACTAGCTGCCTATAATAATGACTTTAGTCTTAAGCGTCAATTTGCTATCCTTGTTAATGAGCCAATCTATCTTTTTAAGCCTAGCCCTGACCCTAGTAACGACCGTAGTGACATGTTGTGAAAAGCGTAGTTTTGTGTCTAGAGTAACGCCCAAATACGAATGTGAGGTGCCATTCTCAATAGTTTCGTTGCCAATACGAATAGCCTGATATGGCGCTATAACTCTAAGCGTATGCATGATATGCATAGTCTTGTTTGCATTAATTGTAATGCACCACTTGCTCGCCCATTCAGCCAATCTATCCATATAAGCTTGCTGCTGACTTAAGCGCATCTGCTTGACGAAAGTCTGCCGAAAGAACGATGACGTCGTCAGCATAAGTAGCTAATCAAGAATCCCATCGCAGACTAAGTTGGCCTTGGTATATCGCTGGTGTATATATTATACAAGATTAGGCCCGAGCAAGCTACCTTGTGGCACACCAGCGTGAATTTGCTTGATACCTGAGCGACAGCCACCGTGACACTCAACAATAAAGTGCGATCTGCTAGATAGCAGCAGAGGATGCGATAGAGAGCATCCGGCAATAGCCTCTTAAGCTTATACTTCAAGCCTGTATGCCACACTCGATCAAAGGCTTCTTTGATATCCATGTACACAGCAGAGCAGTATTTATGGTCATCAAACGCTTTAATAAGTAATTGGGTGACTCGACCCAATTGCTGTTCAGCTGAGTGCGCCTTGCGGAATCCAAACTGGTGGCTGGGAATCGCATTTACAAGAGTATCTTGCTCCAGCATACGGCTCAAAATAAGATACTCGAGTATCTTTGAGAGGCCAGATCAGCAGACTTATTGGCCTGTATGATGCGACGTGTTGCGTAGGCTTGCCAGGCTTATGCACCATCTTCACCATCGCTAACTTCCAGCAAGAGGGGAAATGACCCAGTCTAAAAGAGTTATTGCATATCAAGACGAGATACAGAATAGCCTTCATCGGCAGCGCTTTAATGGTGTGATTATCAATTTGGTCCAATCCAGCCGCTTTTTTGTTCTCTAGCGTGCTGATGTGACTGATGACCTCAGCCGCAGTGACTGGCCGAAATGAGACTGAAGCAGTCAAAGATGGCTGGCTAACTTGAGCCTCGATCTCGGCCAGATCACTGGGCGGCGTAGTCACGATTGGCTGAAAACGCTGCTCAAGACTTGCAGCAAATGTTTCGGCCTTCTCGGCTGTTGTCTTGCACCAGACATTTTGCGCATTAGAGCCATTGCCACTGGAGGACTTCAACAGCGGTAGATTTGGAGCAGGCTGCCGCTTGATCTCGTTGGTCAGCCGCCAGAGCTTCTGCATACTATATCTATCAGTTGGATCGATAGATCTAAATAGCTCTTCCTCATACTTCTGCCTAGCATATATGAGCTCTTTGCGTATGCGATTCGACAGCCTGTTGCAGAGCATCTTAAGCATCGGATTGCGATTTCGAGCGAGATAGCGCTTGACTTGCTTATGGGCTTCGATAAGTTGCAGAGTCTGTCTATCTACACGAAATCTAGTCCTCGTTATCTTGCGTGGGTTCTGTGCATTCGCATAGTTTGCAGCATCTTCAATATTTTTGACAAAAATATTGACCGCATCATCAACATCATCAGCACTGCTGATCTCAGTGTTGAGCAAGATTTTTTCATTTAGATAGCTCTGAAATTTGTTGACGTTGGCATTCAAATCAAGCAGGTGGCCTTTTGCTCTGCTGGTGACAGGCTTCTCAACCAGCTGAACTTGCAGCGGGAGATGATCAGAGCTGAGCTCGAAAGAGTCAGTGATGGTCAGCAAATCTCGCCTGATGCCTTTAAATAGCGCAAAGTCAATGGCAGACGGAGTTTGGCGCGAATTAAACGGAAAATGGGTGGGCGACCCAGTTGCCAGAATGTTGCAATTCACTTGTAGAATACTATTGACTAGCATTCGGCCACGGAGACAAGATCTGGCGTTGCCCCACCACTGACTTTTCGCATTCCAGTCACCACCGACTATAAAAGTGTCACCCAGAGAAGATAGCAGGTTGTTGAAATCTTGCCCAGACCAGATGACTTGCGGCGGGCAGTAGATTGAGACAATATTAATGTGACGGCCATTTTGCAGGCTGACTGAAACTTCGACAGATTGATGCGAGTCGTAAGATGTAAAGCGCATAGCATAATGGCATATATGTTGTTTAATTATAAAGGCTGCACCTCCTCTGCGCCTGTTTGAGGGGTGATTTGCTAAATAAACAATATAGCCATTAATAGCAATGCTATCGCTATCAGTCAGATGCGTCTCAGACACTAGCATTATGTCTATATCGTGCTTGACGAGATATAGATTGAGCTCATTAAGCTTTTTCTTGACACCGGCAGCATTCCAAAAAGATATGTTCATGTTGTTGACACGTTGAGATACAGCAGGCTGCAGTGCAGCGCTGCGTCTACTGGCATTTGGGGAAGTGGATACATTGTTAGACATTTAAGCGCTCATTGGGACCAACTCTGGGCCAACAGGCAGGCCGTGAGTGTGGTCATCATCTCAATGAGTTTGTCTATTTTAGCCTCTAATCTAGAGCTAACTTGCACTGGCATACTTGGCACATTCGCATTCATTGGCTGCTCGAAACGTTGAAAATGAACACCCCCACTAACAGGATGCGCACCCCCATCTATTGGTTGCGGATGCCTACGGCGCGTACTCAGACTACGGCTGCGTTTTGGCTGCGGCGGCCGCTGTGCGCTTGCCTGCCTAGGCAAACGGACTTGTTGCTGTTGTGCTGCTGTTGTTGTTGTTGCTGGCTAACTTTGGTGGCTTTTTGCCTAGACTGACGCTGTTTGCTGCTAATAGCTGCCGGTCCGACAGGCTGAGCAAATTGAAGGCCAGCCCGAAGAGCAGCCGAATAACTGGGCCCTGCACTAACAGTTTGCGGTCGTGACTGAGGGGGGGCTTGCTGTAAAAGATTTGGCATATTAGACATGTTTGGCATATTTGCTCGATTGCTCTGAGCAGCAGTAGTGGCAGCTGGCTTGGCTAAGTTGCTAATGACTTTAGCTAGTTGCGTGGCACTTTCATTTTCGCGCTTCTTGCACGCTTCTTTATAAGAAGGGCAGCCTTTGTAGCTCGCGGCATGTGGGCCGGAGCAATTGGCACACTTTGCTGGAGTTTGGTCGCCTTTTTGCTTGCCACAGTCCGTGGAAGCATGATTGGCGCCGCACTTGACGCAGGCAAAGGGGCGACGGCAATAATTCTTTGTGTGCCCGAAATTTCTGGCACCTATGGCATTGAGCAATTTCATTGATTTGTACGGCCGCTCAATTTTGACACGCTGATTGCCAATGGCAGTTATTTGCAGCAATTCTGCGTTGTTTGCGCTGACGGCCAACTCAACCTCAAAGAGGTCAAGCGGCTCTTTAGAGAAGCGTGATTTAATGCCTCTTAAGAAGCGAACTTCGTGCCCTAATTTGGCCAACTGCTCACGAATATAGTGATCCGGAGTGGAGAAATGCAGATGCCGAATAATGGCTCTATAGCCGCGCTCGCACTTTAATTGAAAAGTGTAATTTTCAATTGCATTAGCATCGAGGTACTTTACCAATTTGCGGTGCGTGGCGACGTCCTTGCACTGGACACGAATGCCGTGGTTAGCAGCAGGCTTGGTGGAGTAATTGTCCTGGCCAATAGCGTCATCCAGGCGTATTAGCAGAGGCATAATATCCGTCACGTTGGCAAGAAATTTTTTTTTTCTGTTTGTATGCCTTGACAGAACACACATTAATAATCTCTCTTTCCTCCATTCTCGCCCATAACAGCTGACCAGCAGCTAAATGGAGAGGAGGAGAGAATAGAGAGATATTCTTTATTCATATAATACTCTTCGTTAGCATTTTTTTTGAATTTACATGGCGCCTTAAGTTACTTAGGTCGATATTAGCCGAAACTTGCTCACATGAGCTGTTTAAATAGTCGCAAGTGCAACATTAAATTGCTGTGCAGCATTGCGTTACAAATTATACAAAAGAGCAGATCAAAAACAAAAATGAATAACATTTGATGTGCTTAAATAACTAGTTTAAAACTAATGAGTAGGTTTAGTTGTAATTTTGATGTAGATTTATACAATAACAATTGATACAATTAATTAATTCATTTACATTTTAATTCTATTTGCAGGAACACCTATAAGATGCGCAATGAACTTAGCAGTGAGAAGATCCGCTAATTGGATTTAGAGAGAAGAGTCGGGACAGTCGTCCGGTCATTTTCTCCATACTTGTCTAAGCTAATATAACTTTTAATTAAATTCTTTGAACTTATATCTAATTCTTTTCATTTTATCACCTTCATTTCAGTCTAAATAGTTAAATTAAACCGCAAGTGCAATTTAGGAGAGATTGTGCAGCTGTGCGTTTATACGTTTATCGGGATGCATAAATCAAAACAAAAGGTAATTATCGAAAAATGCATAAATGGCAATGGGAATTTACAATTAGTTATAAAATGTGAGTAATAGTGCTTAAAATTGTTACTAGTATATACTATTATAGCTAATAATTATTTATTAAATGGTAAGCTTTCATTTCATTAATACTTCTTATATATTCATTTCATAGCGATATTTGTGCAAAAATATCACAAGTGCTATCACATATGTGGTTTCAGTTGCAATATTACTAATATTATTTTTAGTTTGGATTAATATAGTTTATAGTTGATTAAGAAATAATAAATTTGAATTCCAATAAGTTTTTCTTTTCATTTTGTCTTATAGAACTATCGCAAAAAAAAAACAATCGCGCAGAGAGGTTGTGCACCCCTGGTATGCATATCGATATGCACAGATAAAAAGCATATGTTTGAAGAACATATGATGAAAAGGCAGAGTGCAATTATTGCAAAAGTTGCAACTGAAAGAGATGAGTATGGATTCTAATAAGAATACTGAGATAATTATTAATAATTAGATATTAATTAATAAATTATTCATCTGTTTCAGCAATTTCTCCCATGTGCAAGTGAACGTGTGTTCGACAGGCCGAAGAAGTGAGTGACTGCAAAATGGCTGCGAGGTAATGTTAATTATACATATATATATATAAGTGTTTATACTTAATGTTGTTTTGCTTTTTATTTGCAGGGAATCATCCGGTGGAACGAGGAGGTAGCAGCTGAGAAGACTCCACATCCCAATCACCGAGCAGTGCCGCCAGTTTAGTTAAGTTGATTGTGTAGTTTAAGCCAGTGCATTGTAGTGTTGTTTTGCTGCATGTGTGTATGTGCATACGTGCCAAATAAAACTTTAATTGAATATAAAATTCAATTTGAGTTTTATTTGTTAGGATACCCTTTGCAGATAGGATATGTGAGGACGACCAGTTTCCAGGTAAGTTGCTTGCATATACCAATGGCCAATTGGAATTTTAATGCAGATTTATGTTCTTTTTTAGCGTATATGCTTGCAATCAGTTGCTGGGGAAGGACCAGCCTGCATCGGCCGAAGAATCTCCTGGATTTGTGTTGTGTGTGCGCGAAGTGCTCGCTGTGGGTGGCAGTGGCGCCAGTTGCCGAAAGATTGGCAGGCGCGACTGCGAGGCAGTAGCGTCGCCTATATTTTGTGTCGCCCCAGAGGTGGGGGTGTGTGGGACTGCGTCATACGATGGCGCGCCGTTGCGACGAGCCTCATTTCTGCGTCGCGCTGCCATTCTGCGAAGATTTTCGCTGGAGTTGCGGGTTGAGGCCGGATATGACCTCGTGAATCTCTCTGCTAAAATGTTGCGGCTGTGCTCGCGAAAAGTTATCGGGCCGTATACGGGCGGATGTCGGCGAAGATAATTAGCGTGTAGCTCCTCGTCGAACTCCGCTTGTCTTCGCTGTTGTCGCTGTGCGCGCAACTCGATTTCATTAGCCAGGTGAGTATTGACGAGGCTAGAGTATCTGGGCATAGTTAGCCGCTGTGGTACAAACGGATAGTGGGCTATGCTTCTAGCCTCATTGTTGCTGTGTACTCGCAGTCTATCATAATATTTAATGCAAATATTATTAAATAATTCATCCACAGATAAGACGCCCAGCTCAGATCTGATGCGAGCATTTGAAATATAATATTGAGCGCCAGATATGGTTCTCAGTGCTCTGTTGTGTGCAACTCTGATGCGGTCGAACTGAGTTTCGGATAGGAGCGCACCCCAGACAGGTATAGTATATTGCCACAGTGGCGCAACTAGTTGTTTGTAAATTATCGTTTTAGTTTTTAGAGACAATTTACTATTTTTATTAATCAGCCAATCTATCTTTTTCAGCCGTGCCCTAATCCTCGAGACGACAGTGGTGACATGAGTGCCGAAGTGCAGCTTTGTGTCCATAGTGACACCCAAATAAGGATGTGAAGTGCCGTTTTTAATTGCTTCATTGCCAATGCGGATATCCTGGTATGGCGATATCCTTTTGTAAGTATGCATAATGTGCATAGTTTTACTAGTATTTATTGTAATGCACCATTTCTTCGCCCACAGAGCTAATTTGTCCATATATGCTTGTTGCTGAGCTAACGCATCTGCTTGCCGACAGTTTGCTGAGAGGACTACGACGTCATCGGCATAAGTGGCTAAGAGGATTTTATTTCCAGAGGCATAAGTTGGGCTTGGAATATCACTGGTGTATATGTTATACAGCACTGGCCCAAGCAGGCTACCTTGAGGCACCCCAGCGTGTATTTGCTTGGTTGCAGAGCGGCATCCTCCATGGCATTCAACAATAAATGATCGATTTGCTAAGTAGGAGCAAAGGATTCGATACAGAGCGTCAGGTAAGAGCATCTTGAGTTTGTATCTCAGACCTGAGTGCCACACTCTGTCAAATGCTTCTTTTATGTCCAAGTAAACGGCAGAGCAATACTTATGTTCTTCATATGATTTCAGAATGAACTGCGTGACTCGCCCAAGCTGTTGCTCAGCTGAGTGGGCCTTGCGAAAGCCAAATTGGTGGCTGGGTATAGCATTGGTAAGTGCGTCTTGCTCAAGCATACGGCTCAGAATTAAGAACTCTAATATTTTAGATAAGCCAGACAAGAGACTTATTGGCCTGTATGATGATACATGCTGCGTGGGCTTGCCGGGCTTGTGTATCATCTTGACCAGTGCTAACTTCCAGCTGGTAGGAAAATGGCCCATTCGAAGTGAGTTGTTGCATATTAAAACAAGGTATAGTATTGCCCTCATTGGCAGCGCTTTGATAGTGTGATTGTCGATATTATCTAAACCAGCTGCTTTCTTCTTCTCCAGCGTGCTAATATGATTAATGACCTCTGTCACTGTGACTGGCCGAAAAGAGACCAAGGCAGACGCTGGTGACTGACTAATTTGCGCCTCAATTTCGGCCAAGTCGCCAGGTGATGCAGAGATGAGAGGCTTGAAGCGTTGCTCAAGGCTATCAGCAAAGACTTCAGCTTTCTCCGCCGTTGTTTTGCACCATACATTATTGGCGTTAGAGCCATTGCCATCGCTGGACTTTAATAGTGGCAGATTTGGAGCCGGCTGTCGCTTGATTTCGTTGGTAAGTCGCCAGAGCTTTTGCATACTGTATCTATCTGTGGGGTCGATAGAGCTGAATAATTCTTCTTCATATTTTTGCTTTGCAGATTTTATATCTTTGCTGATGCGATTTGACAGCCTATTGCAGATCTGCTTTGCCAGGGGATTTCGGCTTTGTAGAAGATAGCGTTTGATTTGCTTCTTGGCCTCAATCAACTGGAGAGTCTGGCTTTTGACTCGAAACCTAGATCTGGTTATCTTGCGTGGACACTGCGCATTGGCAAAGTTTGCAGCATCTTGGACGTTTTTGACAAGAATATCAACAGCATCATCAACATCATCTGGACTGCTGATTTCAGTGTTGAGTAAGATTCTGTCGTTTAGGTAACTTTGAAATTTGCTTATATTAGCATTCAAATCCAGAAGATGGCCTTTTGCTTTGCTGATGATCGGCTTCTCAACCAGCTGGACTTGCAATGGGAGGTGATCCGAGTTTAGCTCGAAAGAGTCAGTGATGGCCAGCAAATCTCGCCTGATGCCTTTGAAAAGCGCAAAGTCTATGGCAGATGGAGTTTGGCGTGAGTTGAAAGGGTAATGCGTTGGCGACCCAGTTGCCAGAATATTGCAATTTTCTTGGAAAATACTGTTTACTAACGTTTCTGCCTCTAATACAGGATCTGGCGTTTCCCCACCATTGCTCTTTGCGTCAGTCACCACCTACAAGATACGTGTCGCCCAGCGAATTCAGAAGATTGCTGAAGTCTTGCGCAGTCAGCTTACTTGCGGTGGGCAGTAAATGGCCACAATATTTACGTGCTTGCCGTTTAGTAAGCTGACTGATTACTTCAAACGCTTTGGTGCGAGTCCAAGGATGAGCAGCGCATAGCGTAATGGCAAATGTTTTGTTTAATTATAAAAGCTGCACCTCCTCTGCGCTTTTTTCTGTTCGTATGTCTACAAAGAACACACATTAGTGATCTCCGCCTCTTCCCATTCTCGTACATGAACAGCTGACCTGCAGCTGCATGATGAGGGAAGAGTACGGGGATACTCTTTATTATTTAATACTTTACAATAGCATTTTTTATAAATATAAATAGCGCCTATGAGATAATTAAAATCTAAAAAGGACTATATTTGTCGAAACTTTTCATTAAATGATTAAATTTAAATGGCCATAAGTGCACAAAAATAACAGTGCAGCTTAATGTTACAAAATACTAATAAAAGAGCAAGTTAAAGATAATTCAAAATAACAATAAAGTGCTTGAGTAGCTTACAATAGACTAATTAGATGAGTAAGATATAAGTTTAACAATAGTAATAGATGGCATTAATTAATATAATTCAATTTTTTCATTTATAAGCATCTACAAGATGCACAGAGAAAAATAGCCCGAAGTGGCCAATTGGAATAATAGAGAAAAGTCGAGACAAAGTCTGGTCATTTTCTCCAATACGGGCTCAAGCTAAAATTAGCTTAAATTACAAAAAGTAAATGATAATTAATATAGATAATTAATTAAAAATAGTTTAACAATTCATTTTAGCAGTTTTGATTTCATTAACATTCATTCGATATATCGCAAGTGCAATTGAGTAAGTGACGATGCACCCCTGGCGTTGTGCCTATCGGGGTGCATAATCAAAACAAAACAAAAACAGCTGATTGAAAATTGCATTAAATGCAAATTTTATGCTGCTAATTGGTAAGTTTAAATATAACAAGTAAATAATTGAAATTAATGATATTAATAATTAATATTAATTAATTATTATCTTTTTATATATATGTGGCTGCTGTAATACGGAATACAGACGGGCGCAATACTGATATAGCAGGATTGCATTAATTGCAAGCTGACTAGCAGGTGAGTTTTGCAATATAAAAAATTAACAATTGAAAAAGTGATATTAATAAAGTTAACAATTAATATTAATTAATTATTATCTTTATATATAAAACAGCTGCTACCATACAAAGTGCAGAGGGGCGCAAAGCTGGAAATAGTCCGAATTTCATTAATTGCGAGCTGACTAGCAGGTAAGTGAATTTTGCAGAAGTTAATAAAAACATTCAAAGATTATTAATGTTGATTTTTTCTTTGCAGAGCACATCAACTACGGCAAGGAGACTTAGCCAAGTGGGCTGTACAGCCAATAGGGCGTATATTTAAGTTAGTTTTTAGTTAATTACAAAATGTGCATTTAAGGCGCAAGCGCCGTCACATATGTTCCGTGCACATATATATGTATGTGCCGAAAATAAAATTTTGAAATTGTAACTGAGTGTTTAATTTGTGTTTAAATAGTGTAATTACTTAACTCTGATCCCTATGTGATCCAAATACGACCCTATAGGCAGCAAGTGGTGATGGTGGTGGTAGTGGCCGCGGCATTGGCGCAATACCCTCGAAAACAGGTAGTCGTTGCGGCTGGTGGGCTGCTGTTTGTGCAGCTTCGTTGCGTTGCTGAGCCTCACGTCGGCGAAGGAATCGCTCCCTACTTTCAGCAATTTCATCGGCTTCCCGTTGTAGTTGTCGCTGGGTGCGTAGAGCAATGTCATTGGCCAAATGCATGCTTACGAGACTCGTGTATCTTGCCAATGTTATCCGCTGTGGGATGAACGGGTCGTAGGCAATGTTTTTGGCCAAGTTGTTGGTATGGACCCGGAGTCGATCATAGTATTTGGCGCAGAGATTGTTGAATATATCATCCGCAGATAAAACTTCTAGATCAGCTCTGATGCGCGCGTTCGAAACAAAGTACTGAGCACCAGAAATGGCTCTCAGAGCTTTGTTGTGTACGACTCGAATGCGGCTGAATTGCGCCTCAGATAGCAAAGCACCCCATACAGGCAGCGAGTATTGCCAAAGTGGAGCAACTAGCTGCTTGTATATGATGACTTTAGTCCTTAGAGTCAATTTACTGTCTTTATTGATGAGCCAATCTATCTTTTTAAGCCTAGCCCTGACCCTAGTAACGACCGTAGTGACATGTTGTGAGAATCGTAGTTTTGTGTCTAGAGTAACGCCCAAATACGAATGTGAGGTGCCATTTTCAATAGTTTCGTTGCCAATACGAATAGCCTGATATGGCGCTATAACTCGAAGCGTATGCATGATATGCATAGTCTTGTTTGCATTAATCGTAATGCACCACTTGCTCGCCCATTCAGCCAATCTATCCATGTAAGCTTGCTGCTGATTAAGCGCATCTGCTTGACGAAAGTCTGCCGAAAGAACGATGACGTCGTCAGCATAAGTGGCAATCAAAGTCCCTCGCGGATAAGCTGGCCTCGGTATATCGCTGGTGTACACATTGTACAAGATAGGCCCGAGCAAGCTACCTTGTGGCACACCAGCGTGAATTTGCTTAATACCTGAGCGACAGCCACCGTGACACTCAACAATAAAGTGCGATCTGTTAGATAGCAGCAGAGGATGCGGTAGAGAGCATCCGGCAATAGCATCTTGAGCTTATACTTCAAGCCTGTATGCCACACTCGATCAAAGGCTTCTTTGATATCCATGTACACAGCAGAGCAGTATTTATGGTCATCAAACGCTTTAATAATAATTGGGTGACTCGACCCAATTGCTGTTCAGCTGAGTGCGCTTTGCGGAATCCAAACTGGTGGCTTGGGAATCGCATTTACAAGAGTATCTTGCTCCAGCATACGGCTCAAAATAAGATACTCGAGTATCTTTGAGAGGCCAGACAGCAGACTTATTGGCCTGTATGATGCGACGTGTTGCGTAGGCTTGCCAGGCTTATGCACCATCTTCACCATCGCTAACTTCCAGCAAGAGGGGAAATGACCCAGTCTAAAAGAGTTATTGCATATCAAGACGAGATACAGAATAGCCTTCATCGGCAGCGCTTTAATGGTGTGATTATCAATTTGATCCAATCCAGCCGCTTTTTATACCCTGAACCCATTGAAAATGGGAAATCAGGGTTATAATGGTTTTGTGAAAAAGTATGTAACGGGCAGAAGGAGGCGTGGCAGACCCCACAAAGTATATATATTCTTGATCAGCGTGACGAGCTGAGTCGATATAGCCCTGTCCGTCTGTCCGTCCGTCCGTACGTCCGTCCGTCCGTCCGTCCGTCCGTCCGTCCGTCCCGTCCGTCCGTCCGTCCGTCCGTCCGTATGAGTGCGTCGATCTCAGAAGTTATAAGAGCTAGAGAGCTGAAATTTGGCATGCATACTCGTGTGTACCATACGCAGTACGAGTTTGCTTTATTTTTTCGATAAATCGTCCGATAACTTTTTTATCGAGAATAATCGAAAAATTGATTTTGTTTTTTTGGCCTAACTTGAACATTTTTAGACCTGGAGTCTTCAAATTTGTGTTGTATATAAAGTTAATCGATACAAAGATTTTGTAATTTACAGATTTTGGATACCACGCCCCCTTCTCCCCCAATTTGTAAAAACGCATTTCAAGTACTAGAGACTTGTGCTTTGGAATGTACACCCATATTTATCATATGATTACACTCTGAAAGTTTCATTAAGATCTTATGTCTACAAAAGAATTATTCGACAAATAAATTCTCATAATATTGCCCACACTGCAGCGCAGCCCAACCGCAGTCGCTGCTTACTGCGCAGTTAGCAGAGCGCAGGCTTATGCGTGCGTGTGGATGCATGTGTATGTATGTGTGCATAAAAGAAGTGCAGAATGATTAGAATATCAGATTAGAGGGTTCAGGGTATCTCCTAGTCGAGCAGTCTCGACTAGAGCTTTCTTACTTGTTTGTTCTCTAGCGTGCTGATGTGACTGATGACCTCAGCCGCAGTGACTGGCCGAAATGAGACTGAAGCAGTCAAAGATGGCTGGCTAACTTGAGCCTCGATCTCGGCCAGATCACTGGGCGGCGTAGTCACGATTGGCTGAAAACGCTGCTCAAGACTTGCAGCAAATGTTTCGGCCTTCTCGGCTGTTGTCTTGCACCAGACATTTTGCGCATCAGAGCCATTGCCACTGGAGGACTTCAACAGCGGTAGATTTGGAGCAGGCTGCCGCTTGATCTCGTTGGTCAGTCGCCAGAGCTTCTGCATACTATATCTATCAGTTGGATCGATAGATCTAAATAGCTCTTCCTCATACTTCTGCCTAGCATATATGAGCTCTTTGCGTATGCGATTCGATAGCCTGTTGCAGAGCATCTTAAGCATCGGATTGCGACTTCGAGTCAGATAGCGCTTGACTTGCTTATGGGCCTCGATAAGTTGCAGAGTCTGTCTATTTACGCGATATCTAGTCCTCTTTATCGTGCGTGGGTGCTGTGCATTCGCATAGTTTGCAGCATCTTCAATGTTTTTTACAAAAATATTGACCGCATCATCAATATCGTCAGCACTGTTGATCTCAGTGTTGAGCAAGATTTTGTCGTTTAGATAGCTCTGAAATTTGTTGATGTTAGCGTTCAGATCAAGTAGATGGCCTTTTGCTCTGCTGGTGACAGGCTTCTCAACCAGCTGAACTTGCAACGGGAGATGATCAGAGCTAAGCTCGAAAGAGTCAGTGATGGTCAGCAAATCTCGCCTGATGCCTTTAAATAGCGCAAAGTCAATGGCAGACGGAGTTTGGCGCGAATTAAACGGAAAATGGGTGGGCGACCCAGTTGCCAGAATGTTGCAATTCACTTGTAGAATACTATTGACTAGCATTCGGCCACGGAGACAAGATCTGGCGTTGCCCCACCACTGACTTTTCGCATTCCAGTCACCACCGACTATAAAAGTGTCACCCAAGGATAAAGCAGGTTGTTGAAATCTTGCCCAGACCAGATGACTTGAGGCGGGCAGTAGATTGAGACAATATTGATATGACGGCCATTTTGCAGGCTGACTGAAACTTCGACAGATTGATGCGAGTCGTTAGATGTAAAGCGCATAGCATAATGGCATATATGTTGTTTAATTATAAAGGCTGCACCTCCTCTGCGCCTGTTTGAGGGGTGATTTGCTAAATAAACAATATAGCCATTAATAGCAATGCTATCGCTATCAGTCAGATGCGTCTCAGACACTAACATTATGTCTATATCGTGCTTGACGAGATATAGATTGAGCTCATTAAGCTTTTTCTTGACACCGGCAGCATTCCAAAAAGATATGTTCATGTTGTTGACACGTTGAGATACAGCATGCTGCAGTGCAGCGCTGCGTCTACTGGCATTTGGGGAAGTGGATACATTGTTAGACATTTAAGCGCTCATTGGGACCAAATTGGGCCAACAGGCAGGCCGTGAGTGTGGTCATCATCTCAATGAGTTTGTCTATTTTAGCCTCTAATCTAAAGCTAACTTGCACTGGCATACTTGGCACATTCGCATTCATTGGCTGCTCGAAACGTTGAAAATGAACACCCCCACTAACAGGATGCGCACCCCCATCTATTGGTTGCGGATGCCTACGGCGCGTACTCAGACTACGGCTACGTTTTGGCTGCGGCGGCCGCTGCGCGCTTGCCTGCCTAGGCAAACGAACTTGTTGCTGTTGTTGTTGTTGCTGCTGCTGTTGTTGCTGGCTAACTTTGGTGGCTTTTTGCCTAGACTGACGCTGTTTGCTGCTAATAGCTGCCGGTCCGACAGGCTGAGCAAATTGAAGGCCCGCCCGAAGAGCAGCCGAATAACTGGGCCCTGCACTAACAGTTTGCGGTCGTGACTGAGGGGGGGCTTGCTGAAAAGGATTTGGCATATTTGCTCGATTGCTCTGAGCAGCTGCTTTTTTTTCTGTTCGTATGTCTACAAAGAACACACATTAGTGATCTCCGCCTCTTCCCATTCTCGTACATGAACAGCTGACCTGCAGCTGCATGATGAGGGGAAGAGTACGGGGATACTCTTTATTTATTTAATACTTTACAATAGCATTTTTTATAAATATAAATAGCGCCTATGAGATAATTAAAATCTAAAAAGGACTATATTTGTCGAAACTTTTCATTAAATGATTAAATTTAAATGGCCATAAGTGCACAAAAATAACAGTGCAGCTTAATGTTACAAAATACTAATAAAAAGAGCAAATTAAAGATAATTCAAAATGACAATAAAGTGCTTGAGTAGCTTACAATAGACTAATTAGATGAGTAAGATATAAGTTTAACAATAGTAATAGATGGCATTAATTAATATAATTCAATTTTTTTTTTCATTTATAAGCATCTACAAGATGCACAGAGAAAAATAGCCCCAAGTGGCCAATTGGAATTTTGTCCGTATGTCTAGATTGATCTCTAGACGGCCCGGATGGCGGCGTCTGCCGGGGGGCTCCACTGCCGCACACGCACGAAACACGAAACCCGAAACTCTAAGTCGGATCGACACTCGGCTCGGCTCAGCTCGGTTCGGTGCGCACTCGCTGCCGCTCACTCGGACGACTCCAGGGAAACTGGACTGCCCAGCGCCTCCACCAGATTGAGTACCGATTCGGCTTCGATTTACTCAAAGCAGTTCCAATCCCCGATCCCAATTCCAATTCCAATTGGAAATGGAAATGGAACCGGAGACGGGAAAAGCTTTGAGCAAATCAATTGTCCACCGACTGTGATGGCGAGAATTTCACCAGCAACAGCCGGTAGATGGCCGAATGGGTAGGCGCTAGACAGTCGCTAGAATCCATATCTATCCCATTATTATACCTAGTATTTTGTTTAAACTGGAATGAATTGGCGCCCAAAATTAAGAGAATGTTATCTAACAGGGCTCAACTGGCTAAACAATGATATTAACAGCCGCGCAGGGCTGCCATATCTTATTAAACTACTTAACATAAATGCGAATGTAAAGTGTGTATGTACAAGTGTGTGTGTGTGTGTGTGTGTGTGTATGAGTGAGTGAGTGAATGTGTAAATCTACAAGAAATTGCGTTGCGCGAAAAATCAAAAACTAATAGCTACAATCAAAAAGTGAGCGAATTAACATTAATAGTGAATTAATTAATTAAACTAAATACTAACTATACTAAAATACTACTAATGAAAAAGAAACTGACTAATAATACTACTAATATTGTGTGTGAGTGTGTGTGTGTGTGTGTGTGTGTGTGTGTGTGTTGTACTATATTTACAGGTTGTTTTTCATGTGATGGCTGCTCGACCGGTGGAGGGGGGACGAACACGAACATCAGAGGCTGGCAATCAAGGAGTGATGCAGCAGATCAGTGGCGACATCCAGCGGGACATCCAAGGAGTACAGGTAAGTAGTAGGAGTGGATTACATCAGGTGAGTATATTTAGAGTAGCAATTGTGTGTACAATTCTAATTCTGTCGTTTACTTGCAGCATCAACTGGAATTTTAAAAGTGAGACTGGCAGTGGAACCAGCCATGTAATCAGCAACAGCACTGGCACTTGGGTGGCCAGCACCAGCTGCTGCATTGACTGCAGTTGCATCCACAACTGCAATGGATATGGACATGGACATGGACATCGACATCTTCATCAGCGGAGACGGAGGCGGCGTCCAGAGTGAAGTTGCCAGCCCGAAGACTGGAGACTGGTATAGGCGCCAGCAGTGCAATATGCACCACCAACACCAGCATCGGCAACAGGATCATCGGCGTCATCAACATCAGTGGAAATGGCGCAGACATCAAGTGGCTTCAGCATCATTAGCTCTGGTGCGAGCAAATGCATGCAGTTATTGGCTGACACCCATAGAATTGGCCAACATCTGTCGTATCGACAAGTGTTTGGCCATGGAGTACAGGCGCGTATTCATCCATATTGTAGTTTGTTTACATTTTGCATAGACTAACCATAATTTGATTAATTCTAGTGCAAAATGTCGTGTCATGGGCAAATGCATGCAGCCTGTCATCTAGCTGCAAGCCCATACACATTGAATGGCCAATTGTCGCCCACAATTGACGACAAGTAACGAGAGTCTCTGTCTGCACCCACAATGACAGCCTGCCGGTCATCAATATGGACACATAGCAGGGAGTGCAGAGCAATTACTATTCGATTGGTAATGTACCACTTCTTGATCACAATCGTAATTCGATAGGAGTCAAGGAATTGATGTAGATAATAATTGTGTTGTTTTTATTATATTGCAGATCAGTCATCATCCTCGCCGCAGAAGCAGCATACTGGAAACCATCGACGCCAACAACAACCAGGATGTGCAGCAAACAGGCAACAGCGAGTCATCTTTGTGCGTATATTGATGTATTGTGACCAAAAGCAGTAATCACGTCGATTTAAAGCTAATGAACAATTGTGTTTGTACTCTCATCTTCTCATTTACACCATGCGCAATTGCGACAAGAGTGCGTTAGATAATAAGGAGGAGTGGATTGTTACTGGGTGAGTATTGATATTATTATTATTAAGTGAAGTGGGTGAGTGTAGAAAATTTATAGTAGTTGAATTAGGTTTGTATAGGCTATAAGAACAGGTAGTCATTATATATTTGGGGTCTCATTTGCAATTTGTTGCCTGCTACTGCTAATGCTGATGCTGGCAGACAAGCAGGTTGTTAGCGCGGACATCATATCTATTAGACGATCCAGCTTGTTGACGATAGCCTTGTTGATGGCTGAATTAGCATTCTCAATTGAATTTGAATTTGCATTTGCATTTGCATTTGGATGCTTGCGTTCGAGCAGCATTAGGCCAATCAATTGATCTAGCTTCATTTCAATACTGCTCGTATTATCCCTGGCACATAGATATTGATGAGTCGGGAGGAGTTGCTGCGCTTGCTGCCTCTGCTGCTGCACCTGCTGCTGCTGCTGCTGCTGCTGCTGCTGCTGCTGCTGAAGTAGTAGTTGCTGCATATTTTGAGGCTGAATGCGTTGAATTTGCTGTTGCTGCTGCTTTTGCTGCTTTTGCTGCATTCGCTGCTGCGGCCAAACACTTGGCTGTTTCACATTTAGTCCAAGTTTAAGTGCGTCGGCATAGCTGCCAACCATAGCATTGCTCAGATTTAGTGGCTGCTTGGGCTGCATGGGCTGCTGATTGAACTGTAGCTGATTGACCTGTTGATGTGTAGTCTTCTTCTTCGCCCTCTTCTTTGACTTGATTGGCTGCTGCTGCTGCTGCTGCTGATGCTGCTGTTGCTGCTGCTGCTGCTGTTGCTGCTGTTGCTGCTGTTGGAATACTGGCTGCTGCTGCTGCTGCTGCTGCTGCTGCTGCTGCTGCTGCTGCTGTAGTAGTTGCTGATGCTGCTGCTGCTGCTGTAGTATATGCAGCTGTTGTTGCTGTTTGCTAGCATTTGTGGCCTTGTTCAGGTGTCTTTTAATAATAGCCGCTGTTGCAGCATTATTATTGCGATTTGACGACTGAGGATTCGCTGTCGCTTTTGTTTGACGCGCCAATTCGGCGACTAGTTTTGAGGCTTGCTGGAAGCCTTGTTGATTGGCCATCTTTTGCTTGCAGGCCTCTTTGAAAGCAACGCAGCCGCGATAGCTTGCCGCATGCTCTCCCAAACAATTGGCGCATTTAGCCGGCTGGCTAACATCGCCCTTTGCTCGTCCGCAATCAGTGGATGCATGGCTGCCGCTGCACTTGACGCACACGAATGGCCGGCGGCAATAGTTCTTCGTGTGGCCAAACTTTTGGCATCTATGGCATTGCACCGCATCGGCGTTGCGCAATATCCTCTCAATTTTGACTCTCTGGCCACCCAAACACTCAATGTTCAGAACATTTGTGCTGTTTGGAGCGGCCACCACTTCAACCTCGAACAGGTCAAGAGGCTGGCGAGTGAATCGCTTCTTGATTACACTGACAAATCTGACCGTATGGCCCAGATCTGTCAGTTGTTGACGAATCCAATCTGTTGGCGTCGAACGATGCAGATAGCGTATGCAAAATCTAAATCCTCGATCCGCTGCCAATTGGTAGGTGTGCGATACAATGCTCTCCTGAGCGAAGTGATGCACAAGTTTGCGATATGCCGCAATATTGGCGCATTGAATGCGCAGACCTTGCCCAGCTGTCGGTTTAGTGTAGAAATTAGCCGTACCGATCGCCTTCTTAATCCCCTCCAGTACTGGCATTATGTCTGGCACAAACGGCAAGTACAATGGAGTTGGCCGATTCTTGCGACCACCATTCGCATTGCCATTGCCATTGGCATTCGTATTGGCATTGTCATTGTTATCGATGACCTCATCCTCATCCACCTCATTGTCATCGTCATTGAGATCTTCATCCATATCAATATCATTAACAGCATTTGCATCAACATCATCATCATCATCATCAATTGACAATTGACACTTGTTGTTGCTCTTGCTGTTGCTGTTGCTGTTAATGATGTTCGATTTATTGGCTCCATCTGTTGGCCGCTGATCAGTTGCAGCTTTGTTAGCATTTGCAGCAACCAATTTGTGCGCAGCTGCCATGGCGGCAGCTTTCTTAGATGTGGTCGGGGCATCTTCATCAATAATATCGGATGCAACAACCAGTTGCTTTTTGAAAATCATGGCAGACAGCTTTCGGTTAGCTGGTGCATTGCTGGCAGCCATTTTACGGCACGTTGCCACTGCCGAGGCAGACAGTGGAGGTGGCGGCTTGATACATTTATTAGCCTCGCTGCCGCTAAATAAATGATTCAGCAATTCATTAACATCAGCAGAGGGAAACTCATCGGATCCATCAGCGAATGAGTGACTGACTATCTCATCATGATCAGCTGCAGCTGCTGCTGATTGTTGTGAAGCCGAATCGCAATCCATATTCAGTTTCAGATTGAACTTGGATTTGGATTGAGACTTGGAATTAGATTTGCTTTTGGTTGAAGAATCGGCTACAATTGCAGTGGAAATTGTAGCAGAATTTGTAGTGGCTTTTGCAGTTGACAAAGTTGCTCGAGTAGATGGCGTTGGATTGCCACCAACGCCATCACTCGACAATTGTTCGCATCTCTGCAGAACTTTCAGCAGCTCGCCATCATCGATGGTGGTGATGTCGCTGCTATTGACGCTGTTGCTGTTGTTGTTGTTGTGGAGCTTGTTGGAGCAATCAGCTTCTGATAGTAGCTGAAAGCTATTGCCGAAGTTGGCGTCCTTTTTTGCCGCAATTTTCTTATTAGATTCCGTATTAGATTTTGATGTCTTTGATTTAGGGCTATTTCCCTGATTACTAGCTGGCCTCTTGTTCGAGATTAGCGCCTCATTGTGCATCTCGAGTTTTTGTAGTAGCTGCTGCTCATCCTGCTGCCTCTGCTGCTTGTGCATTTGCTGCTCCTGGGCCAGCATTGCGTGCATCGCACGCGCCAGCACAGTGGCAGCATTCTCTTTGGCCTGACCATTATTACAATTGCTATTGCCACCAACCTGATTTGGCCCACTCGCCTCGCGCAAGCCAATTCCAGCCAGTAGATAATCGTCAAGGGAATCAACATCAACGTCACCATCATCATCATCATCCACCTCCTCCTCATCCACATCATCCACAAACAGCTCCTCGTCAGCGCCAGTCTCGTCATGGTCGGCGAGACTGCCCGAGAGTGCGTTGTACATGATCGTTTGATTAGGCCACTGGACACACGTACGCCGACAGTTATTGGATTGTTAGATGGCACTAGTAGAAATATCCACTAAATTTAGCAGTAAGAGTTGTTGGAGTCTCTGTCTCGGATTAATAGCAGTTTTGAATAATTCACAAAAACAAAAACCAACAAGAAAAGAAAAAACACTAGATTTTCACTTTTAATTATTGGCTGCGATTTATTCATGTAATTATTGACTTTTTTATATTTCTTTCAGATTTTTGTCCGTATGTCTAGATTGATCTCTAGACGGCCCGGATGGCGGCGTCTGCCGGGGGCTCCACTGCCGCACACGCACGAAACACGAAACCCGAAACTCTAAGTCGGATCGACACTCGGCTCGGCTCAGCTCGGTTCGGTGCGCACTCGCTGCCGCTCACTCGGACGACTCCAGGGAAACTGGACTGCCCAGCGCCTCCACCAGATTTGAGTACCGATTCGGCTTCGATTTACTCAAAGCAGTTCCAATCCCCGATCCCAATTCCAATTCCAATTGGAAATGGAAATGGAACCGGAGACGGGAAAAGCTTTGAGCAAATCAATTGTCCACCGACTGTGATGGCGAGAATTTCACCAGCAACAGCCGGTAGATGGCCGAATGGGTAGGCGCTAGACAGTCGCTAGAATCCATATCTATCCCATTATTATACCTAGTATTTTGTTTAAACTGGAATGAATTGGCGCCCAAAATTAAGAGAATGTTATCTAACAGGGCTCAACTGGCTAAACAATGATATTAACAGCCGCGCAGGGCTGCCATATCTTATTAAACTACTTAACATAAATGCGAATGTAAAGTGTGTATGTACAAGTGTGTGTGTGTGTGTGTGTGTGTGTATGAGTGAGTGAGTGAATGTGTAAATCTACAAGAAATTGCGTTGCGCGAAAAATCAAAAACTAATAGCTACAATCAAAAAGTGAGCGAATTAACATTAATAGTGAATTAATTAATTAAACTAAATACTAACTATACTAAAATACTACTAATGAAAAAGAAACTGACTAATAATACTACTAATATTGTGTGTGAGTGTGTGTGTGTGTGTGTGTGTGTGTGTGTTGTACTATATTTACAGGTTGTTTTTCATGTGATGGCTGCTCGACCGGTGGAGGGGGGACGAACACGAACATCAGAGGCTGGCAATCAAGGAGTGATGCAGCAGATCAGTGGCGACATCCAGCGGGACATCCAAGGAGTACAGGTAAGTAGTAGGAGTGGATTACATCAGGTGAGTATATTTAGAGTAGCAATTGTGTGTACAATTCTAATTCTGTCGTTTACTTGCAGCATCAACTGGAATTTTAAAAGTGAGACTGGCAGTGGAACCAGCCATGTAATCAGCAACAGCACTGGCACTTGGGTGGCCAGCACCAGCTGCTGCATTGACTGCAGTTGCATCCACAACTGCAATGGATATGGACATGGACATGGACATCGACATCTTCATCAGCGGAGACGGAGGCGGCGTCCAGAGTGAAGTTGCCAGCCCGAAGACTGGAGACTGGTATAGGCGCCAGCAGTGCAATATGCACCACCAACACCAGCATCGGCAACAGGATCATCGGCGTCATCAACATCAGTGGAAATGGCGCAGACATCAAGTGGCTTCAGCATCATTAGCTCTGGTGCGAGCAAATGCATGCAGTTATTGGCTGACACCCATAGAATTGGCCAACATCTGTCGTATCGACAAGTGTTTGGCCATGGAGTACAGGCGCGTATTCATCCATATTGTAGTTTGTTTACATTTTGCATAGACTAACCATAATTTGATTAATTCTAGTGCAAAATGTCGTGTCATGGGCAAATGCATGCAGCCTGTCATCTAGCTGCAAGCCCATACACATTGAATGGCCAATTGTCGCCCACAATTGACGACAAGTAACGAGAGTCTCTGTCTGCACCCACAATGACAGCCTGCCGGTCATCAATATGGACACATAGCAGGGAGTGCAGAGCAATTACTATTCGATTGGTAATGTACCACTTCTTGATCACAATCGTAATTCGATAGGAGTCAAGGAATTGATGTAGATAATAATTGTGTTGTTTTTATTATATTGCAGATCAGTCATCATCCTCGCCGCAGAAGCAGCATACTGGAAACCATCGACGCCAACAACAACCAGGATGTGCAGCAAACAGGCAACAGCGAGTCATCTTTGTGCGTATATTGATGTATTGTGACCAAAAGCAGTAATCACGTCGATTTAAAGCTAATGAACAATTGTGTTTGTACTCTCATCTTCTCATTTACACCATGCGCAATTGCGACAAGAGTGCGTTAGATAATAAGGAGGAGTGGATTGTTACTGGGTGAGTATTGATATTATTATTATTAAGTGAAGTGGGTGAGTGTAGAAAATTTATAGTAGTTGAATTAGGTTTGTATAGGCTATAAGAACAGGTAGTCATTATATATTTGGGGTCTCATTTGCAATTTGTTGCCTGCTACTGCTAATGCTGATGCTGGCAGACAAGCAGGTTGTTAGCGCGGACATCATATCTATTAGACGATCCAGCTTGTTGACGATAGCCTTGTTGATGGCTGAATTAGCATTCTCAATTGAATTTGAATTTGCATTTGCATTTGCATTTGGATGCTTGCGTTCGAGCAGCATTAGGCCAATCAATTGATCTAGCTTCATTTCAATACTGCTCGTATTATCCCTGGCACATAGATATTGATGAGTCGGGAGGAGTTGCTGCGTTTGCTGCCTCTGCTGCTGCACCTGCTGCTGCTGCTGCTGCTGCTGCTGCTGCTGCTGCTGAAGTAGTAGTTGCTGCATATTTTGAGGCTGAATGCGTTGAATTTGCTGTTGCTGCTGCTTTTGCTGCTTTTGCTGCATTCGCTGCTGCGGCCAAACACTTGGCTGTTTCACATTTAGTCCAAGTTTAAGTGCGTCGGCATAGCTGCCAACCATAGCATTGCTCAGATTTAGTGGCTGCTTGGGCTGCATGGGCTGCTGATTGAACTGTAGCTGATTGACCTGTTGATGTGTAGTCTTCTTCTTCGCCCTCTTCTTTGACTTGATTGGCTGCTGCTGCTGCTGCTGCTGATGCTGCTGTTGCTGCTGCTGCTGCTGTTGCTGCTGTTGCTGCTGTTGGAATACTGGCTGCTGCTGCTGCTGCTGCTGCTGCTGCTGCTGCTGCTGTAGTAGTTGCTGATGCTGCTGCTGCTGCTGTAGTATATGCAGCTGTTGTTGCTGTTTGCTAGCATTTGTGGCCTTGTTCAGGTGTCTTTTAATAATAGCCGCTGTTGCAGCATTATTATTGCGATTTGACGACTGAGGATTCGCTGTCGCTTTTGTTTGACGCGCCAATTCGGCGACTAGTTTTGAGGCTTGCTGGAAGCCTTGTTGATTGGCCATCTTTTGCTTGCAGGCCTCTTTGAAAGCAACGCAGCCGCGATAGCTTGCCGCATGCTCTCCCAAACAATTGGCGCATTTAGCCGGCTGGCTAACATCGCCCTTTGCTCGTCCGCAATCAGTGGATGCATGGCTGCCGCTGCACTTGACGCACACGAATGGCCGGCGGCAATAGTTCTTCGTGTGGCCAAACTTTTGGCATCTATGGCATTGCACCGCATCGGCGTTGCGCAATATCCTCTCAATTTTGACTCTCTGGCCACCCAAACACTCAATGTTCAGATTTCTGTTGGTATGTTGCAGAGAACACACAATAATGATCTCCGCTTCTTCACACCTCATACATGATCAGCTGACCAGCAGCTGCATGGCGAGGGGAAGATAGTACGGAGATACTTTTTATTCATACAATACTTTACAATAGTATTTCTTAAGAATATGAGTAGCGCCTATAAGATACTTAGAAATATACAGAAGGTCAATATTTACCGAAACTTTTCATAAAATGAATTAATTTAAATGGCCATAAGTGCACAAAAATAACAGTGCAGCTTAATGTTATTTCTGTTTGTATGCCTTGACAGAACACACATTAATAATCTCTCTTTCCTCCATTCTCGCCCATAACAGCTGACCAGCAGCTAAATGGAGAGGAGGAGAGAATAGAGAGATATTCTTTATTCATATAATACTCTTCGTTAGCATTTTTTTTGAATTTACATGGCGCCTTAAGTTACTTAGGTCGATATTAGCCGAAACTTGCTCACATGAGCTGTTTAAATAGTCGCAAGTGCAACATTAAATTGCTGTGCAGCATTGCGTTACATATTATACAAAAGAGCAGATCAAAAACAAAAATGAATAACATTTGATGTGCTTAAATAACTAGTTTAAAACTAATGAGTAGGTTTAGTTATAATTTTTATGTAGATTAAAACAATAACAATTGATACAATTAATTAATTCATTTTACTTTTAATTCTATTTGCAGGAACACCTATAAGATGCGCAACAAACTTAGCAGTGAGAAGATCCGCTAATTGGATTTAGAGAGAAGAGTCGGGACATCGTCCGGTCATTTTCTCCATACTTGTCTAAGCTAATATAACTTTTAATTAAATTCTTGAACTTATATCTATAATTCTTTTCATTTTATCACCTTTATTTCAGTCTAAAAAGTTAAATTAAACCGCAAGTGCAATTTAGGAGAGATTGTGCAGCTGTGCGTTTATACGTTTATCGGGATGCATAAATCAAAACAAAAGGTAATTATCGAAAAATGCATAAATGGCAATGGGAATTTACAATTAGTTATAAAATGTGAGTAATAGTGCTTAAAAATGTACTAGTATATACTATTATAGCAAATAATTATTTATTAAATGGTAAGCTTTCATTTCATTAATATTCTTATATATTCATTTCATAGCGATATTTGTGCAAAAATATCACAAGTGCTATCACATATGTGGTTTCAGTTGCAATATTACTAATATTATTTTTAATTTGGATTAATATAGTTTATAGTTGATTAAGAAATAATAAATTTGAATTCCAATAAGTTTTTCTTTTCATTTTGTCTTATAGAACTATCGCAAAAAAAAAAAAACAATCGCGAAGAGAGGTTGTGCACCCCTGGTATGCATATCGATATGCACAGATAAAAACATATGTTTGAAGAACATATGATGAAAAGGCAGAGTGCAATTTATTGCAAAAGTTGCAACTGAAAGAGATGAGTATGGATTCTAATAAGAATAATGAGATAATTATTAATAATTAGATATTAATTAATAAATTATTCATCTGTTTCAGCAATTTCTCCCAAGTGCAAGTGAACGTGTGTTCGACAGGCCGAAGAAGTGAGTGACGCAAAATGGCTGCGAGGTAATGTTAATTATACATATATATATATAAGTGTTTATACTTAATGTTGTTTTGTTTTTATTTGCAGGGAATCATCCGGTGGAACGAGAGGTAGCAGCTGAGAAGACTCCACATCCCAATCACCGAGCAGTGCCGCCAGTTTAGTTAAGTTGATTGTGTAGTTTAAGCCAGTGCATTGTAGTGTTGTTTTGCTGCATGTGTGTATGTGCATACGTGCCAAATAAAACTTTAATTGAATATAAAATTCAATTTGAGTTTTATTTGTTAGGATACCCTTTGCAGATAGGATATGTGAGGACGACCAGTTTCCAGGTAAGTTGCTTGCATATACCAATGGCCAATTGGAATTTTAATGCAGATTTATGTTCTTTTTTAGCGTATATGCTTGCAATCAGTTGCTGGGGAAGGACCAGCCTGCATCGGCCGAAGAATCTCCTGGATTTGTGTTGTGTGTGCGCGAAGTGCTCGCTGTGGGTGGCAGTGGCGCCAGTTGCCGAAAGATTGGCAGGCGCGACTGCGAGGCAGTAGCGTCGCCTATATTTTGTGTCGCCCCAGAGGTGGGGGTGTGTGGGACTGCGTCATACGATGGCGCGCCGTTGCGACGAGCCTCATTTCTGCGTCGCGCTGCCATTCTGCGAAGATTTTCGCTGGAGTTGCGGGTTGAGGCCGGATATGACCTCGTGAATCTCTCTGCTAAAATGTTGCGGCTGTGCTCGCGAAAAGTTATCGGGCCGTATACGGGCGGATGTCGGCGAAGATAATTAGCGTGTAGCTCCTCGTCGAACTCCGCTTGTCTTCGCTGTTGTCGCTGTGCGCGCAACTCGATTTCATTAGCCAGGTGAGTATTGACGAGGCTAGAGTATCTGGGCATAGTTAGCCGCTGTGGTACAAACGGATAGTGGGCTATGCTTCTAGCCTCATTGTTGCTGTGTACTCGCAGTCTATCATAATATTTAATGCAAATATTATTAAATAATTCATCCACAGATAAGACGCCCAGCTCAGATCTGATGCGAGCATTTGAAATATAATATTGAGCGCCAGATATGGTTCTCAGTGCTCTGTTGTGTGCAACTCTGATGCGGTCGAACTGAGTTTCGGATAGGAGCGCACCCCAGACAGGTATAGTATATTGCCACAGTGGCGCAACTAGTTGTTTGTAAATTATCGTTTTAGTTTTTAGAGACAATTTACTATTTTTATTAATCAGCCAATCTATCTTTTTCAGCCGTGCCCTAATCCTCGAGACGACAGTGGTGACATGAGTGCCGAAGTGCAGCTTTGTGTCCATAGTGACACCCAAATAAGGATGTGAAGTGCCGTTTTTAATTGCTTCATTGCCAATGCGGATATCCTGGTATGGCGATATCCTTTTGTAAGTATGCATAATGTGCATAGTTTTACTAGTATTTATTGTAATGCACCATTTCTTCGCCCACAGAGCTAATTTGTCCATATATGCTTGTTGCTGAGCTAACGCATCTGCTTGCCGACAGTTTGCTGAGAGGACTACGACGTCATCGGCATAAGTGGCTAAGAGGATTTTATTTCCAGAGGCATAAGTTGGGCTTGGAATATCACTGGTGTATATGTTATACAGCACTGGCCCAAGCAGGCTACCTTGAGGCACCCCAGCGTGTATTTGCTTGGTTGCAGAGCGGCATCCTCCATGGCATTCAACAATAAATGATCGATTTGCTAAGTAGGAGCAAAGGATTCGATACAGAGCGTCAGGTAAGAGCATCTTGAGTTTGTATCTCAGACCTGAGTGCCACACTCTGTCAAATGCTTCTTTTATGTCCAAGTAAACGGCAGAGCAATACTTATGTTCTTCATATGATTTCAGAATGAACTGCGTGACTCGCCCAAGCTGTTGCTCAGCTGAGTGGGCCTTGCGAAAGCCAAATTGGTGGCTGGGTATAGCATTGGTAAGTGCGTCTTGCTCAAGCATACGGCTCAGAATTAAGAACTCTAATATTTTAGATAAGCCAGACAAGAGACTTATTGGCCTGTATGATGATACATGCTGCGTGGGCTTGCCGGGCTTGTGTATCATCTTGACCAGTGCTAACTTCCAGCTGGTAGGAAAATGGCCCATTCGAAGTGAGTTGTTGCATATTAAAACAAGGTATAGTATTGCCCTCATTGGCAGCGCTTTGATAGTGTGATTGTCGATATTATCTAAACCAGCTGCTTTCTTCTTCTCCAGCGTGCTAATATGATTAATGACCTCTGTCACTGTGACTGGCCGAAAAGAGACCAAGGCAGACGCTGGTGACTGACTAATTTGCGCCTCAATTTCGGCCAAGTCGCCAGGTGATGCAGAGATGAGAGGCTTGAAGCGTTGCTCAAGGCTATCAGCGAAGACTTCAGCTTTCTCCGCCGTTGTTTTGCACCATACATTATTGGCGTTAGAGCCATTGCCATCGCTGGACTTTAATAGTGGCAGATTTGGAGCCGGCTGTCGCTTGATTTCGTTGGTAAGTCGCCAGAGCTTTTGCATACTGTATCTATCTGTGGGGTCGATAGAGCTGAATAATTCTTCTTCATATTTTTGCTTTGCAGATTTTATATCTTTGCTGATGCGATTTGACAGCCTATTGCAGATCTGCTTTGCCAGGGGATTTCGGCTTTGTAGAAGATAGCGTTTGATTTGCTTCTTGGCCTCAATCAACTGGAGAGTCTGGCTTTTGACTCGAAACCTAGATCTGGTTATCTTGCGTGGACACTGCGCATTGGCAAAGTTTGCAGCATCTTGGACGTTTTTGACAAGAATATCAACAGCATCATCAACATCATCTGGACTGCTGATTTCAGTGTTGAGTAAGATTCTGTCGTTTAGGTAACTTTGAAATTTGCTTATATTAGCATTCAAATCCAGAAGATGGCCTTTTGCTTTGCTGATGATCGGCTTCTCAACCAGCTGGACTTGCAATGGGAGGTGATCCGAGTTTAGCTCGAAAGAGTCAGTGATGGCCAGCAAATCTCGCCTGATGCCTTTGAAAAGCGCAAAGTCTATGGCAGATGGAGTTTGGCGTGAGTTGAAAGGGTAATGCGTTGGCGACCCAGTTGCCAGAATATTGCAATTTTCTTGGAAAATACTGTTTACTAACGTTCTGCCTCTAATACAGGATCTGGCGTTTCCCCACCATTGGCTCTTTGCGTTCCAGTCACCACCTACAAGATACGTGTCGCCCAGCAAATTCAGAAGATTGCTGAAGTCTTGCGCAGTCCAGCTTACTTGCGGTGGGCAGTAAATGGCCACAATATTTACGTGCTTGCCGTTTTGTAAGCTGACTGATACTTCAACACTTTGGTGCGAGTCCAAGGATGAGCAGCGCATAGCGTAATGGCAGATGTTTTGTTTGATTATAAAAGCTGCGCCACCTCTGCGCCTATTTGTAGGGTGGTTTGCCAAATAAATTATGTATCCGTCAATTACAATGTTGTCCTTGTCCGTCAGATGGGTTTCAGATATTAGCATAATGTCTATATTATGCTTAATAACATATTGCTTTACTTCAATAAGCTTATTTGTAATACCAGCAGCATTCCATATGGAGATGTTAATGTTGTTGGTACTATTAGATACAGCAGTCTGCAGTGTGCAGCTGCGTCTATTAGCAATATGTGCATCAGATACATTATTAGACATTTATGTGCTCACTTGGACCAACTCTAGCTAATAGGCAAGCAGTCAATGTGGTCATCATCTCTATAAGTTTGTCAATTTTGGCCTCTAATCTAGAGTTAACTTGTAATGGCATAGCTGGCATGTTAGCATATCTAGGCTGCTCAAAATTAAGAGGAAAGCCCACCCCATTACTATGGTGTGTCACCCCAGATACAATAGGAGGGGGCCTACGGCGAGTACTTAAGCTGCGGCTTCTGTTTGGCTGCGCTGGCCGCTGAGCGCTTGCTTGCCTAGACAATCTGGCTTGTTGTTGTTGTTGCTGTTGTTGTAGGGCACGTTTAGTGATATTCTGCCTTGATTGGCGTTGCTGGCTATTATTGGCTGCCGGCGCCGCTGGCTGCTTAAATTGGAGACCCGCCCGGAGGGCAGATGCGTAGCTGGGCCCAGCATTAGCAGTTTGAGGTCGTGGCTGAGGGGGGGCTTGCTGAAAAAGATTTGGCAAGTTTGTTCTACTGCCTTGAGCAGTTGTAGTGGGAGCTGGCTTTGTTAAAGTCCTTATAATCTGGCTGAGCTGTGCCGCCGATTCGGGCTCTCGCTTCTTGCAGGCCTCTTTGTAGGAGGGGCATCCCTTGTAACTCGCAGCGTGTGGGCCCGAGCAGTTGGCGCATTTTGCTGGCGTTTGGTCGCCTTTTTGCTTGCTGCAGTCAATAGAGGCGTGATTTTCGCCGCATTTGACGCAAGCAAAAGGGCGGCGGCAATAGTTTTATGTGTGCCCAAACTTCTGGCACCTGTGGCATTGGGCTACTTCTGCAGATTTGAACGGCCTCTCGACTCTTACTCGCTGGTTTCCCAGAGCCGTGACTTGTAGCAAGTCAGCATTATTTGCGTTGGCGACCAGTTCAACCTCAAAGAGGTCAAGTGGCTCCTTAGAGAAGCGAGATTTGATACCCCTCAAGAATCGAACGGTATGCCCCAGCTTAGCTAATTGGTCGCGGATCCACTGATCCGGAGTGGAATAGTGTAGATGGCGGATAATCGCTCTAAACCCGCGCTCACATTTCAATTGGAAAGTATAGTTTTCAATTTTATTTTCGTCAAGGTACTTTACCAGCTTGCGATGAGTAGCGATGTCCTTGCACTGCACCCTGATACCATGGTTTGCAGTGGGCTTTGTGGTATAATTCTCCTCTCCGACAGCGTCATCCAGGCGAATTAAAAGTGGCATAATGTCAGTGACATTTGCCAGAAATAGCGGCGCAGGCTTCGCGTTGAGGCGCGCGCCAGTTGCTCCAGTTAAAGTGGTAGCTGCAGCAGCAGCAGCAGAATTAGGCGGTGTAGCTTTCACGTTTGCAGCAATGCGAGCATTATTTACAAGGCCAGATGCCTTTTGATGCGTGTCCTCAGTCCTTGTAGTCACAACGATGTCGTCTGCTAGCAAGTTCTCCTCTTCACTGTCACCCAGATCTATAGCATCCAGCTGAGCATTCTTCTTTTTAGGGCTATCGCCCTTTTCTGCAGTTCGCTTGACTGCAGTTGCAAGTGGCTGCGCGCCCATTTTAAGCGCCTCTTCGATTGTCATCTTGCCACTTTTGAGAGCCGCTTTGGCTTTATGATAATTAGCAATTGCTTTATCAGCTTTGCTGCTGTTGCTAACACCAGCCGCATTTGCTTTTAGTAACTGAGCCGCTGCTCGAGATGTTGTTGGTTTCGCCAAAACCTCACTTTTCTTCCCTGGCGCACTTGATGGCGTGGGCGCAGACAAATGTGTCGGCGAGTCGAGAAGAGATTCGACTTCCACGTCCATGTCCTCTTCACCGTCAGCTGCAACATAGCCCCTAGGCATTGTTGCAATTTAATTTGCAAAATTAATTCGTTTTTGCACCGATTAAATGAGATTTATTTCACAGCTTTTTTTTTTTTTTTTTTTTCTGTTCGTATGTTACAAGAGAACACACAATAATGATCTCCCCTTCTTCCCATCTCAAACATGATCAGCTGTCCTGCAGCTGCATGGCGAGGGGAAAAGAGAGTGGAGATACTTTTTATTCAAACAATACTTTACAATAGCATTTCTTAAGAATATGATTAGCGCCTAAAGATACTTAAAAGTATACAAAAGGTCGATATTTGTCGTAACTTTTCATAATATGAATTAATTTAAATAGCAATAAGTGCACAAAAATAACAGTGCAGCTTAATTTTACAAAATATAAAGATAAAGAGCAAATTTAAGGTAATAAGATACAAAAGAGTGCTTGAATAGCTGATAATAGACTAAGTAGTTAATTAAGATTAATATTTTACAATAGTAAGAAGTAGCATTATTTAATATAATTCAGATATTTCATTTATAAGCATCTGCAAGATGCAGTGAGAAATCAGCTCAAAGTGGCCAATTGGAGTTATAGAGAAAAGTCGAGACAAGGTCTGGTCATTTTCTCCATTACATGTATAAGTTAAAAAATAGTTTTAATTGCATAAAGTTAATAAAAATTGATAAGAATAATAATATACTTTACATATTTACATTTAAGTTTCAATGGCTATAAGAATCTGCACAACTGTCAACACAAAGTGCGAAGTTGTTACATATGTAATTATCGGCGAGTTATCGAATGTAATAACATGAATATATGGCAAGTAAAAGACTATGAACAATAAGAATTAGCAATAGATAATAATTATTGGCGATAAGATCTAGAGTTAGTGTAATTAATTAATTTACTAGTATTTTTAATTATTATTAAGTTTAGTTTACATATTTACAATGCATATATAGCAATAATAGTGCAATGTATCGCATATGCATACATATATTTTAATTTAGTTGCTGCTATAATATAATTGTTTTTAATTTAATTATATATAGTTATAAGTTTATAGGATTTAATAGTTTGAATAAAAATTAGCTTTTCAATTCGTTTTAGTAGTTTTGATTTCAAAAGTATTAATTCAATATATTGCAAGTGCAATTGTACATGTGACGATGCATCCCTGGTTATATGTAAATACCTATCGGAGTGCACAATCAAAACAAAACAAAGTCAGCTGATTGCAAATTGCATTAAATGCAAATTTGATGCTGCTAATTGATACATATGTATAAATATTAATAAGTAAGTAAGTGAAATTAATAATATTAAAAATGTATACTGATTAATTGCTGTCTTTTTATATATATAGCTGCTGCAGTGCAAAATGCAAGGGAGCTCAGAAACTGAAGACAGAGGAATTGCATAGATTGCGATCAGACTGGCTGGTATGTGAGTTTTGCAAAATTTAATAAAAGTGTTAAAAGATTTCTAATGTTGATTTTTCTTTGCAGAGTACAACCACTAGAGCAAGGAGAACTAGCCAAGTGGGCTCCGCGGCCAATAGGGCATTTATTTAAGTTAGTTTCAGGCTCATTCAAATTGTACATATGTTGTAGGCGCAAGCACCACTATATATGTTCGCTGCACATATGTATATATGTGCTGAAAATAAACTTTTGAGCTGAAAATAGACATCTAAATTGTATGTTATTTGTTGGTTTAGTTACTCTTCTAAGTAAATAGTGCAATAGCCTGTTGCTAATTGTGATATTTGTATATACAAATGATCAATTTGAATGACAATTAGATTTGATACTTATTTGTGTGTCTGGCTAGAAGCCTCTTGAGAAGAGTAGATTTAATCAGTCCGGTAGGTCATCTAGGTCGATGATGGGTGGGCGCATGGGGGCCATGGTGGGTGGTAACGGCGCCAACTGCTGGAATATAGGCAGGCGCGGCTGCAAAGCAGCTGCGTCACCTATATTATGAGCCACTCCAGAAGCAGGTGTGTGTGCAGCCAGGCCGATCGGTGGAGCATTGTTGCGTCGATTCTCACTGGAGTTGCGAGGAGGATCTGGATACGATCTCGTGAATCGCTCCGCTATTAGTCGTCGGCTGTGCTCGCGAAAGGTGATCGGGCCATACTCTGGCGGATGTAGGCGACGGTATCTTTCTCTAAACTCAGCATTTTCATCAGCTTCTCTTTGCCGCTGTCGCTGACTGCGCAGAGCAATATCATCAGCCAGCAGAGTGTTAATGAGATTCGTGTATCTGGGCATAGTTAGCCGCTGTGGGATGAACGGATCATAGACAATCTTTCTAGCATCGTTGTTGCTGTGTACACGTAGTCTGTCGAAGTACTTTGTGCAGAGATTATTGAATATTTCATCAGCAGACAAGACATCCAGTGCAGATCTGATGCGTGCATTAGAGACAAAGTACTGAGCACCAGATATGGCTCTTAAAGCTTTATCGTGAATAACTCTGATGCGGCTGAATTGGGTCTCGGATAGAAGAGCACCCCATACAGGTAGCGAGTATTGCCATAGTGGGGCAACAAGCTGCTTGTATATGATAGTTTTAGTTTTTAGAGATAGTTTACTATCTTTATTAATGAGCCAATCTATCTTTTTAAGCCTAGCCCTAACCCTAGTAACGACCGTAGTGACATGTTGAGTGAGGCGCAGTCTAGAATCTAACGTAACGCCCAGATATGGATGCGAGGTGCCATTTTCAATAGTTTCGTTGCCAATGCGAATAGCCTGATATGGTGCTATAGGCCTGAGTGTATGCATGATGTGCATAGTTTTATTCGCATTAATTGTAATGCACCACTTGCGCGCCCATTCAGCCAGTCTATCCATGTAAGCTTGCTGTGAGTTAAGCGCATCTGCTTGTCGATAGTCTGCTGCAAGAACAATGACGTCATCAGCATAGGTGGCAATACGAACTCCATGAAGACAAGTTGTAGCTGGTATATCGCTGGTGTATATATTATACAGCACTGGCCCAAGCAGGCTGCCTTGTGGCACACCAGCGTGAATCTGCCTGATTCCTGAGCGACATCCACCGTGGCACTCAACAATAAAAGAGCGATCTGTTAGATAGCAACAGAGAATGCGATAGAGAGCGATCGGCAGTAGTGACTTGAGTTTGTATTTCAAGCCTGTATGCCACACTCGATCAAAAGCTTCTTTAATGTCCATATAGACAGCAGAGCAGTATTTATGGTCATCAAATGCTTTAATAATGTACTGGGTGACTCGACCCAATTGCTGTTCAGCTGAGTGAGCTTTGCGGAATCCGAATTGATGGCTTGGAATCGCATTTATAAGAGCATCTTGCTCAAGCATACGGCTCAATATTAAGTGCTCCAGTATCTTCGAGAGGCCAGATAGAAGACTTATTGGCCTGTATGATGAAACATGTTGCGTAGGCTTGCCAGGCTTGTGCACCATCTTCACCATCGCTAGCTTCCAGCAAGAGGGGAAATGACCCAGTCTAAAGGAGTTGTTGCAGATCAAAACAAGATACAAAATAGCCTTCATTGGCAGCGCTTTGATGGTGTGGTTATCAATTTGATCCAATCCAGCCGCTTTCTTGTTCTCAAGCGTGCTGATGTGACTGATGACTTCAGCCGCAGTGACTGGCCGAAAAGAGACTGAAGGAGTCAAAGATGGCTGGCTAACTTGAGCCTCAATCTCAGCCAGATCACTGGGCGACGTGGTCACGATGGGATGGAATCGCTGTTCAAGACTTGCAGCAAATGTTTCAGCCTTCTCGGCAGTAGTCTTGCACCAAACGTTATGAGCGTTAGAGCCATTGCCAATGGAGGACTTCAATAGCGGTAGATTTGGGGCAGGCTGTCGCTTAATTTCGTTGGTCAGTCGCCAGAGTTTCTGCATACTATATCTATCAGTTGGATCGATAGATCTAAATAGCTCTTCCTCATACTTCTGCCTAGCATCTATGAGCTCTTTGCGAATGCGATTCGACAGCCTGTTGCAGAGCTGCTTCGCCAAAGGATTGCGATTTCGAACGAGATAGCGCTTGATTTGCTTGTGGGCCTCGACAAGTTGCAGAGTCTGTCTATTAACTCGAAATCTAGCTCTCGTTATCTTGCGTGGGCTCTGTGGATTCGCATAGTTTGCAGCATCTTCAATGTTTTTGACGAAAATATTAACAGCATCATCGACGTCGTCCTCACTGTTGATCTCAGTGTTGAGCAAGATTCTGTCGTTTAGATAGCTCTGGAATCTGTTAATGTTTGCATTCAGATGCAGAAGATGGCCTTTTGCTTTGCTAGTGATTGGCTTCTCGACCAGCTGAACTTGCAACGGAAGATGGTCAGAGCTGATTTCTGTTTGTATGCCTTGACAGAACACACATTAATGATCTCAAATTCCCTTTCGTCTCATTCATATTAGCTGTCAATCAGCTAAATGAAGAGGAAGAGAGAAAATAGAGATACTCTTTATTCATACAATACTTTGACAATAGTATTTTCTTAGAATTAAAATTGCGCCTAAAAGATATCTTTAAAAAATATACATTCGGTCGATATTTTGCGAAACTATGATTAGTTTAAATGGCCACAAGCGCAACAAAAGATAGCAGTGCGCCATTGTGATATATGTGTACATATAAAAGAGCAGATCAGAAGTAGATGACATTGATATGCTTAAATTGCTTAAGTTAATATAATTAAATTCATTTACAGCTGCATCTATGAGATGCGCAGATCAATTAGCTGCCATAATGCCGCCATTCAATTCAAAGAGAAAATTCAAGACAAAGTCTAGTCATTTTCCCCATAGGTTGTTTAAGCTAAATATAGTATTAGTAGTATAAGAGTAATATAATTAATAGTAATAGTTGTTTTCCTTTCAATATTTGATTTTCAATGGGTTTTTCTTTTCATTTTAGCATATTTAATTTAGTTAAAATTTATTAGATACATCGCAAGTGCGATCGTGAAAGCGATAGTGCATCACTGCGTTTATATGTCTATCGATATGCAAAGACAAAACATATGTTGTAAAAGCATATGGTGCGAAAAGTGAAGTGCATTAATTGCAAAATTGCAACTGGAAAGTATAGTTTCTAATAAGAATACTAATAAAAGCATTAATAATTGAATATTAATTAATTCATTGTTTTTACAAATTGCAGCAGCTTACTACCAAGTGCAAGAGAGTATGTGCACTACAAGGCAGAGATGTGTGTGAAAGCAAGCTAACTGCAAGGTTATGTTAATTATGCAAATGTAAATAAAAGTGTTGATACTTAATATTTTTTGTTTTTCTTTGCAGTATATCATCCAGTGGTACAAGAAGAAGTAGCTGAGAAGACTCCGCGTCCCAAACATCGAGTAGTGCCGCTAGTTTAGTTAAGTGCGTTTGTGTTGATATTAGTCAGTGCACTGTAGTATTTGTTTACTGCATGTATGCCTATACATGCAAAATAAAACTTTAATTGAATATAAATATCCAATTTGAGTTTTATTTGCTAGATTACCCTTTATAGGATATGTGCAGCCGATCCAATTTACAGGTGAGTTGTTGCGTATACTGGCCAATTGGAATTCTAATTGAATTGCATATTCTTTTTTAGTGTATATGCTGCAATCAGTTGCTTGGAGACGACCCGCTTTGCTCAGCCGGAGGGTTGTCTGGATTTGTGTTGTGTGTGCGCAAAGTGCCTGTAGTGGGTGGCAACGGCGCCAGTTGCTGGAAGATTGGCAGGCGCGACTGTGAGGCAGCTGCGTTGCCTATGTTGAGGGCCACCTCTGAAGAGGATGAGTGTGTGGCAGCGTCATTTGGTGGAGCGTCGTTGCGACGAGCTGCATCGTTGCGAAGAGCCTCGTATCTGCGTCGGGCTGCTATTCTGCGAAGGTTTTCGCTTGTGTTGCGTGTTGAAGCTGGATACGATCTAGTGAGCCGTGCACTCACAATATTGCGACTGTGCTCACGGAAAGTAATCGGGCCATACACTGGAGGATGACGGCGAAGATAACTAGCACGGAATTCCGCATCTTCTTCAGCTTGCCTTCGCTGTTGTCGCTGAGAGCGCATTTCAATTTCGTTAGCCAGGTGAGTATTGACGAGGCTAGAGTATCTGGGCATTGTTAGTCGCTGTGGGACAAACGGATCATGGGCTATGCTTCTAGCCTCATTGTTGCTATGTACACGTAGTCGCTCGTAGTACTTTGAGCAGATATTATTAAATTGCTCATCCACAGATAAGACACCAAGTTCAGATCTGATGCGAGCATTTGAAACAAAATATTGAGCGCCAGATACAGTTCTCAGTGCTTTGTTTTGTATGACTCTGATGCGATCAAACTGAGTTTCAGACAGGAGTGCACCCCAGACAGGTATAGTATATTGCCACAGTGGGGCAACTAACTGCTTGTAAATTATTGTTTTAGTTTTAAGAGACAATTTACTATCTCTGTTAATAAGCCAATCTATCTTTTTCAGCCTAGCCCTAACCCTCGTGACAACCATAGTGACGTGACTAGTGAAGTTCAGCTTTGAATCCATCATGACACCCAAATTTTTTTTAAAGTTTGTGCACATCTGTACACTATGGGGGCTTGCTAGCGTCTAATGTTAGCCGCAGCTCGCCTTCTTTATTTGCTTCATTACTATTTGAGCAACATATGCAAATGTTATAGACTTAAGACTAGGTGGCAACATTGCCTATTATCTTAATGTTATTTGATTAATAGGGCAGGGTGGCAACCTTGCCTGTTAACAGAGTTATTTCTTAAGAATATGGCAACTTTCTTCTTTGTTTACAAAACAATGAATGGGAAAATATGATGATATAAATGATATAAAATATGATGATATAAATTAATGAAGAGTGGTTTCCAATGGTGATAACTTTGGTGATATGGAGTTTCAAGTCCGGGCTGGGGGTGTGATTGTGTTAAAGATGGCTGATGAGTACATATGTGGATGATAGACGAAATTGTGGTGGCTAGTAACCAGGTTGGCAGCAGAGTTATGCAGTGTTAATTGAAGTGTGAAGTGTGTGCTGATTAAAGCGTGTTGAAGATGAGGTGTATATATAGGAGATAGCTGAGTTGTAGTATAATTTAAAATCCATGGATCCAGGAGTGTTAGCGAGTGATAGCTTGATGAGGATGTGCTTGCTGCAACGAGCGTAGAGCAACACATTAAGGCGGCAGTACATTCTAGCCGGAAAGTGCACTGACTAGCTGTGTAGGCAGGGATGCTGGCACACAATAAATTGTGGTTGCATATGCCTGAGCACAGTCAGGACAATCTAGCCCAAATGCAAGCCACTCAATCCAGTTGTAGGAGATGCATCTGTGTAGATAGTGGTGTCTGAGTTGGTGTTTATAGAATGGTGTGTCCGGGCTTAGAGAGGTGAAGTTGGTGTAGTAGCTGTTATGTGTGTGTGTCTGCTTGAGACGTATTGATGTTGCGAGAAACACGCTACAGCCTGCGAGATGCGTGTGTGGGTGATGATTTAGTTGTAGTCGGCAAGTCCAAGAACCGTGAAGCAGTTGGTGTTAACAGAAGGTGATGTCTATGTTCTGTTATGCGTTTTTCAGCTGGCTATTGGACAGAGAATACAAACAGCAACGCACGCTCACAAGAAGGTACCCGGAGGGCTGCATGGACAGAGATGCTGATACCCAATAGATTGGGGTAGCATATGACCCAGCACAGCCAGGACAATCCAGTTCGCGCGCGCGCCTGTCCACTCAAACCCTAATTGATCACGAAGTGCTGCTGCGGCCAAAGAAGTTGCTGTATTGCCGTTTGTGGGAAGGAGAAGTATCCAACGATGGCAGGTACTGTGCATGTGTGCTGAATTAGGTATGTTGTTGCGAGGAACGGGGCACAGCTGGTGATGCGCCGCAAAACAGTAGCGAACACAACCATCGGGCACGCGCACAGGTAGGCTGTTTATGAAGGTTGTTGTTCCGCAGTCAAGTGCGGCAGGAGGTGTGGTAAGCTCTTACATGGTCATTCGCAGGTACGTATTTCTACCAGGTAAGGCTGTGTTTGCAGGCGAGATTGTGCCCATGCATGGACGCATGTTACAGTTGAGTGTGATGTAAGTATTGGCAATACATGAAGTTATCTATAGATGTTAATCCTCTTTGGTCAACATAATGTTTTGGCCGTTGTTGAGAGCCGGCAAATTTGCATATTACAGGTAGGTTGGTCCCTGTAATATAGAGCAATTAATAATTTGTTTACGGACGCATATTCTTACCGCTGTCGTCGTGCTGGATATTGTATACAAAATTAAGTTGCTTAAAACCAAGATTGCTGGACCAGGATTATTGCAACTAGCCATTTGATGTTTATAGCGGTGCTGAGGACGTCTGCATGATGTAGGTATAATGGAATTTGAAAGTGTTGGTTGCGTGTGCTTGAATTGCTTTACTCAAGCTGGGCTCTTCCATGGTCGTCCACAACTATGTGTTCCTGGCAGATAGGGCTGAGTTTGCAAGTGAGTTTATGCCTATCATTGTGGAACAGGTAATGGACGCGTATTTCAGTTGAGTGTGATGTGAGAATTGGCCAAGAATGAAGTTGTATATTGATGTTAATCCTGTTTAGTCAGCACAGTGTGCTTGTTTGGTTGCTGTTTTGAGCCAGCAAGATTTGCATATTACAGGGGTGTTGGTTCCTGTAATATAGAGCAATTAATAATTTGTTTGCGCGCATAGATTCTTACCGCTATTTGCAGTTTCATTGTACTGGATATTGTATGCAAGAAAAGGTTGCTGATCCGTGGTTGCTAGGCCAGGATTACTGCAGTTGGCCATTTAATGCTTAGAGCGGTGGCTGTGACGTGTAGCATGAGTTGTGTTGGGTGTGGAACTGCTATGCTAAGACAAGAATCGTTGCCCATGTAATCGCCTTGTGAAGTGAGTGTGTATTATGCGGGTGCGTGGGGCATAAATTGTTTAGAGTTGGATTTGTGTAATGAATAATACATAGGTGGCGAGTTTATTTAAATTAAGTTATCATAGTACTTTTAAGAAATTGTTTAAAATAAACTGGAGTAATAAAGATATAATATGATGTTTGTTGTTATTATTTTAATGATGTAGCTTATGATTAAAGTTAGTGTATTCGAGATAAATCATTTGTTTGGTAGTTCAAAATAAAATGTTAATAACAAATCGTATGGCTTTTATTTGAATACAAAATGTAAATTGTTGAGCAAAATTAAAATGAGGTATTTCTATTCAAGATGTGAATCAAGTTAGTGTATTCAAGGTAACACTTTTTTTTTTTTTTTTTTTTTCTATATTCGAGTGAAATTATTTGATAATTTCAAGTTAGTCACTGTTTTAAGTATTACAGTTTAGAAGAAATTAAAATAAGATATTCATTAAGGATCGTTATGTCGTTCATTTCGATACAATATGTATTGTAATAATTGAAGTAACAGAATTTTCGATGTGAGTTGTTGAATAGCGTTATAAGTCAGTATAAAGTTGTCTTTTAAGATATTTTTGTATGTATTTTTTTTTTATACATATATATGTAAGTATAACTAGCAGGTCGCGTAACTTTCATTTGAGTACAAAGTGTGATTTGTTGACAAAATTAAAATGAGATATTTCAGTTCAAAAATATGATTCACGTTAATGATTACGAAATAGTTCATTTTTCATATTCGAGTGAAGTTAATTTGATAAATTTCAGGTAAACACTGTTTTGAGTATTACAGTTTGAAAGAAATTAAAATAGAATATTCGTTAATGGTCGTTATGGCATACATTTCGATACAAAATATGTTGTAATAATGGAATTAACAGAACGTTTGAATAGTGTTATAGATAAATATAAAGTTGTCTTTTCAGATATTTGTGTATATAATATTTTTAATTTTTTTTTGTTTTTTTTTTTTTTTTTTTTTTTTTTTTTTTTTTGTGTATATATATATATATTATTTTAAATAATTTTTTTTTTTTTTTTTTTTTTTTTTTTTTTTTTTTTTTTTTATATATTTATATTATATAAATATATTTATATATTATTATTATTTTCTTGTTTTTTTTTTTTTTTTTTTTTTTTTTTTTTTTTTTTTTTTTTTTTTTTGATTTTAATTAGTTTGGTTTGGGAGTTGGGATACAAAGGGAGTACAGTGCATTTAGTAGATTGTCAATCTTGCTGCTCATTTCGTTTGCAGTCCGTACGTTGCTCTCCAGTGCTCGTATGAGAGGCTGGTCTCCCATGTGTTGTTGCTGCTGGTTTTTGGTGCTGCTCGGCCAATAATTTGTTTTTAAAGTTGTTTAGGTGCCTTTCAGCAGGATTGCGAAGCATTGTAGGTTTAACCTTGGCAGTGTCAGCTAAGTTGATATTTCGTTGTGTTGGGTGGATGTTGTGTTGTGCTGTATACTGTGGTTTAGTTGTTTTGTTGATGGTATATTGTTGCAGCGGCTGGATTTGTGGCTGTGGCGTTTGTTGATTTACTTGTGGGGGGGGTAAATTAGGTGAGTCTAGTGGTGCTTGCTGTGGTGAGGGCTGTGACTGTATGTGTTGTCTATTGTCGGGTTCACGGAGTGCTATCAGTTTATTCTGTGCACTCTTGAAAGCCGGGCAGCCCTTGTAGCTAGCAACATGTTTGCCACCACAATTCGCACATTTGGCATCTGCGTCTATTGTTTTGGCGCACGTAGTGGTAGCGTGGGGTCCTGCACATTTTAGGCATACAAAGGGTCTACGACAGTAGTTTTTGCTGTGTCCAAATGATTGACAGCGATGACACTGTAGTGGATCAATGCGTCTGAGTTGTTTTTCAACGGCAATATTTTGATGTCCTAGTTCAGTTAATGTAAGTATTTTTTCATGTCCACCATCCAATCGAGGCTCCAGTTCAACTTCAAAAATGTTCATTGGCTCGTTTCTTGTTCTGTGTTTGATAACACTTACATGTCGAGTTACGTAACCAAGTTCTTTGAGCTGGTCGCGGATCCAGTCATATGGTGTGGAGTAATGGAGATGGCGTATTATTATGCGGTATCCGCGATCTTTGCGTAGCTGGTAGGTATGATTGTGAATTTGTTTGTCTTGCAGAAGGGCACTGATGGCATTGTATGTGGAAATGTTTTCACATTGGATTCTGATCCCGTTGTCTTGTGCTACCTTGGTAGTGTAGCTGCCAATGCCAGGTAGCTTGTTTATTGTATCTAGTAGTGGCTGGATTTCGGTAACATTTGGGAGGAAGAGGGATGGAATTTTTGAGCTTTGCGGCAGGTTGGGCTGAATATCTTCTTGAGGGTGGTCTAGCAGTTGAGTATGCTGGGTATTTGTGTGGACGAGTATATTGTTTGAGTCATCTAGTTTTTGTCTGCCAGTGTCTGAAGTGTCATTTGGGTTAGTGAGTGTCTCAAAGTCCATGAGTTCATTGCAGTCATTTGCTGCATGAATTGCAGTTTTGATGATAACTTTAGCAAAGTCTTGTAGTTTTACAATAGGGTTTGTGATATTATTATTATTAAATAATTTATCAGTTGGAGAGTGTATGGGGCGTTTGGGGTTACGTTGCTGCAGGCTCATTGAAATTTTTCGTTTGAGGCTTTTTGAGTTTGTGTGTTTAGTGATCACTGTGTTTTTTAATTTATGGATGTAACAGGGATCCCTTAGTATTGGTGTGGTTGGTGGATCAGAATAGGTTATATTAAGTTGTTGGTTGATGGCTGGAGGCTGCTCAGAGCTTGGCGTTAGTGTTGCTATTTTATTGATTGTGTTATTTGGCGGCAAAATTGGCGCCAAATTTTCTTTTGCATTTGCAATGGAGTCGTTTGACAGCAATTTTGGCATTATACGTTGCTGTGGTTGTTGTAATGCTGTCATTTTTGGCAGGAAAGATGGCGACTTGGCGCGGTGTACATACTTTGATGGCTGTGACGTCATGGTTTTTGACAGTAGTAATGGCGGTAAAATTTGCGTGGGCGTCACTTTTGGCGCGCTACTTGGCGTCGGAGTTCGGGCTTCCTGTATGGATGCAGTAGTTTCTGGTTCATTTGGCGGGAGGAGCGGGGGTTGACTGTCGTTTGCTGGTTTATGGAACGTGATGTTTGATGGCTGTGGATCGCTGGAAACGTGTTGGCTGTCGCTAGCACCCCCATGGATGATGGAAGAGGAACCTGTTAGAGAGGAGTTGTCCCAAGTCGAGACAGAGGGGGAGCAGTCTGTGCCAGGACGAGACAGGCTTCCATCCAGTGATGAGTCCCCTGTTTGATGATCAATAGACGAATTACAAGTGGCGTGCGACGCCATTTTCCTTTTTTTTTTTTTTTTTTTTCTATCTTCTTTTTTTTTTCACTCTTTCAGTTGCTTTAAATTTTTTAAAGTTTTTAAAGTTTTTTTTAAAGTTTTTTTTTAAGTTTTTTTTTAAGTTTTTTAAGTTTTTTTTAAAGTTTTTAAAGTTTTTTTTTAAATTGTGTGCACGCTTGTGACACATTGGGGGTTCGCTCGCGACTATTTCTAGCCACAGCTGGCCTTCTTTATTTGCGTCATTACTAAAGAGCAACATATGCAAATGTTATAAACTTAAAACTAGGTGGCAACATTGCCTATCTTTATACAATTGAAGTGAAATGTTAACTAACAGAGGTTGTGTCTTATGGACGATGTGGCAACATAAGTGTTTACAAACAATAAGTTTAAATAAAGTAAAATGAAAATTGGATTATAATGAATTAATGATGTAATAACTGGCTTGTCATCTAGAGATTCCAGAGTCCGTTTGGTATCTGCGTTGATGATTAGTTGTAATGTACTCGAAGCTGTTCGCATATGGTAGAACTGTATTTTTTAAATTGTGTGCACGCTTGTGACACATTGGGGGTTCGCTCGCGACTATTTCTAGCCACAGCTCGCCTTCTTTATTTGCGTCATTACTAAAGAGCAACATATGCAAATGTTATAAACTTAAAACTAGGTGGCAACATTGCCTATCTTTATACAATTGAAGTGAAATGTTAATTAACAGAGGTTGTGTCTTATGGACGATGTGGCAACATAAGTGTTTACAAACAATAAGTTTAAATAAAGTAAAATGAAAATTGGATTATAATGAATTAATGATGTAATAACTGGCTTGTCATCTAGAGATTCCAGAGTCCGTTTGGTATCTGCGTTGATGATTAGTTGTAATGTACTTTTTTTTTTTTTTAAGTTTGTGCACATCTGTACACTATGGGGGCTTGCTAGCGTCTAATGTTAGCCGCAGCTCGCCTTCTTTATTTGCTTCATTACTATTTGAGCAACATATGCAAATGTTATAGACTTAAGACTAGGTGGCAACATTGCCTATTATCTTAATGTTATTTGATTAGTAGGGCAGGGTGGCAACCTTGCCTGTTAACAGAGTTATTTCTTAAGAATATGGCAACTTTCTTCTTTGTTTACAAAACAATGAATGGGAAAATATGATGATATAAATGATATAAAATATGATGATATAAATTAATGAAGAGTGGTTTCCAATGGTGATAACTTTGGTGATTTGGAGTTACAAGTCCGGGCTGGGGGTGTGATTGTGTTAAAGATGGCTGATGAGTACATATGTGGATTTTTGAAGTTTGTGCACATCTGTACACTATGGGGGCTTGCTAGCGTCTAATGTTAGCCGCAGCTCGCCTTCTTTATTTGCTTCATTACTATTTGAGCAACATATGCAAATGTTATAGACTTAAGACTAGGTGGCAACATTGCCTATTATCTTAATGTTATTTGATTAATAGGGCAGGGTGGCAACCTTGCCTGTTAACAGAGTTATTTCTTAAGGATATGGCAACTTTCTTCTTTGTTTACAAAACAATGAATGGGAAAATATGATGATATAAATGATATAAAATATGATGATATAAATTAATGAAGAGTGGTTTCCAATGGTGATAACTTTGGTGATATGGAGTTTCAAGTCCGGGCTGGGGGTGTGATTGTGTTAAAGATGGCTGATGAGTACATATGTGGATGATAGACGAAATTGTGGTGGCTAGTAACCAGGTTGGCAGCAGAGTTATGCAGTGTTAATTGAAGTGTGAAGTGTGTGCTGATTAAAGCGTGTTGAAGATGAGGTGTATATATAGGAGATAGCTGAGTTGTAGTATAATTTAAAATCCATGGATCCAGGAGTTTTTTTTTTAAATTGTGTGCACGCTTGTGACACATTGGGGGTTCGCTCGCGACTATTTCTAGCCACAGCTGGCCTTCTTTATTTGCGTCATTACTAAAGAGCAACATATGCAAATGTTATAAACTTAAAACTAGGTGGCAACATTGCCTATCTTTATACAATTGAAGTGAAATGTTAACTAACAGAGGTTGTGTCTTATGGACGATGTGGCAACATAAGTGTTTACAAACAATAAGTTTAAATAAAGTAAAATGAAAATTGGATTATAATGAATTAATGATGTAATAACTGGCTTGTCATCTAGAGATTCCAGAGTCCGTTTGGTATCTGCGTTGATGATTAGTTGTAATGTACTCGAAGCTGTTCGCATATGGTAGAACTGTAACCGAAGAGGCACGACCACCAGAAAGTGCACTGACAGGCTTTGGAGACAGGGATGCTGGCATACAGTGAATTGTGGTAGCATGTGCGCTCGGCACTGCCAGCACAATCCGGCAGTAAGATACGCGCCAGTCCTTTCTCAGTTACAATATGCGCGTGGGTTGCTGTTGTAGGAATAGTAGTTGCTGTGTTGAAGCTGGTGTGCTCAGGTTTCCGAGTTGTTGTTGATGTGATGACTTGTTGTGCGTATGTGCTGATTAAAGCGTGTTGTTGTTGCGAGATTTTTTAAAGTTTGTGCACATCTGTACACTATGGGGGTTTGCTAGCGTCTAATGTTAGCCGCAGCTCGCCTTCTTTATTTGCTTCATTACTATTTGAGCAACATATGCAAATGTTATAGACTTAAGACTAGGTGGCAACATTGCCTATTATCTTAATGTTATTTGATTAATAGGGCAGGGTGGCAACCTTGCCTGTTAACAGAGTTATTTCTTAAGAATATGGCAACTTTCTTCTTTGTTTACAAAACAATGAATGGGAAAATATGATGATATAAATGATATAAAATATGATGATATAAATTAATGAAGAGTGGTTTCCAATGGTGATAACTTTGGTGATATGGAGTTTCAAGTCCGGGCTGGGGGTGTGATTGTGTTAAAGATGGCTGATGAGTACATGGGTGGATGATAGACGAAATTGTGGTGGCTAGTAACCAGGTTGGCAGAAGAGTTATGCAGTGTTAATTGATGTGTGAAGTGTGTGCTGATTAAAGCGTGTTGAAGATGAGGTGTATATATAGGAGATAGCTGAGTTGTAGTATAATTTAAAATCCATGGATCCAGGAGTGTTAGCGAGTGATAGCTTGATGAGGATGTACTTGCTGCAACGAGCGTAGAGCAACACATTAAGGCGGCAGTACATTCTAGCCGGAAAGTGCACTGACTAGCTGTGTAGGCAGGGATGCTGGCACACAATAAATTGTGGTTGCATATGCCTGAGCACAGTCAGGACAATCTAGCCCAAATGCAAGCCACTCAATCCAGTTGTAGGAGATGCATCTGTGTAGATAGTGGTGTCTGAGTTGGTGTTTATAGAATGGTGTGTCCGGGCTTAGAGAGGTGAAGTTGGTGTAGTAGCTGTTATGTGTGTGTGTCTGCTTGAGACGTATTGATGTTGCGAGAAACACGCTACAGCCTGCGAGATGCGTGTGTGGGTGATGATTTAGTTGTAGTCGGCAAGTCCAAGAACCGTGAAGCAGTTGGTGTTAACAGAAGGTGATGTCTATGTTCTGTTATGCGTTTTTCAGCTGGCTATTGGACAGAGATTACAAACAGCGACGCGCGCTCACAAGAAGGTAGGAGGGCTGCATGGACAGAGATGCTGATACCCAATAGATTGGGGTAGCATATGACCCAGCACAGCCAGGACAATCCAGTTCGCGCGCGCTCCTGTCCACTCAAACCCTAATTGATCACGAAGTGCTGCTGCGGCCAAAGAAGTTGCTGTATTGCCGTTTGTGGGAAGGAGAAGTATCCAACGATGGCAGGTACTGTGCATGTGTGCTGAATTAGGTATGTTGTTGCGAGGAACGGGGCACAGCTGGTGATGCGCCGCAAAACAGTAGCGAACTCAACCATCGGGCACGCGCACAGGTAGGCTGTTTATAAAGGTTGTTGTTCCGCAGTCAAGTGCGGCAGGAGGTGTGGTAAGCTCTTACATGGTCATTCGCAGGTACGTGTTTCTACCAGGTAAGGCTGTGTTTGCAGGCGAGATTGTGCCCATGCATGGACGCATGTTACAGTTGAGTGTGATGTAAGTATTGGCAATACATGAAGTTATCTATAGATGTTAATCCTCTTTGGTCAACATAATGTTTTGGCCGTTGTTGAGAGCCGGCAAATTTGCATATTACAGGTAGGTTGGTCCCTGTAATATAGAGCAATTAATAATTTGTTTACGGACGCAGATTCTTACCGCTGTCGTCGTGCTGGATATTGTATACAAAATTAAGTTGCTTAAAACCAAGATTGCTGGACCAGGATTATTGCAACTAGCCATTTGATGTTTATAGCGGTGCTGAGGACGTCTGCATGATGTAGGTATAATGGAATTTGAAAGTGTTGGTTGCGTGTGCTTGAATTGTAGCATGAATTGTGATGGGTGTGAAGCTGCTTTACTCAAGCTGGGCTCTTCCATGGTCGTCCACAACTATGTGTTCCTGGCAGATAGGGCTGAGTTTGCAAGTGAGTTTATGCCTATCATTGTGGAACAGGTAATGGACGCGTATTTCAGTTGAGTGTGATGTGAGAATCGGCCAAGAATGAAGTTGTATATTGATGTTAATCCTGTTTAGTCAGCACAGTGTGCTTGTTTGGTTGCTGTTTTGAGCCAGCAAGATTTGCATATTACAGGGGTGTTGGTTCCTGTAATATAGAGCAATTAATAATTTGTTTGCGCGCATAGATTCTTACCGCTATTTGCAGTTTCATTGTACTGGATATTGTATGCAAGAAAAGGTTGCTGATCCGTGGTTACTAGGCCAGGATTACTGCAGCTGGCCATTTAATGCTTAGAGCGGTGGCTGTGACGTGTAGCATGAATTGTGTTGGGTGTGGAACTGCTATGCTAAGACAAGAATCGTTGCCCATGTAATCGCCTTATGAAGTGAGTGTGTATTATGCGGGTGCGTGGGGCATAAATTGTTTAGAGTTGGATTTGTGTAATGGATAATACATAGGTGGCGAGTTTATTTAAATTAAGTTATCATAGTACTTTTAAGAAATTGTTTAAAATAAACTGGAGTAATAAAGATATAATATGATGTTTGTTGTTATTATTTTAATGATGTAGCTTATAATTAAAGTTAGTGTATTCGAGATAAATCATTTGTTTGGTGGTTCAAAATAAAATATTAATAAGAAATCGTATGGCTTTTATTTGAATACAAAATGTAAATTTTTGAGCAAAATTAAAATGAGGTATTTCTATTCAAGATGTGAATCAAGTTAGTGTATTCAAGGTAACACTTTTTTTTTTTTTTTTTTTTTTTTTTTTTTCTCTATATTCGAGTGAAATTATTTGATAATTTCAAGTTAGTCACTGTTTTAAGTATTACTGTTTAGAAGAAATTAAAATAAGATATTCATTAAGGATCGTTATGTTGTTCATTTCGATACAATATGTATTGTAATAATTGAAGTAACAGAATTTTCGATGTGAGTTGTTGAATAGCGTTATAAGTCAGTATAAAGTTGTCTTTTAAGATATTTTTGTATGTATATTTTTTTTTTATACATATATATGTAAGTATAACTAGCAGGTCGCGTAACTTTCATTTGAGTACAAAGTGTGATTTGTTGACAAAATTAAAATGAGATATTTCAGTTCAAAAATATGATTCACGTTAATGATTACGAAATAGTTCATTTTTCATATTCGAGTGAAGTTAATTTGATGAATTTCAGGTAAACACTGTTTTGAGTATTACAGTTTAAAAGAAATTAAAATAGAATATTCGTTAATGGTCGTTATTTTTTTAAATTGTGTGCACGCTTGTGACACATTGGGGGTTCGCTCGCGACTATTTCTAGCCACAGCTGGCCTTCTTTATTTGCGTCATTACTAAAGAGCAACATATGCAAATGTTATAAACTTAAAACTAGGTGGCAACATTGCCTATCTTTATACAATTGAAGTGAAATGTTAACTAACAGAGGTTGTGTCTTATGGACGATGTGGCAACATAAGTGTTTACAAACAATAAGTTTAAATAAAGTAAAATGAAAATTGGATTATAATGAATTAATGATGTAATAACTGGCTTGTCATCTAGAGATTCCAGAGTCCGTTTGGTATCTGCGTTGATGATTAGTTGTAATGTACTCGAAGCTGTTCGCATATGGTAGAACTGTAACCGAAGAGGCACGACCACCAGAAAGTGCACTGACAGGCTTTGGAGACAGGGATGCTGGCATACAGTGAATTGTGGTAGCATGTGCGCTCGGCACTGCCAGCACAATCCGGCAGTAAGATACGCGCCAGTCCTTTCTCAGTTACAATATGCGCGTGGGTTGCTGTTGTAGGAATAGTAGTTGCTGTGTTGAAGCTGGTGTGCTCAGGTTTCCGAGTTGTTGTTGATGTGATGACTTGTTGTGCGTATGTGCTGATTAAAGCGTGTTGTTGTTGCGAGAATAAAATAGAAAGGCGTTGTTCTGCGTTGGTGTTAATTTTTTTCTAGGTGAGGTGCCTGCTGGCGGCTGCGCTCTCGCGACCGATCTCGCTGCCGTCCAACTAGCAATTGGCTGGGCTGCCCACTCCTGCCATTCACCTCCACCAGGCATGGCAGGGCGCGGCTGTAAATATCTCAATCGATACCTAGTATCATTTGTTTAGAAATTAAGTGGCGCCTGAAAACATGCTACGCAGAGCAGTCAGGGCTCGAGTTGCTGGGGAACTGCTCAGCCAGGGCTGAGTAGATTATTGGCATTACTATCGTAATATATGAATGTTATCGATGTGCGATCATTTTGAATGGCGAACTTAGAGCTATTGTGACTTAGAACTATATTTACAAATAACAATAGGAAAACTTAAATTAACTTAGCTAATAATACTAATTATTTTCTTTTTATTTACAGGTGAGGAGACATCTAGGCGAGGAAACCATCAGGACCATCAGGGGCGGACGGCTTCCGTCAGTGGCAGCACAATCGGTGGAAATTATGCAGGACAAGATGAATGGCTGCTGGCACCGCAATGTGGACCAGCGACACATGGTAGATATTAGGCATCTCGAGTTTGCTGGAGACTAGCACCAGCATCACCAGATCCTCTAGTGGCAGAAGCAGGTAGGTTGACATCATTATTGACAATTTACTGAAATCTGTTCAATTACAGATTCAGCAAATCGACTGCATCCATCAGCATCATCTGGGGCATCCAGGATTTGGACAAGTCAACTGGTAGAATAGACATCACCAGATCCTCAAGTGGCAGAAAGCAGGTATGTGGTCATCATTATTGGCAATTTACTGAAATCTGTTCAATTACAGATTCAGCAAATCGACTGCATCCATCGGCAAAGCAGGTATGTGGTCATCATTATTGGCAATTTACTGAAATCTATTCAATTACAGATTCAGCAAATCGACTGCATCCATCAGCATCATCTGGGGCATCCAGGATTTGGACAAGTCAATCAGCATCACCAGATCCTCAAGTGGCAGAATTCACTGAAATCTGTTAATTATAGATTCAGCAAATCAACTGCATCCATCGGCATCAACTGGGGCATCCAGGATTTGGACAAGTCAATCAGCATCACCAGATCCTCAAGTGGCAGAAAGCAGGTAAGTGTGTAACATCATTGGCAATTCACTGAAATCTGTTAATTATAGATTCAGCAAATCAACTGCTCCATCTTGGACATCCAGGGACGGAACATAGGTAAGTGTGTAATGATATTGGTATTGACTTCGTTTAATTGCAGGTATTGGACTTCTGGCATCGGTCTTCTGGCATCGGACATAGGTAAGTGTGTAATGATTTTGGTATTGACTTCGTTGAATTGCAGGTATTGGACTTCTGGCATCGGACTTCTGGCATCGGACATAGGTAAGTGTGTAATGATATTGGTATTGACTTTGTTTAATTGCAGGTATAGGACTTCTGGAATCGGACTTCTGGCATCGGACATCAAGGAGACGGGGCATCTGTACGGGCAGTGTGTTTCTCAATTCGGACTATACAAATATAGTGTATATATTTGTAATTGTTGATTACATATGAATTTGCATTTGCTTACGCATTTGCATCTTCATATGCAATTTGGGCACAATCATGTGCATTAGAGCAGTAATTATTAAATTCGATTGTCTTTCATCAGGTGAGTGGCCAACAATCCAATCATATTGATCAGCTTGTCGATCTTCTCTTCCAGGTTACTACTGGAGTTGTTGCTGTTGACTACTGGGGCGGCAGGACGCTTACGCTCCTCCAGCATCAAACTAATAAGAATGTCTAGCTTCTGGTCTGTGCTAGTATTGACATCTCCACGTTGACGAGATTCATATTTGAAATTAGTGGCAGCATCAGTACTGACGTCATCATATGGCAGTTTTTGGCGCAGTGCCTCTTGTGGCTGAGGTTGCTGCCTAGCAATTGGTTGATTCAATTGGACAGGATGATGATTTGCTTTCAGAGCGTCAGCATAACTAAGTAATGTTGATTGGCTTTGTTTTTTAGGATATGGCTTTATATTTTTTAACGGCTGCTGTGGTAGCTGCTGTTTAGACAATTTGTTTACTTTAATTGGCTGTTGTTGTTGCCTTGGCATTTGTGGCTGTTTCCGTTGCTGCTGTTGCTGTTGCTGTTGCAGTGGCATTTGTGGCTGTTTGACAGCATTGGCGTTGTATAGATGTTGTTTAATGGTCATAGCCATAGAGGCAGCATTGTCACTTCTGTTACGTGCCAAATCTGCCACCATTTTGCTGGCCAACTGATGGCCCTTGGCTGCAGATGATTTTAGCCTGCAGGCATCTTTATAGGATTTGCAGCCGCGATAGCTGGCAGCATGTTCCCCTTGGCAGTTTGCACACTTTGGTGGTGGCTGGCTGCTAGCGCCTTTCTTTCTTTCGCACTCGGTGGATGGGTGGCTGCCACTGCATTTAACGCATACAAAAGGGCGTCTGCAATAATTTTTTGTATGGCCAAATTTTTGGCAGCGATGACATTGGACGGCATCAACGTTGCGCAGAATCTTTTCTACTTGCACCTTCTGTCCGCCCAAGCAGGTAATGTCCAGCACATTCAAACTAGATGACTCGGCAGCGATCTCAACTTCAAACATGTTGAGTGGCTGGCGAGTGAATCGCTTCTTGATTACACTCACATATCGCACTTTGTGCCCCAGATTCGTCAGTTGTTGGCGAATCCAGGCATCTGGCGTCGAATGATGTAGATGACGAATCATGAACCGAAAGCCACGATCAGCTTGCAATTGGTACGTATGCGATTCAATATTGTTTTGTTTGAAGTGGTGCGCCAGCTGGCGATATACAGCTATATTTGCGCATTGAATACGTAAGCCATGTCCAGCAGTCGGCTTCGTATAGTAGTTATTTTCACCAATGACTTTATTTATGTCCAGCAGTACTGGCATAATTTCTGGCACATTGTGTAAGTATAATGGAGTTGGCTTCTTCTTGAGCCTATCAAGAAAGCCCTCGTTCTGATCATGATCGTCGTCATCTTCGTCGTCGTCGTCAATTTCTATATCATTAGCATAGAAATTAGCGCCATCTACTGGTGGTGAGTGGTTGGCATTAACAGCACCTAGCTTGCTGTTGTCAATAACATTGGTGTTGTTGTTAACATCAGCCGTGGCCGTGGCCGTGGCTGTAGTGGCTTTGCGTGCCGCAGCAATGGCAGCCGCTTTTTTGGATGTTGTTGGCGTATCGTCATCAATAGCCAAAACATCATCTTCAGCTATTAGCTTATTTTTAACAATCATTGAATAGAGTGATTGATTTGTTGGCGAGCTAGAAGCTGCCATTCTATGGCATGCTTCTTTAGCCTCAGCTGACAATGGAGGTGGAGGGGGGATTGATTTGTTCAATTCATGTCCACTAAATAAATGATTTAGAATTTCAGATATTTCTGCTGAGCTTGCAGCATCTAATTCAGTCAAGTCCATGGCTGCATTTGTGCGATTTTTGTTAACAGTTGACGCTGTTGATGTAACAGATTTCGTTGACGGTTTTATTGATTTGCCAATAGATGGCGGAGTTGTGGACAGTGGACTATTGCTAGTCGCTATATCCTCCTCATTCGCTGCATCTGAGCTACAGCAATCAGCTTTAGATTGGCATGGCGAGTTGCTATTTGAGTTGGCGTCAATATCTTCCGCCATTTGCTTCTTCGACTTAGGGCTTTTTTTTTTTTTTTTTTTTTTTTTGTTGAATAGTCAGGTCTGCTCAAGGCTGTGCCCTAGACTGACTGACTATATTTATTTATTTACTGCTATACTACTGTATAATATAGTAAATTTGTTGACGCCTACTGTGTGTAGGTCTCAAATGTGAGTGTTACATTAAATGTGAAGTGACATACAAAAGTAGTTTGATTAATTTTGTGTAAATTTGTTGACGCCTACTGTGTGTAGATCTCAAATGTGAGTGTTACATTAAATGTGAAGTGAAATACAAAAGTAGTTTGATTAATTATGTTTTAGTGAATGTATAGATATCTTGATTAAGAATTGCATACTATCTGGAAACGTCATCTCTTCTGGAACTGGTATCCTGTTTGGGATTCAAAATCTTTCCAGTTTATTATACAGACCAGCTGCATTCAAAACCAGAATCCTTAATGTGTAAGTGCTTCCAAGAGAACTAGGCAATATTGGATGTGTCATTGACGTGTTTAGCCATCATGCAGTTTGTTAATAAAGTCAACATAGTAATAAGCTGATCCATCTTCGCATTAAGATTTTCTATACTACTGACTTCCATGGGAACAGATCGTTTGCGCTCATCAAGCATTAACTCAATTAAGGTATCAAACTTTGCATTTAATGCTTTGATATCGCTATCATTATTAACAGTGAGCCGAGCATTACTACGGCTACGACTTCTAAATCGCCAGCTGGCATGTTGATCGTCTTCATGTCCATGACCTTCATTTGATCGAATTTGGTGCAACTGCTGAAGTGACCGTTGGTGTTGATTGTTCAGATTTATAGGTACTGGTTGAGTATTTTGTTGACGCTGCAGTACTTGCTGACCTTGTTGCGTTTTTACTGCAGTAGATGGTTTTTGCTTATTAGTTATGCCCATTTTTATTGCATCAGCATAACTCGATTTTTCTACCAATTTAGCTGAAAGCAGGCCAGCAGACTTTTGACCTTGTTGCTGCGATTGCTTGGACATATTTGTGGGAACCACTCGAGGCTCTTGAGCTTGCTGCTGCAATTTAGCTTGATGGTTCCGCATTACTTGCTGTATTGTCAGATGTTTTGACGACTGAGCAGATTTGGTTGATTTAGAATTGTCAATATGTCGATTAATGATTTTAGCAGTAGCAGCACTATTGCTAAGGCTACCCTGATGCATCAAATCAACCACAAGCCTATTTGCTTGTTGCAATTTTGTTGACTCCTTGATTTTGCATGCTTCTTTAAAAGACTTGCAGCCTTTATAGCTGGCAACATGCTCGCCAAGGCAATTTGCACATTTAGGTGGCTGGCTTAAGCTCCCTTTCTGACGTGGACATTCAGTAGTTTTTTTTTTTCTGTTGGTATGTTGCAGAGAACACACAATAATGATCTCCACTCTTCACATCTCATTCATGATCAGCTGTCTAGCAGCTGCATGACGAGGGGAAGAAAGTGTGGAGATACTTTTTATTCAAATAATACTTTACATTAGCATTTCTTATGAATATAAGTGGCGCCTATTTGATACTTAGAAATATATATTAGGACGATAATTGGCGAAACTTTCATAATATGATTCATTTTAAATGGCCACTGGTGCATCTAACAATAATAGAGCAGCGTAGTGTTACAATATATATATATAAGAGCAATTTAAAGATAGTAATAGATAACAATAAAGTGCTTAAATAGCTGATTATAGACTAAATTAGTTAGATAAGATATATGATTTACAAAGTAAGCATCCACAAGATGCGCAGAAAAATTTGCCCAAAGTAATGTGGCCAATTTGAGTTATAAAGAAAAATCGAGACAAAGTCTGGTCATTTTCTCCATTCTGTGCTTAACCTAAGTATAGTTTTAATTGCAAAAGGTTACTAAAGTGGATAAACAATAGTTAATTTCTTTTCATAGTTACATTTAAGTTGCCAAGGCTAAGAGAATTTGCACAAATGTCACAATACAGTGTTTGCGCGGTACTGAGTTTAAACATTGTTACCAGTATGTTATCGAAAGTAAATACATAAATGGCAAGCCCGAGACTATATGGCAGGCAATAAGAAATTAAAATTTATATAAAGAAAGAAAAAAGAAAAATTACTATAGGTATTAAGGTCTTAAGTTAATATTAATGATAATTTACATAGTAGTTTTGATTATTAATAAGTTTTGTTTGCATATTTACATTATTTATGTAAAACGATATTTGTTGCAATGTATCGCAAGTGTAATCACATAATTGATTTTAGTTGCAACTATATTTTATATATTTCTAAATTAATTTAATATAGTTCAAAATTACAAGGAAATTTAATAATTTGTATTTAATAATGTTGTTCTATTGATTTTAGCAAATTTGGTTTGAATAAAATTTATTCAATACATCGCAATAAGAGTGATTGTGCATCCCTGCGTTTATATGTCTATCGGAATATACAAATCAAAACAAAACAGAGCAAGAAGAAGCAAAGTGCATTTAATGCAAATTTATGCTGCTAAATAGTAAGTATATGTGTTAATAAAAAATATATATTAAATTAACTATTAATATAATTAATTACTGTCTTTTTATATATTTACATCCGCCGCCGTACAAAATACGAGGGAATGTTTTAATGAAGACTGAAAAGGTGCATATATAGCAAGCTGGCTAGCAGGTAAAGTGAATTATACAGAAGTGAATAAAAGTGTTGATAATTTACTAATACTTGTTTTTTCTTTGCAGGAATCGTCCATCGATGTAAGAGGAATTAGCCAAGAAGACTAGCTCTCCAAAAAGTGGTTGATTAATTTAGTTTTAAGTACGTCTTAATTGCAGTTGTAGACGAGCGCGCCATATGTTTGCTGTGCGTATGTACATACGTGCAATAATAAAGTTTAATTGATATAAACGACAAATTTGTGATTATTAGTTAGCTGAGTTTGAATTTTAGCATATCTGGCTATTAGTTAGTAGAGCACATTAGAGTGCTCATATGGGCCAAATCTGGCTAATAAGCAAGTCGTAAGGGTGGTCATCATTTCAATGAGCTTGTCAATTTTGGCCTCTAGTCTAGAGTTGAATTGTGTTGGCATAACTGGCACGTTAATGTTTCTAGGTTGATCGAGATTTCGAGGATATCCCACCCCGTTATTAGGATGCGTCGGCCCAGATACATTAGGAGGGCGCCTACGACGCGAACTCAAGCTGCGGCTTCTATTGGGCTGCGCTGGCCGTTGGGCACTTGCTTGCCTAGGCAATTGCGCTTGTTGTTGTTGTTGCTGTTGGGCACGCCTTGTGGCATTCTGCCTTGACTGACGTTGCTGACTTTTGTTGACTGCAGGCGCGGCTGGCTGATGTGATTGAAGACCAGCCCGGAGGGCTGCTGCATAGCTGGGCCCAGCGTTAGCCGTTTGTGGTCGTTGCTGAGGGGGGACTTGGGGAAAGAGTTTTGGCACATTTGCTCTACTGCCTCGAGCAGTTGTAGTGGCGGCAGGCTTGGTGATACTGCGTATAATCTTCGCAAGCTGCATCGTGCTGTCACTCTCTCTTTTCTTGCAGGCCTCTTTGTACGAAGGGCAGCCTCGATAGCTAGCAGCGTGTGGGCCCGAGCAGTTGGCACACTTGGCTGCAGATTTGTCGCCTTTTTGCTTGCCACAGTCAGTGGAGGCGTGATTTTGGCCACATTTAACGCAAGCAAAAGGGCGACGACAATAGTTCTTTGTATGCCCGAACTTTTGGCATCTATGGCATTGAGCAACTTCATTTGATTTATATGGCCTCTCAACTACAACTCGTTGATTGCCAATAGCAGTAACTTGCAGCAACTCAGCATTATTGTCACTGGCGACCAACTCGACCTCAAAGAGATCGAGTGGCTCCTTTGAAAAGCGAGATTTGATGCATCTTAAGAAGCGAACTTGGTGCCCTAATTTGGCCAAGTGCTCGCGGATCCAGTGGTCCGGAGTGGTATGATGAAGATGACGAATGATTGCTCTAAACCCACGCTCGCATTTTAATTGAAAAGTAAAGTTTTCTACTTTATTATCGTCTAGGTACTTTACCAGCTTACGATGAGTAGCGATATCCTTACACTGCACTCGGATACCATGGTTTGCAGAGGGCTTGGTGGTGAAGTTCTCCCGGCCGATGGCTTCGTCCAGGCGGATAAGTAGCGGCATAATGTCCGGGACATTAACCAGAAAGAGTGGCGCAGGCTTCGCAATGAGGTGTGCAGTGCGTGCGCCAGTAGCAGTAGTGGGCAGAGTAGTTTGCACATTCCTAGTTGTGCATGCTTTATTTACAAGGCCGGTTGCCTTCGGATGTGTGTCCTCAGTCCTTGGAGTCGGTACGATGTCATCAACTTGCAGTTCTTCATCATCTTCACTGCAACTCAGATCAATTTGATCGAGCTGCACGTTTTTCCTCCTTGGGCTATCGCCCTTGTCGGCAGTTCTTTTGACTGCTTTATCAGTCATACTTAGCGCGCCGCTTTTGAACGCAGCTTTGGCTATTAAATAGTCAGCGATCAATTTTCTGTTTGTATGCCTTGACAGAACACACATTAATAATCTCTCTTTCCTCCATTCTCGCCTTTCTGTTTGTATGCCTTGACAGAACACACATTAATAATCTCTCTTTCCTCCATTCTCGCCCATAACAGCTGACCAGCAGCTAAATGGAGAGGAGGAGAGAATAGAGAGATATTCTTTATTCATATAATACTCTTCGTTAGCATTTTTTTTGAATTTACATGGCGCCTTAAGTTACTTAGGTCGATATTAGCCGAAACTTGCTCACATGAGCTGTTTAAATAGTCGCAAGTGCAACATTAAATTGCTGTGCAGCATTGCGTTACATATTATACAAAAGAGCAGATCAAAAACAAAAATGAATAACATTTGATGTGCTTAAATAACTAGTTTAAAACTAATGAGTAGGTTTAGTTATAATTTTTATGTAGATTAAAACAATAACAATTGATACAATTAATTAATTCATTTTACTTTTAATTCTATTTGCAGGAACACCTATAAGATGCGCAACAAACTTAGCGGTGAGAAGATCCGCTAATTGGATTTAGAGAGAAGAGTCGGGACATCGTCCGGTCATTTTCTCCATACTTGTCTAAGCTAATATAACTTTTAATTAAATTCTTGAACTTATATCTATAATTCTTTTCATTTTATCACCTTTATTTCAGTCTAAAAAGTTAAATTAAACCGCAAGTGCAATTTAGGAGAGATTGTGCAGCTGTGCGTTTATACGTTTATCGGGATGCATAAATCAAAACAAAAGGTAATTATCGAAAAATGCATAAATGGCAATGGGAATTTACAATTAGTTATAAAATGTGAGTAATAGTGCTTAAAAATTTACTAGTATATACTATTATAGCAAATAATTATTTATTAAATGGTAAGCTTTCATTTCATTAATATTCTTATATATTCATTTCATAGCGATATTTGTGCAAAAATATCACAAGTGCTATCACATATGTGGTTTCAGTTGCAATATTACTAATATTATTTTTTATTTGGATTAATATAGTTTATAGTTGATTAAGAAATAATAAATTTGAATTCCAATAAGTTTTTCTTTTCATTTTGTCTTATAGAACTATCGCAAAAAAAAAAAAAACAATCGCGAAGAGAGGTTGTGCACCCCTGGTATGCATATCGATATGCACAGATAAAAACATATGTTTGAAGAACATATGATGAAAAGGCAGAGTGCAATTTATTGCAAAAGTTGCAACTGAAAGAGATGAGTATGGATTCTAATAAGAATACTGAGATAATTATTAATAATTAGATATTAATTAATAAATTATTCATCTGTTTCAGCAATTTCTCCCAAGTGCAAGTGAACGTGTGTTCGACAGGCCGAAGAAGTGAGTGACGCAAAATGGCTGCGAGGTAATGTTAATTATACATATATATATATAAGTGTTTATACTTAATGTTGTTTTGTTTTTATTTGCAGGGAATCATCCGGTGGAACGAGAGGTAGCAGCTGAGAAGACTCCACATCCCAATCACCGAGCAGTGCCGCCAGTTTAGTTAAGTTGATTGTGTAGTTTAAGCCAGTGCATTGTAGTGTTGTTTTGCTGCATGTGTGTATGTGCATACGTGCCAAATAAAACTTTAATTGAATATAAAATTCAATTTGAGTTTTATTTGTTAGGATACCCTTTGCAGATAGGATATGTGAGGACGACCAGTTTCCAGGTAAGTTGCTTGCATATACCAATGGCCAATTGGAATTTTAATGCAGATTTATGTTCTTTTTTAGCGTATATGCTTGCAATCAGTTGCTGGGGAAGGACCAGCCTGCATCGGCCGAAGAATCTCCTGGATTTGTGTTGTGTGTGCGCGAAGTGCTCGCTGTGGGTGGCAGTGGCGCCAGTTGCCGAAAGATTGGCAGGCGCGACTGCGAGGCAGTAGCGTCGCCTATATTTTGTGTCGCCCCAGAGGTGGGGGTGTGTGGGACTGCGTCATACGATGGCGCGCCGTTGCGACGAGCCTCATTTCTGCGTCGCGCTGCCATTCTGCGAAGATTTTCGCTGGAGTTGCGGGTTGAGGCCGGATATGACCTCGTGAATCTCTCTGCTAAAATGTTGCGGCTGTGCTCGCGAAAAGTTATCGGGCCGTATACGGGCGGATGTCGGCGAAGATAATTAGCGTGTAGCTCCTCGTCGAACTCCGCTTGTCTTCGCTGTTGTCGCTGTGCGCGCAACTCGATTTCATTAGCCAGGTGAGTATTGACGAGGCTAGAGTATCTGGGCATAGTTAGCCGCTGTGGTACAAACGGATAGTGGGCTATGCTTCTAGCCTCATTGTTGCTGTGTACTCGCAGTCTATCATAATATTTAATGCAAATATTATTAAATAATTCATCCACAGATAAGACGCCCAGCTCAGATCTGATGCGAGCATTTGAAATATAATATTGAGCGCCAGATATGGTTCTCAGTGCTCTGTTGTGTGCAACTCTGATGCGGTCGAACTGAGTTTCGGATAGGAGCGCACCCCAGACAGGTATAGTATATTGCCACAGTGGCGCAACTAGTTGTTTGTAAATTATCGTTTTAGTTTTTAGAGACAATTTACTATTTTTATTAATCAGCCAATCTATCTTTTTCAGCCGTGCCCTAATCCTCGAGACGACAGTGGTGACATGAGTGCCGAAGTGCAGCTTTGTGTCCATAGTGACACCCAAATAAGGATGTGAAGTGCCGTTTTTAATTGCTTCATTGCCAATGCGGATATCCTGGTATGGCGATATCCTTTTGTTTCTGTTTGTATGCCTTGACAGAACACACATTAATAATCTCTCTTTCCTCCATTCTCGCCCATAACAGCTGACCAGCAGCTAAATGGAGAGGAGGAGAGAATAGAGAGATATTCTTTATTCATATAATACTCTTCGTTAGCATTTTTTTTGAATTTACATGGCGCCTTAAGTTACTTAGGTCGATATTAGCCGAAACTTGCTCACATGAGCTGTTTAAATAGTCGCAAGTGCAACATTAAATTGCTGTGCAGCATTGCGTTACATATTATACAAAAGAGCAGATCAAAAACAAAAATGAATAACATTTGATGTGCTTAAATAACTAGTTTAAAACTAATGAGTAGGTTTAGTTATAATTTTTATGTAGATTAAAACAATAACAATTGATACAATTAATTAATTCATTTTACTTTTAATTCTATTTGCAGGAACACCTATAAGATGCGCAACAAACTTAGCGGTGAGAAGATCCGCTAATTGGATTTAGAGAGAAGAGTCGGGACATCGTCCGGTCATTTTCTCCATACTTGTCTAAGCTAATATAACTTTTAATTAAATTCTTGAACTTATATCTATAATTCTTTTCATTTTATCACCTTTATTTCAGTCTAAAAAGTTAAATTAAACCGCAAGTGCAATTTAGGAGAGATTGTGCAGCTGTGCGTTTATACGTTTATCGGGATGCATAAATCAAAACAAAAGGTAATTATCGAAAAATGCATAAATGGCAATGGGAATTTACAATTAGTTATAAAATGTGAGTAATAGTGCTTAAAAATTTACTAGTATATACTATTATAGCAAATAATTATTTATTAAATGGTAAGCTTTCATTTCATTAATATTCTTATATATTCATTTCATAGCGATATTTGTGCAAAAATATCACAAGTGCTATCACATATGTGGTTTCAGTTGCAATATTACTAATATTATTTTTTATTTGGATTAATATAGTTTATAGTTGATTAAGAAATAATAAATTTGAATTCCAATAAGTTTTTCTTTTCATTTTGTCTTATAGAACTATCGCAAAAAAAAAAAAAAACAATCGCGAAGAGAGGTTGTGCACCCCTGGTATGCATATCGATATGCACAGATAAAAACATATGTTTGAAGAACATATGATGAAAAGGCAGAGTGCAATTTATTGCAAAAGTTGCAACTGAAAGAGATGAGTATGGATTCTAATAAGAATACTGAGATAATTATTAATAATTAGATATTAATTAATAAATTATTCATCTGTTTCAGCAATTTCTCCCAAGTGCAAGTGAACGTGTGTTCGACAGGCCGAAGAAGTGAGTGACGCAAAATGGCTGCGAGGTAATGTTAATTATACATATATATATATAAGTGTTTATACTTAATGTTGTTTTGTTTTTATTTGCAGGGAATCATCCGGTGGAACGAGAGGTAGCAGCTGAGAAGACTCCACATCCCAATCACCGAGCAGTGCCGCCAGTTTAGTTAAGTTGATTGTGTAGTTTAAGCCAGTGCATTGTAGTGTTGTTTTGCTGCATGTGTGTATGTGCATACGTGCCAAATAAAACTTTAATTGAATATAAAATTCAATTTGAGTTTTATTTGTTAGGATACCCTTTGCAGATAGGATATGTGAGGACGACCAGTTTCCAGGTAAGTTGCTTGCATATACCAATGGCCAATTGGAATTTTAATGCAGATTTATGTTCTTTTTTAGCGTATATGCTTGCAATCAGTTGCTGGGGAAGGACCAGCCTGCATCGGCCGAAGAATCTCCTGGATTTGTGTTGTGTGTGCGCGAAGTGCTCGCTGTGGGTGGCAGTGGCGCCAGTTGCCGAAAGATTGGCAGGCGCGACTGCGAGGCAGTAGCGTCGCCTATATTTTGTGTCGCCCCAGAGGTGGGGGTGTGTGGGACTGCGTCATACGATGGCGCGCCGTTGCGACGAGCCTCATTTCTGCGTCGCGCTGCCATTCTGCGAAGATTTTCGCTGGAGTTGCGGGTTGAGGCCGGATATGACCTCGTGAATCTCTCTGCTAAAATGTTGCGGCTGTGCTCGCGAAAAGTTATCGGGCCGTATACGGGCGGATGTCGGCGAAGATAATTAGCGTGTAGCTCCTCGTCGAACTCCGCTTGTCTTCGCTGTTGTCGCTGTGCGCGCAACTCGATTTCATTAGCCAGGTGAGTATTGACGAGGCTAGAGTATCTGGGCATAGTTAGCCGCTGTGGTACAAACGGATAGTGGGCTATGCTTCTAGCCTCATTGTTGCTGTGTACTCGCAGTCTATCATAATATTTAATGCAAATATTATTAAATAATTCATCCACAGATAAGACGCCCAGCTCAGATCTGATGCGAGCATTTGAAATATAATATTGAGCGCCAGATATGGTTCTCAGTGCTCTGTTGTGTGCAACTCTGATGCGGTCGAACTGAGTTTCGGATAGGAGCGCACCCCAGACAGGTATAGTATATTGCCACAGTGGCGCAACTAGTTGTTTGTAAATTATCGTTTTAGTTTTTAGAGACAATTTACTATTTTTATTAATCAGCCAATCTATCTTTTTCAGCCGTGCCCTAATCCTCGAGACGACAGTGGTGACATGAGTGCCGAAGTGCAGCTTTGTGTCCATAGTGACACCCAAATAAGGATGTGAAGTGCCGTTTTTAATTGCTTCATTGCCAATGCGGATATCCTGGTATGGCGATATCCTTTTGTAAGTATGCATAATGTGCATAGTTTTACTAGTATTTATTGTAATGCACCATTTCTTCGCCCACAGAGCTAATTTGTCCATATATGCTTGTTGCTGAGCTAACGCATCTGCTTGCCGACAGTTTGCTGAGAGGACTACGACGTCATCGGCATAAGTGGCTAAGAGGATTTTATTTCCAGAGGCATAAGTTGGGCTTGGAATATCACTGGTGTATATGTTATACAGCACTGGCCCAAGCAGGCTACCTTGAGGCACCCCAGCGTGTATTTGCTTGGTTGCAGAGCGGCATCCTCCATGGCATTCAACAATAAATGATCGATTTGCTAAGTAGGAGCAAAGGATTCGATACAGAGCGTCAGGTAAGAGCATCTTGAGTTTGTATCTCAGACCTGAGTGCCACACTCTGTCAAATGCTTCTTTTATGTCCAAGTAAACGGCAGAGCAATACTTATGTTCTTCATATGATTTCAGAATGAACTGCGTGACTCGCCCAAGCTGTTGCTCAGCTGAGTGGGCCTTGCGAAAGCCAAATTGGTGGCTGGGTATAGCATTGGTAAGTGCGTCTTGCTCAAGCATACGGCTCAGAATTAAGAACTCTAATATTTTAGATAAGCCAGACAAGAGACTTATTGGCCTGTATGATGATACATGCTGCGTGGGCTTGCCGGGCTTGTGTATCATCTTGACCAGTGCTAACTTCCAGCTGGTAGGAAAATGGCCCATTCGAAGTGAGTTGTTGCATATTAAAACAAGGTATAGTATTGCCCTCATTGGCAGCGCTTTGATAGTGTGATTGTCGATATTATCTAAACCAGCTGCTTTCTTCTTCTCCAGCGTGCTAATATGATTAATGACTTCTGTCACTGTGACTGGCCGAAAAGAGACCAAGGCAGACGCTGGTGACTGACTAATTTGCGCCTCAATTTCGGCCAAGTCGCCAGGTGATGCAGAGATGAGAGGCTTGAAGCGTTGCTCAAGGCTATCAGCAAAGACTTCAGCTTTCTCCGCCGTTGTTTTGCACCATACATTATTGGCGTTAGAGCCATTGCCATCGCTGGACTTTAATAGTGGCAGATTTGGAGCCGGCTGTCGCTTGATTTCGTTGGTAAGTCGCCAGAGCTTTTGCATACTGTATCTATCTGTGGGGTCGATAGAGCTGAATAATTCTTCTTCATATTTTTGCTTTGCAGATTTTATATCTTTGCTGATGCGATTTGACAGCCTATTGCAGATCTGCTTTGCCAGGGGATTTCGGCTTTGTAGAAGATAGCGTTTGATTTGCTTCTTGGCCTCAATCAACTGGAGAGTCTGGCTTTTGACTCGAAACCTAGATCTGGTTATCTTGCGTGGACACTGCGCATTGGCAAAGTTTGCAGCATCTTGGACGTTTTTGACAAGAATATCAACAGCATCATCAACATCATCTGGACTGCTGATTTCAGTGTTGAGTAAGATTCTGTCGTTTAGGTAACTTTGAAATTTGCTTATATTAGCATTCAAATCCAGAAGATGGCCTTTTGCTTTGCTGATGATCGGCTTCTCAACCAGCTGGACTTGCAATGGGAGGTGATCCGAGTTTAGCTCGAAAGAGTCAGTGATGGCCAGCAAATCTCGCCTGATGCCTTTGAAAAGCGCAAAGTCTATGGCAGATGGAGTTTGGCGTGAGTTGAAAGGGTAATGCGTTGGCGACCCAGTTGCCAGAATATTGCAATTTTCTTGGAAAATACTGTTTACTAACGTTCTGCCTCTAATACAGGATCTGGCGTTTCCCCACCATTGGCTCTTTGCGTTCCAGTCACCACCTACAAGATACGTGTCGCCCAGCAAATTCAGAAGATTGCTGAAGTCTTGCGCAGTCCAGCTTACTTGCGGTGGGCAGTAAATGGCCACAATATTTACGTGCTTGCCGTTTTGTAAGCTGACTGATACTTCAACACTTTGGTGCGAGTCCAAGGATGAGCAGCGCATAGCGTAATGGCAGATGTTTTGTTTGATTATAAAAGCTGCGCCACCTCTGCGCCTATTTGTAGGGTGGTTTGCCAAATAAATTATGTATCCGTCAATTACAATGTTGTCCTTGTCCGTCAGATGGGTTTCAGATATTAGCATAATGTCTATATTATGCTTAATAACATATTGCTTTACTTCAATAAGCTTATTTGTAATACCAGCAGCATTCCATATGGAGATGTTAATGTTGTTGGTACTATTAGATACAGCAGTCTGCAGTGTGCAGCTGCGTCTATTAGCAATATGTGCATCAGATACATTATTAGACATTTATGTGCTCACTTGGACCAACTCTAGCTAATAGGCAAGCAGTCAATGTGGTCATCATCTCTATAAGTTTGTCAATTTTGGCCTCTAATCTAGAGTTAACTTGTAATGGCATAGCTGGCATGTTAGCATATCTAGGCTGCTCAAAATTAAGAGGAAAGCCCACCCCATTACTATGGTGTGTCACCCCAGATACAATAGGAGGGGGCCTACGGCGAGTACTTAAGCTGCGGCTTCTGTTTGGCTGCGCTGGCCGCTGAGCGCTTGCTTGCCTAGACAATCTGGCTTGTTGTTGTTGTTGCTGTTGTTGTTGGGCACGTTTAGTGATATTCTGCCTTGATTGGCGTTGCTGGCTATTATTGGCTGCCGGCGCCGCTGGCTGCTTAAATTGGAGACCCGCCCGGAGGGCAGATGCGTAGCTGGGCCCAGCATTAGCAGTTTGAGGTCGTGGCTGAGGGGGGGCTTGCTGAAAAAGATTTGGCAAGTTTGTTCTACTGCCTTGAGCAGTTGTAGTGGGAGCTGGCTTTGTTAAAGTCCTTATAATCTGGCTGAGCTGTGCCGCCGATTCGGGCTCTCGCTTCTTGCAGGCCTCTTTGTAGGAGGGGCATCCCTTGTAACTCGCAGCGTGTGGGCCCGAGCAGTTGGCGCATTTTGCTGGCGTTTGGTCGCCTTTTTGCTTGCTGCAGTCAATAGAGGCGTGATTTTCGCCGCATTTGACGCAAGCAAAAGGGCGGCGGCAATAGTTTTTTGTGTGCCCAAACTTCTGGCACCTATGGCATTGGGCTACTTCTGCAGATTTGAACGGCCTCTCGACTCTTACTCGCTGGTTTCCCAGAGCCGTGACTTGTAGCAAGTCAGCATTATTTGCGTTGGCGACCAGTTCAACCTCAAAGAGGTCAAGTGGCTCCTTAGAGAAGCGAGATTTGATACCCCTCAAGAATCGAACGGTATGCCCCAGCTTAGCTAATTGGTCGCGGATCCACTGATCCGGAGTGGAATAGTGTAGATGGCGGATAATCGCTCTAAACCCGCGCTCACATTTCAATTGGAAAGTATAGTTTTCAATTTTATTTTCGTCAAGGTACTTTACCAGCTTGCGATGAGTAGCGATGTCCTTGCACTGCACCCTGATACCATGGTTTGCAGTGGGCTTTGTGGTATAATTCTCCTCTCCGACAGCGTCATCCAGGCGAATTAAAAGTGGCATAATGTCAGTGACATTTGCCAGAAATAGCGGCGCAGGCTTCGCGTTGAGGTGCGCGTCAGTTGCTCCAGTTGAAGTGGTAGCGGCAGCAGCAGCAGCAGAATTAGGCGGTGTAGCTTTCACGTTTGCAGCAATGCGAGCTTTATTTACAAGGCCAGATGCCTTTTGATGCGTGTCCTCAGTCCTTGTAGTCACAACGGTGTCGTCTGCTAGTAGGTTCTGCTCTTCACTGTCACCCAGATCTATAGCATCCAGCTGAGCATTCTTCTTTTTAGGGCTATCGCCCTTTTCTGCAGTTCGCTTGACTGCTTTTTCACTGGCACTTAACAGCGTGCCGCTTTTGAGCGCCTCTTTCGCTTTGTAATAGTCAGCAATCGAAGATTGCGCAGCAGATGAAACTTTCGCTTTTAGTAGCTGAGCCGCAGCTCTAGAAGTTGTTGGTTGTGCCATAACCACATTTTTCTTCGCTGGCACTTTCGATGGCGTGGGCGCAGGCGCTAGTGGCTGCGAGTCGAGTAAAGACTCGACTTCCACGTCCATATCCTCGTCACCGTCATCTGCAGTATAGCCCCTAGGCATTGCAGCAATTTAATTTGCAAAAATTAATTGCAAAAAACCCGATTTAAATAGATTTAAATTTCTTTTCTTTTTTTTCTGTTTGTATGCCTTGACAGAACACACATTAATAATCTCTCTTTCCTCCATTCTCGCCCATAACAGCTGACCAGCAGCTAAATGGAGAGGAGGAGAGAATAGAGAGATATTCTTTATTCATATAATACTCTTCGTTAGCATTTTTTTTGAATTTACATGGCGCCTTAAGTTACTTAGGTCGATATTAGCCGAAACTTGCTCACATGAGCTGTTTAAATAGTCGCAAGTGCAACATTAAATTGCTGTGCAGCATTGCGTTACATATTATACAAAAGAGCAGATCAAAAACAAAAATGAATAACATTTGATGTGCTTAAATAACTAGTTTAAAACTAATGAGTAGGTTTAGTTATAATTTTTATGTAGATTAAAACAATAACAATTGATACAATTAATTAATTCATTTTACTTTTAATTCTATTTGCAGGAACACCTATAAGATGCGCAACAAACTTAGCGGTGAGAAGATCCGCTAATTGGATTTAGAGAGAAGAGTCGGGACATCGTCCGGTCATTTTCTCCATACTTGTCTAAGCTAATATAACTTTTAATTAAATTCTTGAACTTATATCTATAATTCTTTTCATTTTATCACCTTTATTTCAGTCTAAAAAGTTAAATTAAACCGCAAGTGCAATTTAGGAGAGATTGTGCAGCTGTGCGTTTATACGTTTATCGGGATGCATAAATCAAAACAAAAGGTAATTATCGAAAAATGCATAAATGGCAATGGGAATTTACAATTAGTTATAAAATGTGAGTAATAGTGCTTAAAAATTTACTAGTATATACTATTATAGCAAATAATTATTTATTAAATGGTAAGCTTTCATTTCATTAATATTCTTATATATTCATTTCATAGCGATATTTGTGCAAAAATATCACAAGTGCTATCACATATGTGGTTTCAGTTGCAATATTACTAATATTATTTTTTATTTGGATTAATATAGTTTATAGTTGATTAAGAAATAATAAATTTGAATTCCAATAAGTTTTTCTTTTCATTTTGTCTTATAGAACTATCGCAAAAAAAAAAAAAACAATCGCGAAGAGAGGTTGTGCACCCCTGGTATGCATATCGATATGCACAGATAAAAACATATGTTTGAAGAACATATGATGAAAAGGCAGAGTGCAATTTATTGCAAAAGTTGCAACTGAAAGAGATGAGTATGGATTCTAATAAGAATACTGAGATAATTATTAATAATTAGATATTAATTAATAAATTATTCATCTGTTTCAGCAATTTCTCCCAAGTGCAAGTGAACGTGTGTTCGACAGGCCGAAGAAGTGAGTGACGCAAAATGGCTGCGAGGTAATGTTAATTATACATATATATATATAAGTGTTTATACTTAATGTTGTTTTGTTTTTATTTGCAGGGAATCATCCGGTGGAACGAGAGGTAGCAGCTGAGAAGACTCCACATCCCAATCACCGAGCAGTGCCGCCAGTTTAGTTAAGTTGATTGTGTAGTTTAAGCCAGTGCATTGTAGTGTTGTTTTGCTGCATGTGTGTATGTGCATACGTGCCAAATAAAACTTTAATTGAATATAAAATTCAATTTGAGTTTTATTTGTTAGGATACCCTTTGCAGATAGGATATGTGAGGACGACCAGTTTCCAGGTAAGTTGCTTGCATATACCAATGGCCAATTGGAATTTTAATGCAGATTTATGTTCTTTTTTAGCGTATATGCTTGCAATCAGTTGCTGGGGAAGGACCAGCCTGCATCGGCCGAAGAATCTCCTGGATTTGTGTTGTGTGTGCGCGAAGTGCTCGCTGTGGGTGGCAGTGGCGCCAGTTGCCGAAAGATTGGCAGGCGCGACTGCGAGGCAGTAGCGTCGCCTATATTTTGTGTCGCCCCAGAGGTGGGGGTGTGTGGGACTGCGTCATACGATGGCGCGCCGTTGCGACGAGCCTCATTTCTGCGTCGCGCTGCCATTCTGCGAAGATTTTCGCTGGAGTTGCGGGTTGAGGCCGGATATGACCTCGTGAATCTCTCTGCTAAAATGTTGCGGCTGTGCTCGCGAAAAGTTATCGGGCCGTATACGGGCGGATGTCGGCGAAGATAATTAGCGTGTAGCTCCTCGTCGAACTCCGCTTGTCTTCGCTGTTGTCGCTGTGCGCGCAACTCGATTTCATTAGCCAGGTGAGTATTGACGAGGCTAGAGTATCTGGGCATAGTTAGCCGCTGTGGTACAAACGGATAGTGGGCTATGCTTCTAGCCTCATTGTTGCTGTGTACTCGCAGTCTATCATAATATTTAATGCAAATATTATTAAATAATTCATCCACAGATAAGACGCCCAGCTCAGATCTGATGCGAGCATTTGAAATATAATATTGAGCGCCAGATATGGTTCTCAGTGCTCTGTTGTGTGCAACTCTGATGCGGTCGAACTGAGTTTCGGATAGGAGCGCACCCCAGACAGGTATAGTATATTGCCACAGTGGCGCAACTAGTTGTTTGTAAATTATCGTTTTAGTTTTAGAGACAATTTACTATTTTTATTAATCAGCCAATCTATCTTTTTCAGCCGTGCCCTAATCCTCGAGACGACAGTGGTGACATGAGTGCCGAAGTGCAGCTTTGTGTCCATAGTGACACCCAAATAAGGATGTGAAGTGCCGTTTTAATTGCTTCATTGCCAATTGCGGATATCCTGGTATGGCGATATCCTTTTTGTAAGTATGCATAATGTGCATAGTTTTACTAGTATTTATTGTAATGCACCATTTTCTTCGCCCACAGAGCTAATTTGTCCATATATGCTTGTTGCTGAGCTAACGCATCTGCTTGCGACAGTTTGCTGAGAGGACTACGACGTCATCGGCATAAGTGGCTAAGAGGATTTTATTTCCAGAGGCATAAGTTGGGCTTGGAATATCACTGGTGTATATGTTATACAGCACTGGCCCAAGCAGGCTACCTTGAGGCACCCCAGCGTGTATTTGCTTGGTTGCAGAGCGGCATCCTCCATGGCATTCACAATAAATGATCGATTTGCTAAGTAGGAGCAAAGGATTCGATACAGAAGCGTCAGGTAAGAGCATCTTGAGTTTGTATCTCAGACCTGAGTGCCACACTCTGTCAAATGCTTCTTTATGTCCAAGTAAACGGCAGAGCAATACTTATGTTCTTCATATGATTTCAGAATGAACTGCGTGACTCGCCCAAGCTGTTGCTCAGCTGAGTGGGCCTTGCGAAAGCCAAATTGGTGGCTGGGTATAGCATTGGTAAGTGCGTCTTGCTCAAGCATACGGCTCAGAATTAAGAACTCTAATATTTAGATAAGCCAGACAAGAGACTTATTGGCCTGTATGATGATACATGCTGCGTGGGCTTGCCGGGCTTGTGTATCATCTTGACCAGTGCTAACTTCCAGCTGGTAGGAAATGGCCCATTCGAAGTGAGTTGTTGCATATTAAACAAGGTATAGTATTGCCCTCATTGGCAGCGCTTTGATAGTGTGATTGTCGATATTATCTAAACCAGCTGCTTTTCCTTCTTCTCCAGCGTGCTAATATGATTAATGACTTCTGTCACTGTGACTGGCCGAAAAGGAGACCAAGGCAGACGCTGGTGACTGACTAATTTGCGCCTCAATTTCGTGCCAAGTCGCCAGGTGATGCAGAGATGAGAGGCTTGAAGCGTTGCTCAAGGCTATCAGCAAAGACTTCAGCTTTCTCCGCCGTTGTTTTGCACCATACATTATTGGCGTTAGAGCCATTGCCATCGCTGGACTTTAATAGTGGCAGATTTGGAGCCGGCTGTCGCTTGATTTCGTTGGTAAGTCGCCAGAGCTTTTGCATACTGTATCTATCTGTGGGGTCGATAGAGCTGAATAATTCTTCTTCATATTTTTGCTTTGCAGATTTTATATCTTTGCTGATGCGATTTGACAGCCTATTGCAGATCTGCTTTGCCAGGGGATTTCGGCTTTGTAGAAGATAGCGTTTGATTTGCTTCTTGGCCTCAATCAACTGGAGAGTCTGGCTTTTGACTCGAAACCTAGATCTGGTTATCTTGCGTGGACACTGCGCATTGGCAAAGTTTGCAGCATCTTGGACGTTTTTGACAAGAATATCAACAGCATCATCAACATCATCTGGACTGCTGATTTCAGTGTTGAGTAAGATTCTGTCGTTTAGGTAACTTTGAAATTTGCTTATATTAGCATTCAAATCCAGAAGATGGCCTTTTGCTTTGCTGATGATCGGCTTCTCAACCAGCTGGACTTGCAATGGGAGGTGATCCGAGTTTAGCTCGAAAGAGTCAGTGATGGCCAGCAAATCTCGCCTGATGCCTTTGAAAAGCGCAAAGTCTATGGCAGATGGAGTTTGGCGTGAGTTGAAAGGGTAATGCGTTGGCGACCCAGTTGCCAGAATATTGCAATTTTCTTGGAAAATACTGTTTACTAACGTTCTGCCTCTAATACAGGATCTGGCGTTTCCCCACCATTGGCTCTTTGCGTTCCAGTCACCACCTACAAGATACGTGTCGCCCAGCAAATTCAGAAGATTGCTGAAGTCTTGCGCAGTCCAGCTTACTTGCGGTGGGCAGTAAATGGCCACAATATTTACGTGCTTGCCGTTTTGTAAGCTGACTGATACTTCAACACTTTGGTGCGAGTCCAAGGATGAGCAGCGCATAGCGTAATGGCAGATGTTTTGTTTGATTATAAAAGCTGCGCCACCTCTGCGCCTATTTGTAGGGTGGTTTGCCAAATAAATTATGTATCCGTCAATTACAATGTTGTCCTTGTCCTTGTCCGTCAGATGGGTTTCAGATATTAGCATAATGTCTATATTATGCTTAATAACATATTGCTTTACTTCAATAAGCTTATTTGTAATACCAGCAGCATTCCATATGGAGATGTTAATGTTGTTGGTACTATTAGATACAGCAGTCTGCAGTGTGCAGCTGCGTCTATTAGCAATATGTGCATCAGATACATTATTAGACATTTATGTGCTCACTTGGACCAACTCTAGCTAATAGGCAAGCAGTCAATGTGGTCATCATCTCTATAAGTTT